>NC_079152.1:35530634-35887433 GCF_947563725.1 Argiope bruennichi | reverse complement strand
AAACAAGCGTCTAGAGTAATTTAGTAGTAAAGGACCATTTCAGGGTAGTGGGTTCAAGATTCGACATCAGAATTCATTCAGTGCTACTCATATGTGTAGAGTTAGCTCAAATTAAATTTGAGTATTTATTAGTTATATTTTTTTATTATTTTATTGACACAACAGATATATAAATAGTTTGCATTTGTTTCTCTCTCTCTCTCTTTCTCGCTCGCTCTCGCTCTCGCTCTCTCGCTCTCTCTCTCTCTCGCTCTCTCTCTCTCTCTACTTACTTTGCGCGCATTAAAGTAAGTAACATTCTTATTCCAAGTAGTTTCTTCCTATAATACAGTTATTAAAAGGAATCAAATATGGTTAAAAATTAAAAAAATAAATCCACCAATTTCATCATTCAGATTTTGTTAAAAGTTAAATAGTAAGACTTTGTCGTTTATAAACTACAACTCTTTGATATTGGAAATTCAAACTTAGACATTTTTAGATTATTATTATAAAAGCTGATGAGCATAAAATTACAATTTGCAATATTTATTAAATTTAAAATGTATTACTGCTTTTTTTATCGTTTATGGTCAAACATTTCTCCGCAGTTTAGAATCTACAACTTCTGGATTTGGAGTTTTAAATTTAGATGTACTTATTATTTTTTTATTATTATTATTAAAATCTATGGATTCAAAGTTAAAATTCACAATATTTATTACCTTAAAGAATAAATTATTAATTGAAATTATTAAAATTATGTCATCTTAATTAATTCTTTAAAGCAATGTTATGTCATCTTAATTAATTCTTTAAAGCAATGCTGCATTAACACAAGCGGTAGAAGTGAAAATAAAATTGGATTCAATACGTTATCTGAAATCTTTGGTAAAAACTGTATTCAGATGTCATCGTTCTCCTTGGAAATATAAAAGTCAGAATTATTCCTCAGGGTCTGGTCAAGGGGAAAATATCAACTGGTATTTTTTGTGGAAGAGGTTTATGAAAAATATAATACTCGCAATGTTCGCGAGACTTTTACTATTTCCCAAAGTTTTTCAGCTTGAGGGCTTGAGATCAGCAAAGAATAGAAAAAAAAAAAAAAGATTCTAGCACTTTTAGAAGAATGAAATCTTATTATATAAAATCGTCGGCCGCTTTTGTGGGATGAAAATATCTCAAAAATCGATTTCTACTCAAAATTGGATATACTGGAAGTGAAATGCAAAAGAAAATTACAAAAAGAAGCATTTATTACATATATTATATTATATATATTACATATATTATATACTCATTTGAAATATATATTACATATTTTGCATGCAAAATGAAGAAAATGAAGATCCTGAGCCTAGTTTAGTTCTATAATTCAATGGCGAAATGGATTGATTTTAAAAATTAAAAAAAAAATATTTTCTATTAAGTTTTTCTAGAATTTGCTTCAAATTTATAATTTACTTCTGTCTAAACTCAAATTCTGAGTTTGTTGTGTATATTTATGTATTTTTTTATAAATAAAATATTGATAAGAATTCAAAATTCATTGCTTATTTAAATAGGACAGAATTTTTTCAGAAGAAAGACCTGTAACACTGCTCAAAATTTTTTTAATGAATTTTCTTTTTAACTTAATTTGTTGTCTTTTTCCTCTCTCGGAATTTCATGTTTTGTTTGCTTTTTCAATCTTTCAGTACAGGCATTCAATAAGGCAAGAAATGAATCAATAAGCAATAGAAATGAAAGTCAGGTCTGGTCTGCAAGTAGCTTATAAAAGACTATTGCGCATGAAATCGATTCATTGTTACGAGACTCGGAGTCACTGGAGCTGCAATCAGCACTCGCGTGAAAGAGGCAAACTAATTCCTTCTTTTCTCACTCGCATCCTCGCCTTCTTTCTCCCATTATTTGTTTTAATTTCTCATTGGCCGATTATGAATTTTGGCTTCGATTATTTCTGTCTGAAAAGAAATATTTTTGATTTAAATTTGGTATACCTTTTGTTGAAGATCATTCTTGGGGGAAAAAACATGATTGATTATTTTCTGAAATTGTTAATCATTTGAATATTTTCATGAGGAGATGTTAATATCGATTATTATATGTAAAAGCAATGAACAATGAAGATCATTCATTTCACATTTTATTCGCACGTTCAGTGCACATTTTATTCGCACGTTCATTGCACATTTACATTACAATCACGTAGAAGGATAAAAAATTTATGGGTATAAAAGTTTGTATGTATATGTGTGTGGTGGGGGGGGGACTGTTACTGAACATAATTTTGCTGAAACATAATTTTGCTGAAACATAATTTTTGTGAAATATAATTTTGCTGAACATTTAATGCTGAAACATAATTTTGCCATTAATATAATTCTGCTGCAACACTTCAAGAAATTTATATCATATACTGGTTAATTTATATTTTTAAAATGTAACTAACTTTATATCTAGCCTAGAAATTAAAAATCTGAAACTAAATAGCTATTTTACTTGATAGTAAAATACCCATTTTTAAACTGAAATCTTTTGATAGATATTTTTCAGAATTAATAATATCAGAGCCGACAAGCCACGACTGAACTATGCCTCGTTTGTCGATGCATTAAATTTCCTGATCCTCTAGTAACTATAATGAGTTTAAACAATTAGCTATCCGAGGTTACTGTTTTTTTCCTCGTTACTTGCATTGAAAATACAATATTTTCAACAATTCAATAGAAATATATCGTAAAATAATCAAAGGCAAAGTTATTGTATTTTATAACATGTTAAAGCAGAAATCTTATTAACATGCTATTTCACCTTATATTCAAATGTTTTAAAAAGATGAAAATAATACCTACTCCTTCTTAGTATGTTAAACAAATTACACATCTCTAAAGAAAATAAGATGAATGAATTTATTTAAAAAGAAATAAGATGAATGGATATATTTAAAAAGAAATAAGATGAATGGATTATATTTAAAAAGAAATAAGATGAATGGATTATATTTAAAAAGAAATAAGATGAATGGATTATATTTAAAAAGAAATAAGACGAATGGATATATTTAAAAAGAAATAAGATGAATGGATTATATTTAAAAAGAAATAATATGAATGGATTATATTTAAAAAGAAATAATATGAATGGATTATATTTAAAAAGAAATAATATGAATGGATTATATTTAAAAAGAAATAATATGGATGGATTATATTTAAAAAGAAATAAGATGAATGGATTATATTTAAAAAGAAATAAGATGAATGGATTATATTTAAAAAGAAATAAGATGAATGGATTATATTTAAAAAGAAATAAGGTGAATGGATATATTTAAAAAGAAATAAGATGAATTCAAATACCTAAAAAAAGGAAGAAAAGTATACCGATACCTCCAAAGTATGCTAAACAAAGTATTCATCTCTAAAGAAAATAAGATGAATGGATATTTCACCTTATATTCACATACTTGAAAAAAATTTATCTTCAACTCAAATAGTAAGTTAAAAAAAAATTATTCATTTCTAAAGAAAATAATATGAATGGAAAAAGTAATTACCTGTTTTATCTAAAAATACGTCACATAATCAATAGTACTCACCTATAAAATTATTTCCATAAAAAAAGCAATAACACAACAGATTGGCCGGAGGGAAATTCTTATAGCACTCGAGTAGAGATTAGTACCGAGAGGCCCAGAAAGAGCTTCAATAATCGTTTGCTTTTAATTAAAATACTCTTTCTCAATAAATCGATCTTCAAACTATAATTTGATTGTTTCCAGGTTCACAAATTTGCATAAGGTTTTTTTTTTTTTTTTTTTTTTTCTCATTTTACATTGAATGTCAGTTGTGACAGTTCCGCTGCGGTTTCCACTGAAATCCTATGGCTTAGAAGTAGTAATCGATGACCGCCCCAAAACGATTCTTTTTCCGATACATCGACTTAATCGATACGGCTGGTTGCAGGCCGCTGAAAAATCTATCCCGCTGACTTTCAACTTTTTTGCTTCCTTTTTTTTCGCTTCCAGTTTATATATATATATATACATACACACCCATACCTCTTCAATCTTCATACCTCAGGCGGTTTAAATACACCATTTCTGGAGATCCCTAACTCTCTTTTTTTCCTTCATGCTACACACATAATATTTTTCTGGCACTTTATTTTTTAGAGTTTGCGTCAAGTGTTTTGGGTCTAGTGTTTCTTTTCCCTTAAGTGGTTATCCGTAGAAAACCTCTCCAAACCGGCAATATTTTGAAACGCTTCAACTCATCTGAGATATTTCACAATCTTTGTGATGTATTTACTGTGCAATAAATAAAATGGAGAGCGCTTCTGACGTTCTATGGCTTGGACATCATTCCAAAGTGATAACATGGTCTTCTTTTTTATCGGCTTCGCGTTAAATCCATCAGAAATTTATTCTATGATTTATTAATTGAGTATCAACTATAATATATTATATTTTTTGGTTGAATTGCGGTTTGAGTGGAATTGTCTTAGATGAAAGGAGCCTTAAAATGTATTGCATTTATGAATTAAATTTCATATCATATTTATAAAAAAAATATGAAAAAAAATGATCATCATAGTAAAATGTTTATGTTAAAATGAATATAAGTTTAAGATTTAAAAAATACTGAATCGTAATATAGTATTTTCATCTTTAAGATGAAATGTCGGCAGCGGTAGCCTAGTGGTATGGTCTCGACCTCGGAACCGGAGAGTTCAGGTGCGAGACCCGATATTATCTCAGAACTGTAGCGTAAACGGGTCTGGTGCACGTTAAATCCGTCGGGGCCAAAGGTCCTCCCATCAGCATGGTGTGAAAGTTTGGGGAGGGGAGGCCAGATAAAGCATCGACCTCGTCATCTGACTGCGGTTCGAAATTACGAGATCCTTCCCAAAAGAGCCCTAGTGTTGCTTCAAAAAGGGGACTTTAATATAACTAAACCAAAGTAAGATGCAATGTCATGAAATGTATGAAAAGAAAGTCCTAGGTGTGAATAATAAACCTATTAAATAAAATTTCACATTTAAATTCTCTTCCACGTCAAATCTTTATTATGCTCATTTATTATATTCCTTCACAAATACAAACTAAAGATTATTTACGAAGAATGATATTTCTATTACATCAGATTTATAAGTAAATTTAATATTTAAAACATAGTTACATGAAATTGAACTAGTCCTTAAACATAATAACAAGATTCATAGAGCCATATGGGATAAAAGTCTTATGTAGAAGCAAATATTATTAGTTAAGAATAATTCTTTATGGCTTAAGTATCTTACAGAGTAAAAAGAGGTCAGGATTTCAGACATACATAATTAGATTTAAAATTTCCTAACTATTGGGTCTAAAGAATTTTCATAAAAATACTAAAACTACTACATATAATTGAATAATAATTGATTTAATGCAGTTATTTTTTATAATTCTTATAAAATATTAACTAGTTTTATCACTAATACAAAGAACCGTAATTGTATTAGTATCATTTATTACTAAAGAGAGGCATTTTGAATTCAGAAATATACTATGTCAACTACTATAAGATTCCTAGGAAAGGACCACAGTTCTTAAGATGAAATAGTAATCAAATTGTAACATTTATTTGTGCTGTTCTTTTGGAAAACTAACTAGCGAGATACATATTTTTTATTATTTGGTGTATTTAAAACCAAAAGATTTTTAGAGTTGCAAATAAAGCTTCACAAAATAATCATCAATTGAAAAATGGTTAGAAATTATATAACAATGATTTTAATATGAAAATTGAAGATAACTATATTTTTCAAAGCCTTCATTGAAATCATAATTGTAGAGCATACAAGTTATTCAAATCTTTAAATATCCTTAAATTCCTTATACGTTTGCTTTTACAATATATTGCTGTGGCTTAGAGGAGAAAAAGGAATTTCACTTTCTGGAAAGGATATTTTTTGTACTGCAATCAGTGCAGCTTTTTATCTATTTATATGACGAATTTTTTATGACACAATAAACTTTATTAGAAGATACAACTGAAAATACAAAATTTTCATTGTAATGGTATGAAAAAAAAGAAAATATTAAAGATTAGATGAGCAATATGTATTTTTCAAATTCAGAAAGTGTAAGTATTTACAGTTACAATGAAAAAAAAATATGATTTAAATTGTAAGCTAAGATTTTTTTTTAGGTAAATAATAGTAATTCATAAACCTTTTTTTTTTACAAAAATAAAAATAGCCTGATAAAAATAATAATTACAAGGTAATATTTGTTTTTTTATTGATATTTGGATATTTTCTTTATTGTTAAAATTCAATGTCAAGAAGGCAAAACTATGCTTTTGCAGCAATTTTTGACTTTGCATTTAACTGACGTCTCTACTCGGGAAAATTATGCAGTGCTTGGAGAAAGTGTGAAGTGATGTCCGCTTTAGTTATAATAAAAGCAATAAAGAGCAACTGAACTAATTTCTGAATAAATTAAACGAACTTTGAAATAAATTTGAAAATCCTCTTGAATATTGCTCATTCTAATATGACGACAAACGCTTAGTGAGCTATAAGTCTCTAAATAAGTTATAATTAATCTATTGGAACTTGAATTGTAAGCAATTTGTGCTCTTTATATCTCATTTTTTTTCATTCTGAGTTATTCATTAACCCTTTTAGTGGCGATCGATGACATATCGTTCTTTCACCTTACTTGCAAAAAGGGCCAAATGACGATATATCGTTACGTTCGCGAGGGCACTTTACTTTTCAAAAAGTATTAAAATAAGATTGGTATTAATTTATTCTTCCATTGTTTCGTATTGTTTTTGAATTTTTTAAAAAAATTTTAATTATATTTTTCGAGCTTCTTCCCAAATCACAGCAAATTCGTCAAACTGGGTCAGCATTCATCGCAAGAATAAAATACTTTCGTTCAGCATTTAAAGGGTTAAGATAATAAGGGGTTATGACCTGGTGGTAGGGTCTCAGCTTCGGAACCAGGGGTGTTTCAGGTTCAAGACCCGATTCCACAGAAAACCCGTCGTGAAAGCTGGTCTGATACACATTAAATCCGTCGGGGCTAAACATCCTCCCACTGGTATGGCGTGGAAGTTTGAAGGAGGAGGTTTCTAGCTCTGATGACGTGATCGCCAACTGACTGCGGTTCATAGTTACGAGGTGCGTCCCAAAATAGCCCTAGTTTGCTTTAAAACGGGATGTTAATATAACTAAACTAAACCAATCTAATAAGTGGCTATAATATGATAGGAGAAAATTATAATTTTATTGACATTATTAACCTGTATAAAGAACGTTCATCTGAATGAGAATTATAATTCTTTTGATGCATACCTTTTCTAAGTGAGACAAATCTTTGTTTCTAGATATAAATCTTCCGTTATGCTTTCAAACATAATTACAAGAGAGACATAATAAAATGCTTAATGGGAGAATTAATGTCAATGCCTAATATTTCGTAGCAAATTTAAATCACACATACGATTTAATAAGTATTTTCTAGACCCTCAGCAATGCCATAGCTAAGAAGCGATTTTTTACATCAGAAACTAAAATAATCTGGTGATAGAATTGTAAGTAAACTTCATAAAAAATAGTTTTATGAATTTAATTGTGTAGCTTTACGGGAAAAAATAAGATTACATATGTTTAATAATCATTACACAATTTTCCGCTTTTCTGTCCATTTTTCACACTGAATTATACTTTCGCTAGCTTTGAAATCAGTGAAATTATTTCTTTACGTGAAAAGAAAAAGTTTTCTGTGTCTTTTTTTTTATGAGATAAAATGAAGATTTGCTTCACATTCATTCAAGCCAAAATTCTTTTGAATTGAAATTCAAAAGAAAGAGCGAAACAAAATAAAGCTGCTTAATGTAGCCTGCTTTGGCCTAATAATAGGTAAAAGATGCTTCAGGGTAATTTTGCACTTTCATCTGATTCGGTGAATGCGAAAAATAACTTAAAAAGCAGGATTTAGATTAATGAATAATAAACCATAAAAGAACGGCTAATATATATACACACATATATATATATATATATATAAATGTATACATTATGCTGAATAGAACATATTTCATTTTCAGCATCTTTCCAATTTTACGTTCCAGTTATTTATGTCATTAATTAGGAAACATTTTTCAAATGATTCTCCTTTGAATTTTCTCTGTTACAATCATGATTCTGCTTTTTAAAATTTAAGAATGAATTGTCAGTAGTAGATTTTGATTTTAAAGAAACTGACTGCTTCGTCAACTATCTCTCTATATAAAACACTAACGTACGTGGAACAGAAATCGAGTTTTATACTAATTGTTGAATGGCAACAGTAAAATATAAACAAAGCGTCATACAAATTTCAGATTGCTTTATTTATTGGACATTTGACTAAGCTTTGGCATTCATTCATTTGGCGCCTTGCGAGATTGGTAATTTTTCGATGGCGCTTTTCTACCGTTCCGCTGTTGCTGCTGTTCATGCCACATTCTGCTATTTCACTAAAATTTGGCGATAAACTATTTTTTTTGGATGAAAAAGACTGTATATCAAAGCTGTTCCGAGCTATTTTACAGTTGTATTGAATTAATGCTTCGTTTAGATAATTAATTGAGTTGCAAAATAGTATTACAAGTGCTCTGAGGATAGTTCGCCATGTCACCAAAGAGGGCATTCAGTCAGAGTAAAGAAGATATAAAAGAAATCAAGAAATAGACTTCAAACAAAAAGTTCAACCAAGTGCAAAGTAGGTTTAACTGTTGTCAGATAAGTAATCGTGGTAAGACTTAAGATTAATCTATGGTTTCTCGCCAAGCACATCAAAATTGCGCCAGTCGTCTAAAAATTCTCTAAAAAGTCTGCAATCTTGGGTGTGTACTAGAAATGCTAACAACCGGCTTTTAAAGTTGCAATCAAAAATTGTCACGATTATATTTGGCAAGAAATTGCTCAAATATTGTTCAATTTTGGCGCCCGTATGTTAATCTTAAGTCTAACCGTAATCGCTATGACTTGCAAACGGAAATCGATACTCATATCTTCCAAAATAGTTATGTTATAAAAAATGCTTTTTGTACTATCTTAATACTAAAAAATAATTTTTTTAATCATATAAATTTCATATCCGGACATTTTTTCATTTAACTGTAATAATTTTTAAATCAATTTTTGTTATGTTATTTGACTGTTTTTAAATACTAGAATGGAATTCCAACACTCCACCAAAACTGCAAGCAATTCCTTTGGCCAATCATCCATTCCGTATTAGGATTTTCACTTCCACCTTTATTTCGTAATATTATACACTTTATAATTTGCAGTAAACTGTTTTAATTGAATTCATGTAACTTGGTCGTATCAAATTATAAGGTTAAATGTTTTATTTTTCTTAAATGTATCCTATATTATTAATAAACAGCCTAAAAACCCAATAATCTTGTCGAAGAAACTAGTCCCCAAAGGCGGATAGTTTTAATAGATAAAATGTTTCAAAATATCAAAAATATGTTGAATTTTAAATTTCTTACCATTTTCATATTTCCAAGAAAGAGACAAATTTCTTTGTTCTTAAAACAAATATTTTAGTACCATTTGTGATGGCATCAGTACGATTATTAATAATCATTTCGTTGGATATTAAATTTTTAGCAATTTAGTACAAAATTCTCGTGAAGAAAGCATTAATATGTTTATATAGCTGTAGCCTTGCATCATCTTTCACATAGAGGGCGTTTCTTCCAATCTTTAGAGAGTTCAATATCCAACAGAAAATAACTAACATTCTTAAGCTTTTATTATTAAAATTTTCGGTGCAACTATTCACTCCTATATATTCTCTGAAAACTTTTTCTCATAAGCTCTGTATATTGCTTAAGAACAAACCCACATACCAAATTCCATTGTCCGTACGACACAGCTAATACCAGCCGATCAAAAATCATTTTTCTCTCTTTCTTTTCGGTCCATTCTTCCCGGAAATATCCAAGCTATTCTTTCTCAGATAGAGATAGAAACCTTTCGCATACCGCGACTCATCACTCGATCTGTGCAGATAAAGTAAGAGAATTGCAGCCAATCTATCCCATCAAGTCTAATTCAGGCCTCATGTACAAGTTCGGTCATGATTAACTGCGATAGAAACTACGGTATATACAGATTTGAGCGCGTCGCTTTCATCCCGGACTTCTTTTCTTTTGTTTCATTTTCTTTCCATTATGTTTCACCTTTGATCAAGTGATTAATGATACGAATGTGCGATGCAGCAAATCCGATATGCTTCCTAGTTTTTTGTTTCTCTGGCAGAAAAGTAACTGATCGTATAGGATGGAGAGTTCTGATGTATTTTTTGCGATTCGGTTTCATTTTTTTTCCTCCCCGTTCTTGCTTCAACTGCTGGTGGTTGATTTGTAGTTGACTGCTACATGGGAGGAACATTAATTGATGATAGTAGAGTCTCATATTCTAGAGAGATATTGGACATGATGGTATTTTTATCAATGGATAGCAATATTATTTAATGAGTTATTTGATGTTACTTCATTTTGTCATATTATTAAGATATATTCTGAAAGTGCATATATGAAGTGAAATGCATATATGAAGTGAAATGCATATATGAAGTGAAAAAAATAGAATAAAATATTCATAAAAAGCAAACTTACAATTTTGGTTTATTTTTAACTTTTAAGTCTCTTACACCTTTAATGGACTCAGTGGTAAGGCCCGAATTCCAGATGGAATTCCACTAATGATCTGGCATGTATGTGAATTCGATATACTTTAAATCTGAAATAATGACACTCCAACGGGTGTGGTGTGAAAGTTCAGAGAGGTGGTGGGCCGCGGTGGCCTGGTGGTAAGGTCTCGGCTTCGGAACCGGAGGGTTACAGGTTCGAGATCCGATTCCACCGAAGAACCGTCGTGTACGTCGTACGAAGGGTCTGTTGCACGTTAAATCCGTCCTGACCAAACGTCCTCCTGCTGGTGTGGTGTGGTGTGGAGAGGGGTGTGCCAGCTCAGGTGTCGTCCTCGTCATCTGACCGTGGTTCAAAATTACGAGGTCCGTCCCAAAATAGCCCTAGTGTTGCTTCAAACGGGACGTTAATATAACTAAACTAAACTAAATCAGAGAGGTGGTGCCCTTTCAGTTGTCATCATCGTCATCTAACAGTGGTTTAAAATTTCAAATTTCCGCTTGGAAACAGCCTGTATGTTGTTTCAAAGTGGAAGGTGAATATGGTTAAAACAAATACATTTAAGCCTTTTGCTCAAGCTCGCATCTTAAGTTCCATTAAGACAAAATGGAAAAACACAACAACAACAGGTCTGTTTCTTTTTTAAATGAAAATATATTATAATGAATAGAAGGTATGATAATTCATAGATGAAAGTATTTTGACAGTTATTCACAAGATGCTTTACAGTAGTTTTCTTTATTGTGCAGTCTGTCAAAAAGTATCCGTGTACCTGTTATTATTATAATATATAAAAATTAAATCCAAGGTAAAACTGCCACTTGATTTGGTGTCTTCTGATCTTTGAAAATATGGAAAATGAATTCACATGACGGAACATCTGCGCATTTATTTTTTTATAAACTTCAAATTTTCCAATTGTAGCCATTAATTGTTTGTCTTTGAACAAATTCTGCAGAATGAGAATTTCCCAATTATAGCATTTTAGATAACTCAGTTCAACATAATTGGAGAAAAACGATTTACCTCTGATTTTAAAACACGCAAATATGGCAAATACGTAACAGTATTAAGTTAAATTTGCGCTAAAATTGAATATTTTTTATTTATGTTTGCCTCTATTATCAAACAATACTAAATAAGAAATACATTTGTTTTTTTTTAATTTAAATGAAATTGTAAAATATTGGGGACATCTTCGTTAGGGAAATTTTCTTGCACTGTTCTTGAGCACATACCCTGTGCTCCTGTTTGCAAAAAATTGAAAATTCTATGCAAGAAAAAACAAGAAACAGTTTTCTTGACTAGTTAGCCATTTATTCACATCGAGCCACTCCTCATTTTTACAGAATTGCCGATAAGCAATTCTCTATCAAGGTTACGAATATATCTTAAAGACAATAAAAATTAATTTCTTCTTAAACTACTAATTTTACAAGAAACTCGCTGAGTTTCGGCGTGATCGTTAAAATAAATGTGCTCTGCTTTTCCTCAAGAGCTTAAACCATACGCTTGGCGCAGTATGGCCAAGAATGGCACTTGCGCCAATAAACCCAACAACAACAATTATCCTCACGAGCTACTTATCGCTCACACTCCTTGTGGACGTCTACTTTTCTTGACTACAAAGCAAGCGAAAAGTCTTTTCTGCATAACTTTAATTACAACGGGAATGCGCTGCCATCTGGAGTTATGAAAAAGAACTAATCCCGACAGAGATAAATAATAGATAAATAGTATTTTCGAGACATATTGTTTAATTTTTTTTAAATGTATGTTTAACACTTAATATTGATAAAATTACCTAAAATTAAAAGTTTTTGAAGTAACTGAAAAATAAGTCAGATATTTATTTAATGAAATATGCCTATCCGACCGAACTTTAAACTCGGATTTAACGCTGCAGACAAGGATTATCATTACAACACGAATAAATTCAGAATAATTAGTTCACGCAATATTTTCTTGAGATAAATTATAAATAGCAAGCAATTTTTGTGAATTAGAATGAGTAAATTAACTGCTCATTGGTGTATAATGCTACAAAATGAACTTCTTTAATACTGTAAAAATAATCTAAGAGGGCTTAAATATAACTCATAGTGATTTATAAAGAAATAAAAAGCGATTCTGGTGGTAAGGTTTCGGCTTCGGAGCAGGAGGGTTTCAGGTTCGAGAACCGATTCCACCGAAGAATCGTCGTGTAAGCTGTTCTGGTGCATGTTAAATCCGTCAAAGCAAAACGTCCTTGAGTAGGTGTGGTGTGGAAGTTTGGCGAAGGGGGTACCAGCTCAGATGTCGTCTTCGTCATCTGACCGCGGTTCAAAATTAAGAGGTCCGTCCCAAAATAACCCTAGTGTTGCTTTAAAAACGAGATTTTAATATAACTAAACTAAACTAATCCAACGTAAGGGATAATATTTAAAGTATTTCCGTGTTGAATTGGAACTTTAATACAATGCATTTTACTTTACTTCAATTTTGTATGCGTCTTTATCACTTTTATATCTTCTTATTTTCTAATATTTTACATTTGCTTTAGTTTTCTTTTCTGCGTAGGAGATTTTTATTGATATCAAACGACGAAAATATAATCACAAGGAATCATATTTGTTTCCTTTATATGCTCTATAATTACCTAGACACGCACTATTTCCCCTTATAATTCAGTTTATAGTTTGCTACGATGACAAAGAAAGAATATTATTCCTAGAAGAAAAAGAAGAAATCGGTAACTATTGTTTGCCAACGGATTCTAAAAACCTTCTGTTCTTTTGCGCATGCGTTGGGATGCGTTTAACTGGTCATAATAGAAGGGAGAGGAAAGTTGAAGGGAGGAAATGTTTACTTTTAAAAATAAAATAAAATGCATATATATCTCGAAAATAAAATACATATATTTTGAAATAAAATAATACCGTTAGAAATGACATAACACTCGCAAACCTGTAAAAAAAATGAGAGAAAAAGTATATAATAGGATGGAAATCAAGGTCAAAGAATGGCGAAGAATTCCGGAAATGCGCTAGTTCTACAGGGTCTCACCCCTTAGTGAGATAGAGTCGTCGAAATGTGGGAGTTCTAGGATAATGAAACGAACAGTACACCCATATAACATCTTGTTTTAGGAGACAGTGAACTTTAAAATAAGCAAAAATGAACGGTAATATGAAAATTTCTTTTCATTGTTTCATCACCAAATACATATTTTGTAATGCTATTTTTGTTGAATATAAATATACTGTTCAATAAAATGAATGTTTAAAGGGTTTAGAGAAGATTTTTACAATATTAAAAATGTGCTTTGCATTTATAAAGGGCCTAATAAGTTTTAATTACTTTTCTCAAAACGATATTTTAATTAGATTGAAATATGTTTGAAAGGGACCAGGTATTTAAATGTTTGTAGAAATTCAATAAAATTGAGAATGAAAATTTTTGTTAAGCATTAAAAGAAATATGTGTATATATTTTATGTTTCGAGGGAGGTTTTGTTAGGAATTAATAAAACGTAATATTCTTACGGAAATTGAATGCGTGTTCATAAAAATATTATTAAAATGTTAACATTTTGTCCTAATTACAGATTTATACACAATTTTGATCCAAATAAATTTATATGGTATAATAAGTAAAATATTAATTTTAAGATGTAAAAATTTAGTCACTTGAAATGTTTTAAAATATCAAAAATCTATTAATTTTTTAAATAATACATTTTATTTTTAAAAACAAAATTTAAAGTTTTTTGGTTATTTATATTTTTATACATTATATATAAATTTTCATAACTCTAAATGAATAATTGGAAAATTGCCCAGTAGCATCCACTTTCCGCTTAGACAAAATCAATTTATCTTTTCTTTGGCTTCCATTAAACATGCGTTTCTTACCAAAAATTTGGAAAAATCACAGAATGCAATTACGTGGCAGTACGTGTTGACAAAATAAGAGAAACCGGTCTATTCCACCGAAGAAAAGTAAACCATGAAACTTTTCCATAAACCAATTACATTTCCTCCTGGGTGTTTCAAAGAAACCTTGATACGGAGGATGGTTCCGTTTTGCACCAGCCTATTCGGAAGCCAAATTTAGCAGCACGCCAAATGAAAAAGCTTGGCAAAGAAATTTCGCATCTGCTGCTAGCACACTCGCTTTAATTTTATTACGGCGTGCGGCTCGAGTCTTTTCTTCACCGATGTTTATCTTATTAAACCTTACATGTACAGAAACGAGAAGAAAAGAAAAAAGCAATGACTTTTTGTTGCTGCTTTTGCATTCTGCATTGTGAAATTACGGAGTGTGGTCGGAATTGTGTTATTCCAACCTTGATTACAGGTTTTGTGGCGCGTTTGTGAGTCTGTAATATCTCTTGTGGAATTATTATTTTTTTCTTAGCTATTTTTGTTCGAGAGAGAATTCGGATGTATTTTGTCTCGGCAAAAATGGAATTTAATGCAGGAGAAATGCTGAAATCCCTAAACGGACCACTGCGATTATGTTTGTCTCATTTAATGCTGGTTCTTTCAACTTATGTATTGAGAAATATAATAAATATGATTGTTAGTTACAGTGTTAACAAAATAGTATAAAAAGATGTTTATGGAAAATTTATATATTCGAAATATGTTTTTACTTATTTAATGATAAATTTTAATAAGAGATTATATTTAGCTCGCTTATAAATGTATGGTTAATTTTGAATAATCATAATTTCAAATAATTGAGAATTTCAAATCAAATAACTAAAGTTGAAATAATTTTGATGTTTTTTCGTATTAAGCTTCGATCTACTAAATTATCGTCAAAACCCTTTCCAATAGAAATTTGCCAGTTTTGTTTTTATAATATGGTGCAAAAAGTTATTCAAAGAACATACATTTAAAAAACAATTCAAAAACCAAAATTACCAAGATATAACTTTAGAATGCAGTGTTTTCAAAGAACTGATAACACACACACACACACACACACACACACACACACACACACACACACACACACACACACACACACACACACACACACACACACACACACACACACACACACACACACACACACACACACAAATGATCGATAAAAAATGAATATTCTTGGATATTTTTTCATTATATTTTCAATACTATTTAAAATCCATCTTAAAAACTGTTCTTGAAGACAACCATAGATTAAGAAGCTTATTAACAATCTATTGATTTAATGCTAGTCTGATAAACATGAATTGTTTGAAGAAATTTATGGGCTAAATGTTTACGTGTACTCTTTTCCATCGCAATTAATCATGACGGAACTTGGACTTGAATTAATCTTGATGTGATAAATTCGCTGTAATTCTGTTAATTTTTACTCACACAGTTCGAATGATGAATCTCGGTAAGTGGAAGGTCTCTTTCTCTACCTCTTAGCTCTCCTAATTTGAAATATTGAAAATTTAGATTATCGCTATGTGCTTATACACTATATGGTTCTCCGGATTAAGCTGATAACTTGTAAATTTTCCGGCTCCCCTCCAAACAAAAGGCAAATATGAATTATACATCCCAAAGTCTTTCAAGAAAATAACCTGATTTAGTTATTGAGACTAAACCAAAACTCTACAACAAATCCTAAAGAATCGCTTTACTCTACAGATCTCGTATTTTTTCTTTATCCGTGATTTATTGGGCGGGTCATATAAGTTAGGATATATAGGATAAAAATCATTATCAAAAGTCAATGGCAATAACTTTTTGAAATATTAAAATATGCTTATTTTGTCGCTTCTGAATATTAAAAAAAAAATCCTACAATGCAGAAATTGTAGGATCAGTTCTTTGATTTCTGATATATAATATATGTTACGGTAAATATGATTAATTCAATGATTATGTATAATGTCCGGTCATTATACATATTCATCATCTTATTACATTTACTGTAAACGTATATATATTTATATATGTGGATGTGTATCATCAAAATCCTCTCTCTCTCTCTCTCTATATATATATATATATATATATATATATATATATAATATGTAAGGATATTTTAAACTCTTAATTTAATCCAAATTAATTTCCAAGATTTTATCTTAATTTAGCCCATCGTAACTTCATTCTAAAATGTTCTCTTATTTCGTGATCTAATTCAACTTTCGGTTTAATTAATCCCTTTGTAAAAATAATGCGCCATCACTACTATGTTTTAAAAGAAAGTGATGAAAGTGATACTTCGGTACCCTTGAAAAGGTGTCAAAGGTCACCACATGTATTGAATTGGCGCATGGCCAAAAATCCTATGTTATATAAGACTAGTGATCATTTGCCTTCTGCTTTTGTGCCGCGATGCGCCTTCTTGTATATAATCCTGTTTGCCACTCGGAGGAGAATAAAACGAAATTAAAAATGCTAAGTCTCATCTATGTCTTCGAACCTGCATTCTGCTTCAACCAAAAAAAAAACATGGCATACTATTTAGTCGACAGGATTCGAAAAATATTATATAATATAGAACAAAATGAAATATCCTGAAAGCTTCTGTATGTTTGGAAGAGAAAAACTGGAGAAATACTTAACCGATATTGGAGATATTTGTACCATTTTGTAGTGCATTTGTTGGGGAAGGTTTTAGTATATTTAAGTCTTATCATAATAAATTAAGGAGTTTTATAATTACCATCCTAATTATTTTCATACTACTATTCGCGCGCAATCGTAAAACAGCGGTATTTGTGCTCTGCACTTATCCGCGCATGTACGAAAACCTCAAATTGCGCATGCTCAAATAACAAGAACTGTGGTATGTACATGCAATACATTTCATTGTTTACATCTGATTTTAAACAGAGATTAAAAGCTCATTATGCCCCGAAAGGGGAATCCAATATTGGCCGGAGCATATTAAATGTCAAAACGTTTCGTTTGTTGCGCAATAATGAAAATGTAGAGGAAAGGAACGTTCGGTTAGCGAATATCACAGAAAGAATGTCCACACTTATGGAAGGAGGGTCTTCTGTTGAGCGAAGTAACCGTCTTTCTTTAAATTGCATTGAATTTTATGTTTGTTTGATGTTGCGTGACATGCCCATGCCATATCGGGTGGTAGCTAGACTTGAGTTTAAAGCTAATTTTTCCTCTCGGATGTTATGCAACGGGTAAGTCTATCTAATATATCTATATAGATATATTATATACGCATATATATCTATATAAATATGTTAGCCACACATATTTAATATATCTATATTTATATTATATATGTGTGTATGTCATGCTTGCGTCCGTATGTCTGTATGTTAGGGTAAATGTGAGTAATTTGGTGATTATGCGTAATTGCCGGTGATAATGAATAATCACCGATAATTATGCACAGTTGCAGTTTATTAAATTTACCGTGACACACACACATGCACACACACACATTTAAATATATATATGTGTGTGTGAGTATTATCAGAATCCAATATATATAATATATATATCATAATCGGACAGATATTAGAACAGATATGTGTTTGTTGTTTAACCTCCTTTCATATCTGTTCTTTGTTCTCTTCCGTCCGTTGTTTACTGCAAACAGAGCGGTAATGAAGAGCATGTTTCTTTTCAAAGGAATTTATCCATACAAAAACACATCAAACATCACAGTATTCCAGATCTCTTTCCGCCGGTCACTGATATGGTTGTTTGCTGACTCGATGTGAAAAAAAGAATCGGCAGTGAGGGCAATTTTCCGAGCTGCCGCCCTACGTCAAGATGATGCTGAAGGGAGGAGAGCGGAATAAAATAGTTCGCTCCAACGAGCATCCTATGATGCGGAGGACTGCAAGAAATGGAAAGTAACATCCGGATTTTTTTTTATTCCATTGCGATGCGAGGGAGGGGGGCCTCGTCTTTCATTTGGAATCGGGAGAATCGGCGAGGACGCATCAGAGGTGTTTTGCACTCTTCTGATGTAATTTTGATGATCCTAATCTATTGTGTGATTTGAAATGTTTCATAAACATATACATTTGGAACAACGTTGTTTCAAATCTGCTTCCGTTCTTGATATTTTGTGATTTGTTTGTGTTAATTTTGTTTTGAAATTAAAGAAATAAAATCGTCTGTCAATTAAGTCTCATTTTATATGATTAAGTTTCTATAAATTTGCTAAAAAGTTAAAATAATTATGTATTTTTGAAAATTAACTGAAAGAAATGAACTAGAAACACTAAGAGAAACGCTACTACAAATATAACAATTATAATTCTTCATGATACAAAATGCACATCTGCTAGGTAAATAATTCAATAAATGTGAAAAATTAATTACAGGGTGTTCATTAATTATTGATAGATTATTGTCGGGGTTTCCGTACCTCATAACTTTCGAATAAAAAATATTACCCAGAAACCGATTACGTATTCGTAAATTACAATTCAAAGAATTTTATTAATGATATTAAAGTGTAAAGCTTGCACAATTTGCACTTTGTAGGCATTCAGCTGATGGCGATTATGTATTCTTAAATTACAACTCAAAGAATTATGTATTCTTAAATTACAACTCAAAGAATTATGTATTCTTAAATTACAACTCAAAGAATTATGAATACGTAAGTTACAACTCAAAGAATCGCCTTCAGCTGAATGCCTACAAAGTACAAATTGTGCAAGCTTTACACTTTAATATCATTAATAAAATTCTTTGAATTGTAATTTACAAATACGTAATCGGTTTTTGGGTAATATTTTTTATTCGAAAGTTATGAGGTAAGGAAACCCCGACAATAATTAATGAACACCCTGTATAAAAATTATATATGTAAATAATTTAAAACAGGTAAAACGTCAGTTTGAAAAAATATTAATGGACACTTGAAATAAATAATTTCAGACTTATAAAATTAACTTAAATAAAAAAAAATATTTTTAATCTAATTTTATGAAGATATCTTGAAATAAGCTCTTGCTTTTAAAGGTTTTGAGTAGACTAACACGATTAATACATTTAATTGCTTTATACTATTCTGAACTATAACAAAAAACAAATTCTAAGTAAATTCTATGTAAAGAAATTCAAATTGTTTTGTTGGAACTTCTAAATTTTTCAAATAAGAATTGGAAAATTGTCTACAGATATAATCATAAAACAGCTGCCATAATCAGAAGTCGTAGAAGAAGTGAGGAAAAATGAATGAACAAATTTTGTCTGAAAGTAAATATTTGATATCTAATTTATATAATAAGATTCAAATGTCATTTTTAATGTCTCCATATCTTTGCATACATTAAAGGTTCAGTTTCCTAACTATTTCATATTAGCTTAATTTTTCGGACAAACAGCAATATTTCACTAACTATGTATATTTCACAAAAGTTGCTACGAATCACTCAGGTATGATAAATAAAAGAAAAAAGAAACCTCAGAATAAGAAAAGAGTAAATATAAGCTCTAATACTACGAAAATCTGTTATCTGTTAGCAATCTACGGAACACATCTTGAAATGGGGTGCTACCAGTTTTACAAGCTATAAATTGAATTATCTTAATGTGCTGTTATAAACTTTTTTTCACATTTTTTTTAATATTAGTTATTTATTAAATTAAGCCAGGTTTCAACATTTTGGATCATTTTTAAGCCAAACATCTCCGAAAAATTATCACAAGAAAAATATTTCTAAAATGCAAATGATTATTTTTCTATAAGCATTATTCAATACAGTCTTATATCCGCAATTTTTTATTCTTGATCTACCGTCAATATTGCTCAAAATGACTACACAAACTTTGAAATAATGAAACTGAAGCGAAAGATTAAACAACCACACACTAAAGCGATATTCGGAAAATGAAATATTTGTAATAAATTACCGACAGTAGCATATTTTTCATTTTTTTTTAAAGTAATGTAAGCATAATGTTAATTTTTCTTAGAGTTTTCAAGTACTATCGTAAATCTTAAAACCTCTTTACGATTTTTTAAGTTTTTCTATTAATTTAATGCGCTGTATCTTTTTTCTGAGATTGAAATTTCGTCATGGTTCAAATTTTACATATATATTTTTTCAACAAAAATATATGTATTCCTTCTCTTGTGCATTATTTCAAATTAAAATGCTGCAAATTGTATGAATAATTAAATTAAAAAAACTAAAGAATTAAGCTTGGGTATCTTTAATTGTAAATTAATATAAAATACAAAAATAACAACCAACTTCAAAATGCAAATTTTAAATTTTAGTGATTTATTAATATCATTATAACCAAAAATTTGTTGAAAAATGTTTGTTGCTGATGATAATAACGTTTTTTGCTGAAGGTAATAATGTTTATTGGTAATAATGTCAAGTTTTCTATAAAATTGTGTTTTCCTCCGGTGCATTAATTTTATTTCATTAATTTATTAAGTTTAATGAATTTTATAATTTCATCATCATAAATTAACCAAGAGAGTTTTTGAAAATTAATTTTTAAAGAAACATCCTTTCTAATCTCATATAAAATAACACATTTCGGCAAATATTTAGATTCGGATCGAAATGATAACAAAATTCAAATCCCTCTCGATATATAAGTAATTCTTTTCCTATTTAATCTCGTTATTCCTGAAAACTTCTGTAATAAAATTTTGATTGTTGCTTGCCATATTTACATTTTGTTCATAGTCTGCAGAAATAATTAGTTGAATGATTGGAGAACGGCGAGACATCTGTCAAAGCAGTGGAAGATATACTCTGAATAGAATTTTTATTTCAATATATAATAATAAGTATTGTTTTTAAATATTTGCTGATTTCTTGCAATGCGGAAACTCTCTTCACTACGATAATGAAATTTTTAATAATTTTATTCATACATTAAGTCCTACACAAAATGGTTTGGTTAACTCATGATGTTGTTATCTAAAAAGTAATTAGATGAACATTTTATATATATTTATATATAATGTAAGCGTATAATTTTTGAATCAGAAGGCAGTTTCGAAGACAGTGAAGAGACTTTCGATTTTTTGACGTCGTTTTATTTCATCTCGGGGAAGCATGCATTATGTACAAGCAGAAGCGATGAGCACACACAGAACGACACAGAACCAAATGAGGAAAAGCTAATGAAAATGTTATCCATGTGAATATATACCTTGAGATTTTAATAGAAATTTCCATCACATGTCAGTCACAAGTAAGGGGAACGCAGGGATCATTTAGTGGAATTGGTTTATAACCGCAATATTTCATCCCTTCATTCGGAGTGTGGGAAAGCGTCGGCTTTTGGTCTTTTCAGCAATTTTACAAAGCTTCTGTTGAATTAATTAGATAGAAAAAGTGGAATGGGATCAGGAAATAAGAGAAAATTTTAAAATGAAGTTAATTTGGGCAAAACTGAGTTAAAAATTAAATTAATTAATTATATATATATATATATATATATATATATATATATATATATATATATATATATAATATAATATAAAGAAACGGCACCCAAAGAGTGTAATGAGAGAAATGTAATCTTAATGATTCAGAACTCAAGATCCAAAAGTTTTTTTTTAATATCGATTAAAACCTGTTAATCGATTAAAACCTGTAAAGACAGGAACCTGTTAATGAGCTGTAACCATCTATATAAGAATCGTCTTGTGAAGAGTTGATTTCATATCTTTGAAAATTTTGATTTTAATTTGTTATGACGAATAAATGTAAGATAATTGAATTATAGATAAATCAGTAATTAGATATTGAGAAAAGTAAAGAGATTCTCTGCAGACGATTCTCTACCAACTAATTAAATAGGAGATATGAAAACATACGATAAGATCTGTAACAAATAATGGAATACACATTTACAATAAATTAAAAAATATTTTTAAAAAGTAACAGATAAAATGCCAAAACCGGTCTCAACATACGTAAGTAGCTATCTAAGTTAAAGTATGATATAAAAGTTATTCATGTTTTCCGTCGGTTATACAATTTTCAGAAGCAACAACAAAAATAATAATCGGCATATTTATGATAATCAACTAATTTTCTAGAAAAATTTTAATAATATCAATCCATTGTTTCAAAATATTCTGTTCCAGATAGCATTAAGTAAATTTCATTTATTCGGTTTAGAAACAGAAATAATGCTATGAATAATATTTATTTATTTGAAAATCCCCCATATATATTTTTCTTTATAATTTAACGGTTGAATTCGGCAGCAAGTACAATTTTCTGCCTAGTATTTCAACGAATAGTAGCAAATCTCGCGATTTTGAAAAGCTGTGATGCCGGCAAAATGCAAAACTCCGCTCCCATATCATTTCGACTCGCTTATTCGACCGCAAATTCCATGAATATTTGATAGATCTCAGTTTCTTTTGTGCAAACTTTCGGCCCACGCACAGTGCCTTTGCAAGGTCCCTTATTTTTCGGCTCAGCAGATATATCATGAGCTTGCAAAATGAGCTTCCAAGAAATAAAATATTTGGAGAACAGATTTCTGAAAAACACTCGGAATAATCACATCTGGATCTTTTGTT
This sequence comes from Argiope bruennichi, assembly GCF_947563725.1. Lineage (NCBI taxonomy): Eukaryota > Metazoa > Arthropoda > Arachnida > Araneae > Araneidae > Argiope > Argiope bruennichi. Next base: position 35,864,253 of record NC_079152.1, on the reverse strand, counting down.
GCATTTATAAAAGAAAGAAAAAATTCAAAGTGAAATTACATTTCCAATCGTGTATAGTTCAAAAATTATTTTTTTCTAAAAATTTTATTTTTGTAGTTGTTAGTGATGGTTTATAACAAGCATATATTATACAAAATAATATGCAATAATATTTCATATAAAAACACATTGTAAAATTTAATCCATTTATATATTTATTTGGTTTTTGAAGAGAAAATATTTTATATTTTGGATAACGGGGCCAATAATGCACAAATATATTTCCATTTTAAACATATGTATTCTTAGTTATGTGAATACGTTTTAACTATCTTCTATCTCAGTCTACCTTTCAATCATCATAAGTATTGTGTTAGCAATAAATATATTCGCAGATCTCTAGAATGTGTCCTGTTGGTCCAAATAAAGCCAAATTTGATCTACAGCCAATTCCAATAACACGTTTAATATATATTTAATAAAAAAACTGAATATAAAAAATGGTATATATTTACATTTGTTGAAAATGTAAATAGCAGCTACGCTGCAGCGCATGCCTATTAGGTATTATTCTTTGGATGAAAAGAAGGCAGAATCTGTATGAGTCTTAGTTACTTCATTCCTTATTGTGCCTATATTGCAAGAAAAAACGATTTTGATTAAATTATTTTACCTGAACCAATAGAACTCTGCTGCACCAGACTTCTATTGCTAGTATTAGATAAAGAAATTCTGTCACATGAAGTAGATACGAAGATATCCAAAGTTTCTATCTGCGCTCTCCATATGATACAGAAATTTGAAGCGACTGGGCAATCCTGCATTCTTCCAGGTATAGGACGGAAGCAATTCCAGTTTCCTAGAGTCAAAAATGTCGTTGCCTCAGTTTGTTGAAGTTAGCAACCAGTAGTAGTTTAGTAGTGTGAGTATGCGATGTGTGTGTGTCTTGTGCACTGTATGTTTTGTATTCCACTGTCCAAAAAAAATCTTACGGCAATTTTATATTTTTATCCATACAAAATCAAGCCTATGCTCCTATTGCGAATCAAAGATTCAAGTGTTAATAAAACTTTTGCACAATAGTTCCTACTTAGTTAGATGTCTACTACTCAGCTTTGCACCATTCTGTAAAGTTATAAAGAACATTTTTACTTCAGTCGACAAATTAGCACCGACAATTATTGACGACAGTGAAACTCTTATGCTATTCAAGAACAGCCTTTGCATTCTGAAAAAATGACAGCGCGGTATGGTATTAGTGCTAACTCTATCATTAGACCGTATTGTTTCGATGAAGTAACTGCAAATGGTAAATTATCGTTCCTATCATCTTGTTTCGTCACAAGTCAACGATACCATGATCAGTAGGTAAATTTTGTATTCCAAACTTCAACAGGGCGAATGCCTTCAAGATATCATTTTCATGCAAAATGGATCAGATGAATGGGCGATCATAAATAATTTTTCCTATAACATTGCCTCCTCGTTAATTAGATATCAAACTCAAGATACCTTTATTTGCAGAATTGCCTGAAGAATAATATCTACAGTAATATTTCTGTATTATAGTATTCCTAATATCCTGTATAATTATCATCCGCATCATTTCTGTAATAAGCATAAAGTACTGAAATGTGCAAAGATAGAGTAGTAATTTAATACTGGTGCGTGAATGAGAATTCCATTCCTCTGCAATCAAATTTGCAACATTTCAGAAGACTCCTTTGTTAACTACACTATTCACATTCTTTTTTCTCCAGGAAATATTCAGTTTGTAACTATTTCTGATCTTTTCCCAACTATCTACATGAAACAAAAAGCCACAGCACCCCGATTTCAATTTTAACTTCATAGTTTGACTATCAAAATTCGATTCTCACTAGCATTTTAACAAAGATCCACTAAGAACATATATATGGCAGAATGTAAGTATTGATAGAATTATTAGGCATACATTTAGGTTGACTAGAAAATCTTCCATTCAGAAAATTACAAGGCAAAGGGGAATCAAAAATTTCACTTACAGATTGTTAAAAAAAATATGGAAATATTTATAAAACTTTACCCATGAACAAAGATCGATATTTAGTAATTCATTCAAAATAGTGATGATCTAGGTGAAGAATTTTTGTTAGAACAAATAATAGCAGGCAGATGGAGCTCTGGCCAATTATTGGAAAACAGCTGGGAATGTCGCGAAAGCAATTCTGATCACTGGAAATTACTACATTGAACAACTGTATCCAGAAGAGATATTTGTGAGATACGTTTTTGTGGAGAATATAAATAATTGTAGATGTTTATGTGGTTATCTTATTCAATTTACTTGCGTTAAACTGATTTATGCAAGACATAGCGAGGCTTTACTGTACCGACTTTCACTTTGATAAAGGATAGTTTCGTTGACCTTATATCGCAGGGTGCAACCACCGTTAAGGGTAGGCTTTCAACATAGTGACCGATTTTTCAACCTTTTATTTCTTTTTTTAGAGTCAGTTGGATGATATGATGTACTGACAACTTCCAAAATATTGGTAAAACTGGAGAAAAAATAATTTCCATAAAGCTATAGCCACTTTCCAGTATGGATGTTGTAAGACATCACTACAGTGTTCGTACTGCACATGTACAATGTTGTAAGACATCACTACAGTGTTCGTACTGCACATGTACAATGTTGTAAGACATCACTGCAGTGTTCGTACTGCACATGTACAATGTTGTAAGACATCACTGCAGTGTTCGTACTGCACATGTACAATGTTGTAAGACATCACTGCAGTGTTCGTACTGCACATGTACAATGTTGTAAGACATCACTGCAGTGTTCGTACTGCACATGTACAATGTTGTAAGACATCACTGCAGTGTTCGTACTGCACATGTACAATGTCGTATTTGCAGAAGGTGAGGATGTTAAGTTTGTAGTCCTTGAATTTCCAACTGATTTTTAGAGGATTTTAGGGACTATTAAATTTTAGACTGGAGCATTAATTGTGAGTGACATTTGACATTAAAAGAAAAAGAGTAGCACTTTTTGACATTTATCTCTTTCGCGAATGACTTGAATAACTGTATTTCTTGCTTTCTATTAGATTTTAAACATCTTAGGTCTTTAGTGGAATTTATAAAAATGGATTAATTTTTTTAAGCCAAATTATAAGGTAACCGTAACCAGTAGAAAAAGCATTTTTTTTTTTCAAACTATCAGGTAGTTTCTATAGAATTTATAATTTGCCAACTTTAATATAGACGGTATACTTTGGGCGACAGGAAATTCTTGAGAAACTGAGTAAGCTACATCCTAGTAATATATATATATATATATATATATATATATATTATTATTATTATTATTATTATTATTTAGATACAAAACCAAGTAAATTGGTAATATATTTGTAATGCTACCGTTACCTTGATTTTTTGTTTTAATTGCATAGTTCCCGCTGTAACTTCTTGAAGTAATTTATTTTTATTTGGGGAAGGGTCTACATATATTAAATTAAGAACAAGTAATGTCAATAGATATATTAAAATTTAATTATTTTAAATATGCGATAGATTGTATACAGAGCAATTTTCTGTTATTTCTTCATTCTGTTATTTCTTATTTAAAATTTAAAATGGATTTTCAAAATAATTAAATATTTTGTTTCCGTGTATTTTTCTCTAAATATGTATTTAAATAGATGTTTAATCCTTATGCAGCGCAATTTAGTGAACTATTGTATTTCTTAATTGTTCTTTAATTAGTGTTTACTTGGGTTATATTAATGGATTAAATTTTCTAAATAATTATAAAACAAACACTCTTAAATCTTTTAGAATTTTTGCTGAATATTTCCACAACGAATATTTTAAAAGTAAAATCTCACCTCGTTAACAGTAAACAATTTTTTAAAGAATTAATTATAAGTCGTTTGCTTTTATATTTTGATTCAAATAAATTTTTGATAGCATGTTCAGTTAAGAATATTAATTTTCTGTTTTATTGTTAAACATTTACCATGTATGGTCATTAATTAAAATATTTTTAAAATATTTAGAATTTAATCTCTTTTGAATAGTATTTAATTGCTTTTACTCATTTTCCATTCTAGGAAAATCATTTTAGTAGAAAAATGTATAACAAATAATGGCATAATAAGTATAATGAAATAGCTTTCAGCATCTACTTTTTATGCAAAAACCCAGTTCAAGCCACAGTTATAGCAAAAATAATTAAATGTAATACCTTTTATTGTTCATCAACAATGGCGCAAACATGTAATGTCGCCTTTATCAATCGACTTGCATGAATTTTCACTTTCAATAATTTAGTAACGTGTTTTTAAAACATAGATAATTATTTACCAATTCATTTTACGACAGCTAAAATTAATGCCAAATAAACCAAAGAAAATGATCTCTTTGGTACATTCTAGCATGTTCTCTAATAAAGATGTTATCTCCCCCCCCCCTCCTTGTATAAAATTGTGTTTCTTGGGCATGGCCATATATGCCTTGTTTGATATGGCCGAACAATAATTAAGAGGTATCGATCTTTGAAGTGAATCTAATATTTTTATTGAATGCATAGAGTGGTATTTCTCGGTTTGTTTTGGCGAATTATGCCTGGAAAGCGATTAATACACAAACATCCGAAATTCGAAACTTGTAATCCTTGGCGAGATTTTTGGCGCTTATTTCCTGGCATTGGGTTAAAAATAAAGAATTACACTTCCAGTCACTAAATTAATACCAAAAGTGATAAATTTATGTTATTGATTTTTTGAGCTATCACGTTTACATCACTTTGATAATATAGACCATCTTGCTGGATTTAGCTATATGTATATATATATCTGTGAACTGAATTTTATTCATTTGGCTCTTTTTGTTTTGTAATTATTGTATAAACTTGTATTCGAACAGACAGGCTGAACTGACAGACGTCTTTCTCAGAACGGAATGTTCACAAAACTTGATCGAAATCTACAAATTTGGTATATAGACCATATACTAAGTTTCATCCATTTAGCTCAATGATTTTTTTAATTATCTTTGCTACAGACAGACGGAAAAACAAACATACAAACAGACATTAGATAAAAAGTTTCGAATCTCAGGCGGAAACGAGGGTAGTAAGTGTGTTAAATATCTCCATTAATTTAAAACAAGATGCTATTTCAAAATGTTCCATTATTTCTTTGTAAGAACGAAACATTATAATTATGTTTCTAAAAAAAAAAAAAAAAAAAAAAAAAAAAACATTCTTTTTAGAATTAATTGCATGAGACTTTTAAGGAAATTTGTGTATCCTAATGAAAGATAACTTTTCGTTAATTTAATTTTATAGAATTGCATTACTTCGAAAATAATAGAAAAAATAGGAAAACAAATAACTGAAAAGAAAACAAAAATAGAAAATTGTACAATAGAAAATAATCATAAAAATTGGAAGTGTAAATAACTATCTCTACTAAGATTTTAAAAGCTAATATTTTTAATTGTAGATTCTGTTATCCATTTTAGCAAATTTAATATTTGAACTGTGATTTTTGTTCACCCTAATTAATGAACTTTTAAATAAGTGTGATATTTAAGGCAAATCATTTCTGTATTGAAATCCGTTATCCAATTTTAGACGTAATGTTTTGAAAATTGTGGATTTTTTTTTTAAATTTCTTCATTAAAATTCCAATGTAACTTGAAATGGTAAATATTCAATTCCAGATTTAATTAATTAATGAGGTTTTATATTGAGATTAAGCAGGGAGTAAAACGATATTAATAGCTCCCAGCTGTGCTGAAATTTGTCCCATATATAACCAAGACTTCAAGAAAGAACAAACGAGTTGATGATAATAGTGCTTTTTCTGAAAACTATAATGTCTATATCATTAAGAGCTGGTTCCATGAATAGATATTTTATATTATTTTAAGTATTGGAATATTTAATCCTACTAATGTATTTTAGACTTATTTCCACTTTACATTAAATACTTGGGAGAAATTTCAATTACAAAATAACTTTTTTCAATAACGAAACATGACCGAACAGAAAATTGAATTTTTAAAATCGTGATTACTCGATACATAATAGATAAACTAAAGATTAGTATATCAATTAAAGCTAATTTTATAATAAATTATTAGAATTATATACTAATTATTATAATGTAATACTAAATCCTTATGATTGGGATTTTAAAAAAGATTTAAAAAATATTTTATAATTTATTTGAACATACTTCTTTTTAAAAATGATTGATTTTAAATTATCATGAAGTCTCTTTTTCATTATCTAATTAGATACCTTCCATTTTCAGAATGCGTTCATTCACTTTGTGAATGCGTTCATTCACTCTCAATATTTGTGAAATTCATAAATCAGTGCAATTTTTGTACTGAATTATAACTTCTAAGAATAATTTAATGCTTGTTTAAAGTTTAATAAGTGATAATTCGTTCCTGTACGTTGCATGGAATGACAATTAAGGGATTAGTATAAAATAAATAAATATTGAATTCTCTATCACGAACTTTTTTTAAAGTGTCGCAACTTTACAATTGTAAACTGCAAATTTACAACATGCGTAACTGCAAATATACGCTCACTCCGGAATTTATCTTTGTTCAAATGTACAACTATTAATTTGTGCAAAAGAAATATTTGTAAAGATTTTAGTTATTTAAAATGACATTTTTAAAAACTCTCAAATATAAATCATTCTTTAAGTGCACTCAAAACAGTAACATAAATATTTGCATTTCTGTCCAAACAAGCTAAGCTCTCAAATAAAGTAAATTTTTGAAATAATTCGAAGTAGCATTTATTATTTAATTATTTATTAAAAACGAATTTGAATCTATCCTATGTGATATATGATCATACATTTTGTAAAACTTAAAAATAAGGATGGATAAGACATTGTGATACAACTTTAAAAGGAAAAAACGTGGATCCGCGGAAATCCTCTGGTCTTTAATGTATCTACTAACTGAATTTTACTTAATCTGGTTTAATATAGTCTATAATACTTATTCATTATCATGAACTTAATTTTGTAAATGATAACTTTTTTCTGCCCATATTTTGGCGCATCATGGACGAAATTTATTTTTGAGACTTGAAAAAATCCCAAAGTAAAAACTAATTTGAAGCAAATCCTCACTATTATTGAAATGATGGTGTTATCGAAATTTATTATTTAAATATTACAATTCTTGATTAAAACATTTTGAAGAAATAATTTATCAACCATTAGTATAACATGAAGATACTTTAAGGATATGAAAGTAAAACGGAATACTTCTTGCAGAAAGGAAGCATTTCCGTCTTTAGATATTTCTTCCCATCTTCCCGTAAATAAAGTCTAATTTTATAGATCGAAATTCTCCATCGAGTGGGGATTTTTAAATGAATTACTGTCGACGGACCTGGGAAAAAAGAGAGCAAAACTTCATCCCATTTTGATATCTTCAGTGGGGAAACGTGACTATCGTGAAAGAACCCGAGTCTTCCATTCTCATTTCACGAAACCACTTTCATGAGATGCGATAAGAAGTAATTTTCGAACACGAGAGAGCACTGTCTCTCATTTTTGAATCTCCTACTCCGCCCAACAGTTCCAAATGTCAGAGCAGCAGGAGGAGTGAAATATTGAAAAAATACAAGAAAAAGTTGATATCTCGCCAATCTCCACAATATGATTCGAAGGCACCCACAAGCCAATTTACAGAGTGGAGGTTCCCTTCCTGCCACCTAGGCTTTAGAAGAAAAAAAAGCCACCACCCACCCTCGAGTCCAATATAAGTAATTTAGCACGATCGTTTGCTGGTATTGTATTGGCTGGAATACCAAGCTGGTCGATGTGATGGATGCCCGAGAAATGGATCATACCCAAGACTTAATCTTCTTCACGATGTCCGAGCAGCCCGGCGACCACCCCAGCAGTCATAAATTAGACCTCACTCCCCCGATGTCTAGCACGTGATTCTGTGGAGAAAAAATACGAAGGGTCGTCCTAAAGAGTGGTGAGAACAATACGAACTTAAAGTTGGCCTTTTTTTAAAGGTTTTTAAGCGCTTTTGTTCATCTAACCAATCAATTTTATTTTCGAAGCGTAAATCTATATATTGAAAAGTAAATATGAAAAAGTCATTTGATAAAAAAAAATAGTCTTTCAAAATATTATCGCACATTATTTTATAAAAAACAATGAATGTTGTTCAAAAAACAAATTAAAGATACTTCATAATATCTTACTGATATCTAGTTTTTCCATTTTTTATAATAATGCTATTTATAAAAAATCATCTACTATGGCATAAATATACCTAAAAGGGGAACTTAATTAAAATAAGAATTCTAGAGAAGAGAAGATTTTTCTCATTTCACGAGAAGCTGATAACGATTTGTCATTCTATTTATTACTTGTTTAGTTTATTGTACAGAATGTGTACATTTGATAATAAAAGATACTTTGATAATAAAATATGTTACGAACACTCAGTTAGAAATTATCTTTATATAAATCCAAATTTTCCAGAAATTACTTGCTTATAAATACAGAGTTTTTCAACATAATTATACAAAATTTATAAAATGTATAATACTATTTCCAAAAAAATGGTATTAAATATTTTAATTAAATTAAATTAAAATTTGTTTGTATATATGTAACTATACATTATCATTCAACAGCTAATATATATGCATGGAAAAATTTTATTAAAATTATTATCTTTATATAAATCCAAATTTTCCGGAAGTTGTTTGCTTATAAATACAGAGTTATATATATATATATATATATATATATATATATATATATATATATATATATATATATATATATATATATATATATATATATATTTGAAACTTCTAATAGCAATTATAGTATAATGTCCGAAATATGCCATATACTTTTGCACGCTCATAGCATAAACATACTGATATATATATATATATAGCACAGTAAATTAAGTATGTAAGTGATAGCAAAATGTGTCACATTTATCAAATTATTACCAAAAACCAATTGTATAAAATTGATTTCCAAATTCTGCTGTCTGGTCTGTGAAAAGAATTGTAACGTCAAATTCGATCTGGACCATGCTTTTTTTAAGAGAAAAGAGGGAAATATACCCACAAAAATATTCTAGAAATCTAGAGAATATCTTACTTCATAGCAGTAGTTGAGCTTTAATTGCTGTAGAAGGTGGTTCTGCTTCAAATTTGTAACATACGTTTATAGAGTAAGCGAAGCATGAAAGAGACCAAATGATTTTAATCACACAGTGTATATCAAAATACATATTAAGTTTCGAGTAATCCTGCCAATAACATGAAAAACGTACGAAACTTTATTGATTTTTATGATGCATAGTTTACGTTAATTAAAATTATATATTTATATTTTAAATATACTGTGATATTCATCATATTTTAAGCTTTAACATAATTTTAATATAACATATCAGTTTGTGGAAAATCCTTCTTCTTTTAGCTTATGATAGAGAGCATTTAAAAATCATCGCTTTGCAAAGGAAATACCTTTTTGATTCTAAAAGTTCTTAATTTTACTTCTTAATATTCTTAATCTACTTCTTAAGTCTTCAATTAGAATTTTTATATACGCTGCCTTATATATATAGTTTTGAAAAACTAACTATAAATATAGCATTTACGCTCATGCACGGATAAAAATTATTTAATACAACTATTCATGTTTCTTGAACATCGTAAACATTTACTTTATATTTTCATATGTTATACTAGTGTGTTTTCACATATTATATAAGCTTAGTATGATTTCATTGAAAACTCAGCTTAATAGAAAAAAAAACATATGGGGGGAAAATTGAACTTTTTTTCTAAAAACGTGAATTTCTTACTGAATATATTTGATGCGTCTAGGAATATATATATATATATATATATATATAAAGTATTGCCAAAACAAGTAAAGCAAAATTGCAAATCCGTATCAGTTATATATGAAACGAGGAAAGCCATTTTTTTGTCGTCATTTTTTCTTTGCCATTTTATATCTGAATCTCTAAATATCTTTATGACCGGATCTTCGATCAAAAATGTATGTTTAAATATTTGTTATTGTTGGTTTTTGCACAGACTAAGTTTAAGAGCGATTCGTTTTAAACTCTTGGAAAAACTCTTCTTCTTTTCGACAAATACACAAAGTTTCTTTGTAACGTTTTCAACATCTTTTTAAAATGATTCATATACAAAATGCATATTCATATAGGAAGTATGGTTAGTTGAATCATTTACTTGATAATAAATAAGTTTTTGATAATATTAATGGTATATAAAGCAGCTGAATAAAGAATAATAATAATTTCAATTTAAGTGTAAAATCTGTGAAATTTATTACACATTACAAATCAAAGTTATTTTTGAAAAAAATCTAAAATATGCGTTAAGTTATTGTCATTGATTTAAGCGTATTACATTTATAAAGAGACCAGAGTATATCTATATGCTCTCGGTATAGATCCCAGAAATGATCTAAATATGGAATTTGGTATCAATCGTAATGGAAAATTCGTTACATTTGTTCGTCAAAACAAAAGCATAAATGCTCCAATTTTTCAATATACAGGGTGTTTATAATGTCCCGGACCCATTTTGATGTTTAATAACTCATAAAATAATAAAGATATAAACACACTTATGACATTTATTGATGGAATAACTCATATATTTTCCTTTTCAGGTTTGAATATTTTTACTTTTGTAAATATCGTCTGCGCGTGTGGTTAATTTCAGATAATTTCATTTTCCAGTCTAAATATCTGTACTTTTCTAAATATTGTCTGCTTATTAATTGCATTTTTCTCTCTTTTGTTTTTGTCAACTATTGCAATGTTATGTTTACTTTTGATGTGTTTGTTCTATGTAGTACTTTTGTATGTGATGTTTTATTCGAGCGGATATTAAGGAGAATGCATACACCACAAGGGAAAGCACAGATTTTATGATGGTTCATAGAAATGAAATCTATAGTGCAAGCACAGAGAAATTTCAGAAGAATTTACCAAAAAGATCCTCCATCCAAAAACAGCATCTTGCGGTTAAAAAAGAATTTTCTAGAAATTGGAAGTATCGAAGATAAGAAACGTTCCAGACGTCCTTGCACAAGTGATTTTGATGTTGAGCGTGTCAGAGAGACATTTTTACACAATCCTAGAATATCTGTGAGATCAGCGGCAACAGAATTGGATATGACAATTTCGACGGTGTACAAGGTTATTAAGAAAAAATTAAGACTGCATGCATACAAAGTTCAAATTGTTCAAGTTTTGGAACCGAACGATAGACCTAGGAGGATGGCCTTTGCAACAGATATGCTAAGGAGGATAGAAGATGCTGCTGATTTTCTGAAGAGCATAATGTTCTCCGATGAAGCATCCTTTCATGTTTCTGGCATTGTTAATCGCCATAAAGTGCGCAAATGGCTCTGTGGATGCCGACATGCTTGTCGCTACCTGGCGTGAAATTGACTATCGACTTGATATTCTCCGTGCGACGAAGGGGGCACACGTGGAAGTTCATTGACAAGGGTCATGAAACTTTTTGAGTCTATTTAACCATTTATGTTATTAATTTAAATCTATCTTTATTATTTTATGAGTTATTAAACATCAAAATGGGTCCGGGACTTTATAAACACCCTGTATATTCACTTAATTTAGTTAATTCAGTTAATTTGAAACTATTCGATATTTGTAATCTTTTTCGTCAATTTTTGCCACCTGCCTTCTAAAAATATATTGCTCTGAAAGAAATCTTATATAAAATTATCATCTTAAAAATATAAATTGCATTTATAACAATGTTTGTTTGAAATCTGTAGAATATTTAGTCAAAGTTCCCAAATTTTGAAACATCTCTTTGCCGTAGTAACAGAATGCGAGATGAATAAAGATGAGAGAGGGGGAGGATATAGTTGTTCATGGAGACAACACATGTGATTTCATCGCATTTTAAAGTTAAATATAAAGAGAGAGGGGATGGAAAACTAATATCGTGCGCCAGGCACCCCTTATTCTTCCTGAAACATTGGTCGGCTCACCGCGTCTCTTAAAGATTTATCTCCTAGAAGAAAAAGAAAAGTAAAGATGCTAGAAACGATGAGTATCGTCTGACACTTCAGTAAATTTCCGGAAATGATGATTATTCATAATTTAACAGAATGATCAAAGTAACGATTTCCTGTAAGCATTGAACTAAAATTAATAATCCAAAATTGAAAAGAAAAAAAAAGCATACATATCATCGAAGAGCTATTCACATTAAGTAGCTCCAAAGTTTGAATTCGTTTATCAGAAATTGAAACTGTTGTTTCTCATTTTCCTGTTGGTTTTCGGTGTGTATAATTTGTATTAAATATACCCTAATCTTTGTCGTGAAGTGTAATTGCTACATTTGAAATAATCTGATTTTTCAGTTGACTTCCACTCTTCAGCATTTCTTGTTTTTTTCTATGGAAGTAAATAAATGAGTCATTTACAGTTACGGTATACCAACCTGATGACACACCATTCCTTTTTTTTTTATCTCTTTCATTTAGGTCGGTCAGTCACGAGCACTCCACGCCATACCAGACAACCTTCTTCCAATTACATTTATTACCTGCTCCTTCCACCATCATCTCCAATTACCTGAATGAATACCTTACCGAAACATCTCTTAAGTTTAATCATTTCTTTAAAATTACTCCGGTTGTCTTTAATTGAAAATAACTAAAGACACTTATAACTGCAAAGGAAGTAGTCTCAACCGATGAAGCTTCCAGGGTAAACTGTATGATAGTTGTCACGACAGCGTTTAGGTGGGAACTGTAGTTGAGTCCTAATGGCCATAGTATAATCCCTACCATAGGAGATGCGCCCCGTTTTAGGAGTAAAGGTGACTGGACCTTAAACCATTCCAATTACATTCTGAAATCTCCTCCCGACATTTGAAGTTTCAATTTTTTATGCATTTACTTAATATATAATATTGGGCTTAATCTATGAAAAAAAAAAACACTTTAATATAATATTTAATTTTTTATACAATATCTTTTCGGTATATAACTTAATTATTGCTGAATTCTAGGGAGATGAATATTTTAAACAGATAAATAACTTAAAAGATAATGTGCAAACCATTAGTAATAAGTAACCCAGTATATTTTCCTAGTAATAATCATTTCCGTTTCCAGCAAGAAATCATTTTCATTCTTATTTTTATACTCTCCTTTATTTAATACTTTTATTTCATTTTATTTATTTATTTTTTATTTTCAGAGAAAGCCAATCTTTCACCAAATTTGAGTAATTTTATCAGTTTTCTTTTCGGAAATGTATTTAAATACATCTTACTTTTATCGCGGCAGTAAAAAAATTAAGCTTTTGACTTTATTACAAACAACAATATTCTTTAAAGAAGAACTATATTAAGGATTTCAAGGGAATTCTACTTAATAAAAACAGTCGATCGTTTTTAAAGCAATGCCTTCTTCAGTAATTAAATATTGAAGATTCACTTTAAATTCTTACTGCTTTTTAAAAAAAAAAAACTAACTCGAAACCGTCAATGGAGGAATTATTTATTTCCTAAGAAGTAAATTCAATACAAGTGGAAAAAATATTTAGCTACATTAAAATAATCGTTTGCAGTTTTTTAAAGCTTTAAATACATTTTCTACTCTAACAGTAAATGAATGATTTACTTCTATTCTTTGCTTTATTTTTGTTTGCATTTCTGATATGATTTTATTTTTAAAAAATATGCATTTATATATTATAAGATTAAGATAATGTCATGCATAGAAATCATCGAAGTTTTTCATAAGCATTCCAGATTTTAGTTATTATGTTTCTAACCTTCATTCGAAAATATTCTTTTCATTATTTTGTTTCCATTACATCCTACAGACAAGTAAATTCTCACTTTACTTTCCACTTCTGCAGTTGAACTTTTGACTCATATCAAATAACATTCTCTGTCACATTATTTGAAAGAAAATGAAAAATGAATTCGCATTTTCTCTTCAGTTGCAGTTATTATTGTCGAAAAAAGGAGATATTATTAGATACTCTGAAACAAAGAAAAGGTGGAAATGCATTTTCTGGAACAGAACAAAAAATAGTAATATTGCAGCCCTGGATGGAATCTCTCAACTTCGGAAACAAATATTTATATTTCTCTTTTTAGAAAGATTGCTGTCATTTTATTCGTAATATGTTCGTGTTTCTATGCGGTGCCTTATTGTTTCTCTTTTAAAATATTTTAGGTAATGAATTCCAAGCTGTGTATTTCGAATAACAATCTTTACGTTTCCTATTTTTTATAAAGGTATTTGATCAAAGATTACGAAATTATTGTATTAGTATTCGTAATATTTTTCTGTTTCTATGAAGTACCTTATTGTGTCTCTCTTAAAATAGTTTATGTAATGAATTCTAAGCTATATATTTCGGATAAAAATCGTTACATTTTCTTAGTATTTTTCATAAAGGCATTTTATTAAATATTACAAAATTATTGTATTAGTATTCGTAATATGTTTCTGTTTCTATGAAGTACCTTATTGTTTCTCTCTTAAAATATTTTAGGTAATGAATTCCAAGCTGCATATTTCGGATAAAAATTGTTTCATTTTCTAAATACTTTTTTATAACGGCATTTTATTAAATATTACGAAATTATCATATTCGAATTTGTAATATGTTTATGTTTTCAAGCAATACCTTATTATTTCTCCTTTTAAATATTTTAGGTAATGAATTCGAAGTTGTATGATTCGAATAACAATAGTTACATTTTCTAAATAATTTTTTAAAGGCATTTTGTTAAAGATTGCAAAATTATCATATTAGTCTTCGTAATATGTTTCTTTTCTTATGCACTACCTTATTGTTTCTCTTTTGAAATATTTTAGGTAATGTATTCTAAGCTATATATTTCGAATAACAATATTTACGTTTTCAAAGTATTTTCTATAAAGGCCTTTTATTAAATATTTTAAACTATTCTGGTTTAAAAGAATAAAATGTGTAGCAAGAATCAAAAGTTCTCTTTGATTAAAGTAGCTGAAACTGTGATGCATCTTCGTACTTGTGGCTTATATCAGTAAATCCATCAATCATTTTAAAGAATGGTTTAAGGTTAAGTTGAAATATTTTGATGAATGAGCATCTTATACTACTAGACTATTTGAAAGCAACATTATTATTTTTATTAAATTTGGTAGGATTAGCAAACACTACATCACTGAAACCGTTGATCAAAACACCACAGATAGAAAAAAATGGCTATTTCAGGTTTATCCTTTTTATCCCTTTGGCTATATGCCAAAATATGGAAGCTTCAGACTTTAGACAATCAATCCTCAATGTTTCTGGCTGTCAATGACCATCTGAAAAAACTTTAAGAAAACAAATTTTTAAAATTACACTTTCTTTGATAAAATAAAATGGGGAATTTATTTATTTTAATATGTTTTTGTTATTTAATTTTTAATTAATACAGTGTGGGCAAAAAGTCCATAAAAACTTTAAACATTTATAAAACCCATAAAATTTAGCAGAATAAAAAAAAACGGTTTTCAGGTTTAGCATTGATAAGTGATTTTTTTAAAGTAATAAAAAATAGCTAAAAGAACAGCCGATATGTGGCGTCTTGTACATAAGTAAAAGAAAAGAGAGGCAAATAATAATAATAATAATATTAATGCTACAAATTCATGTACCAATGAATGCTCCATATTTAGACGACATTTCCACATTTAGATTCTGACGCTAATGTTTCCATTTCGGCTGCAAGGCGAGCTGAAGGTGTCTGCCTTAGACTTGCTCGTCGGGACCTTACACGATCCTGCAGAGATCCAGTTGTCTAAAATCACTGAACGCCTGCCCCTGTCAAAGTTCCTTTTTCAGTCTTCACATTTTTCTGAAGTCGGAATTTACTTAATGCAACAGTAGCTGATTCTTGGTTCATGTTAAACAGTTTCACCAACAAAGCTTTATCTTTTCCACTTAGGATCCTTGTTCCCATGCAACAGAGAACTGATTCTGGATTAAGGCATAAGCATTAACAATCGTCTGTCTCATTTATATACATTCAAGTCGTTCGTACCAGCGTCATCTGTCGGCTGTTTTTTTTAATGTTCTTATCTTAAAAATAATGCCGTGACCTATCAATGCTAAACCTACAAACCACTTTTTATTTTGATTAATTATTGGTGAATTTTTAAAGTTTTTAAGGACTAATCGCCCACCCTGCACTATATTACGGCAGATATTTTCGAAATTTTGAAATAATGTTAACTGAAATTAACTCAGAGTTGTATAGAATCAAAAATTTTCTAAGTTAATCCATTAAATAATTATTAAATTCCAAAAATTTTAAAATAATATGTTATCAACCTGAATATAAAAGTCTAAAGAGCCTCAAAACACTGCCACATAAGAAACTGAGGGAAAAATCAATAATAAAACATAAAACAAGCCAAGTTGAATAAAAGTGTTTTAAAATCTTAAAATTATCTAATATTTTTATGTGAGTTTTGTTCTGCATTTTTTGAACTGACCAATGAAATACAGATAATCATTCATACAGAAGTCAGAAGTAGCGATAAATTTTGAATTTTTTACTGAGGCAAAATTCAAAATATATAACATCAATCTTATATGACGTCGGTCGTAACAAATACACAGAACCTTTCTGGAATATTATGTAATATCTCATTAGGAATAAAAATTGCTTCGTAACAATTATCATCGATGATCTAATTGCCGAGAATCATTTTTCGAAACATCGTACTTGATGTAATTTGTATATCTATTTATTAATGGTTAATAACATGTCACTTTGCAAGATATTTTAGACAAAAAAAAGTTTATATATATTCTATTTCAATTGATAGATATATTTAAGTGTAAGTTTACAACAATTATTTGCTGTCTTTACCAAAATATCGTTTACTTGAATGGAGTATAATTCCACTTTACATAGATACGCTACAATTTTCTTGGTAAAACTAAATTTTTATTTGAAAACGATCGAACTGCTTAAAATGAACAGAAACAAAATCAAGCAAAATCAAAATGGTTTGTCAACCACTATGCCATAATCTTACTGTCAAGCAAATATATGATTATGGAGGCTAAAATCTTTATTAGCTGTTTTTCGGCGATTATATTACATCGAACAAAAATGAGAAGTGGTCTGGAGAAAGAATGCTTTCATATGAAACTCCATTATAAACATGTAAAACACAACTTATTTACTTTTGCGACACTTGTAAGATGAATGAGATTACATGCCAAGTTAATAAGAATTTGTCTGGTTTAGAATGTTCAAAGTGATTTGAGAGGAGATTGATAATGATCATTTTGTACTGATAATGATTTATGTCGTATTATTCATTTTTGATATTGGAGAAGAAAGTGCACACTGATTGAGAACTAAAATTGAAGAAATCATTTTAATCTCTACTCCATACAAAGAAGCTCGGAGAAGTCTATTTTTGCGAAAAAAAAAAAAAAAACACGTCTTTCTCATCAATCGACATAACTTGACTTACTCTTTAGCTTCTGTCGAAATGTTACTAGTCAAACATAGAATTAAAACACTCTCATCATTTACCTGCTATCACACTGTTTAACTTGTTTTTTTCTCCGTGGACAAAATTAAGAATGTTTGAGACTATTGATACAGTAAAAGTAAATGTGACAGATGTGATGAAAGATCTTTTAGAAAGTTGCCTGAAGCACTGCTTTGAGCTATATAAAATAAATATAGAATTATGTATGGATTAATAATAGGTGTGAAAATCAACATGAAAATTATTTTCTATTCACACTTCGTAAAGAAGCAACTTTTTTTGCTATTAAGCAAGCGCGTTTTTCTTTGTACTTCGAAGAATAGCAGAAATGAATTGATACTAACAACTGCAGCAAATTGCTAGCAAAAATAATATTGATGGCGAATTTTAGAACTTCTTTTTGAACTTCTTTTTTTATCTCCTTCTTTTCATACACTATCTGGCAGTCTACTATATCGACAGCCAAAAACTTCAACTGCATAATTATATCACTGTCATGGCTCTAAATAACGTAACTCGGAAA
The DNA here is from genome assembly GCF_947563725.1 of Argiope bruennichi. Taxonomy (NCBI): domain Eukaryota; kingdom Metazoa; phylum Arthropoda; class Arachnida; order Araneae; family Araneidae; genus Argiope; species Argiope bruennichi. The sequence goes on along the minus strand of NC_079152.1, from coordinate 35,846,139 downwards.
TTGAATAGCAAAGGACAGCTGCTATAGGACTGGTAATTAACTACATGTTTATTGAACGTTCAAAAGCTTAATATTTTTTTTCTAAATTGTTAAGCTACTTAGATGATAGGAAGGTTGATAAGCACAATAAATGAGTTTCACCGCATAATAAATTCGTAGCCTTAACAAAAGGTCCTCCATCATTGCATTTTTCTTAAAACTTAAAATTTAAACCGAATATATCATCAGGATATGCGTTTGCTTATATTCTTTTATATTCCTCTCATTTTTAAAATACTAGAGCCATATATTAACTGAAATTACATATTTAAACATTATATAACAAAAAATTTAAATATCATTATATTCTTTAATCCAAATGATAAAATTTTGTATGACTACTCAAAAGTGTTTCTTTAAAATATGCCTTGTTGTTGTTGTGTATTCATTCAAGTTATTTCTTATAACATAATAAAAATCTATTTTTTACTTTCTTTTTATTAATGAAGTCTATTTCTAATAATAGAATACTTTTCAAATTTTATTGCAAAAATATTTTTCTGTGAAGTTTAGCACTTAGATGCTATTTAAATACCTACTTAGACGTAAAAACTGCTTTTGGGCTCAAGACAAAGATAAAAATAAATAATTGCTGTAATTTTCTAGTTACATTAAAAATAATTATTGCATTAATTCATGTACTATAAATTTATCGAAAGCTTAGATTAGAAATTTTTGAGAACAAATTCATGTTAGAAAGTATGGAATGTTAATGTTACAATTGTATAGGTCACATTTCCTATAAAAATATAGAAAATGTGATACATTTTAAAAGTTTAATTAAGTTTAAAAATAATTAATTTTATATTTAATAATAAATTAAAAAATATAATTTATAATTTGAAAAGAATAATATTAGTATAATTAATATAATAATTATAATTTTAAATTATTTAATAGTTATAATTAACATAATAGTTATAATTTTAAAAAAATAAGTTTTTATTTCAAAAATATATTTTTGAAATAAAATACTTTATTATTTTAATTTAAATTTTAAAAGATATTCACTTTTTTAAGTGGCCTGAACTATTATAGTATTAACCTGTCTAAATTTCCATGTGATAAAAAAAAATTATAAAGCAATAGCCAAAATAAAATATAAAGATTCCTGTCAAAGTTTTAAATCTTTATGTGTTTTTTTAAAGTGTGCAAAATTAAAAATTTTATTTATACAGTTATTATACATATTTAAATATATATTATAATGCTTGCGTAACTCTTGCTTATGCATAGTTATAAATTCAATAGTTCAATTCTATGCTTTCAAAAGCTGCCATTAGAAGAAGTTCATGTGGAAATTATATAATTTACTAATGCATTTTTAACTTAAAATAACATTCTAACATAATATTTCATAATATTTCATAATTTAAACAAATGGTTTTAACTAATATCTTTGTTGCTCAATACTGAATAATGTTAAAAAAAGAAGTATGCTTGGTGAAAGCTGAATTTGATTAAAATTTTAATTAACCGTATGAAATCTTCAATAAATCTTCAATTATTGAGTAAAGTTATAAAGATTGTCGAATAAAGGATCCAGTCTAAAATTAATTTCAATTATTTAAATATTACGCTAGCGAAAGATAAATATTTTAATTAGAAAACTCTCGAATATGTTTTTATTCAGAAATTTTAAAATTATATTGAGATGTAAGAAAAGAAGCAGAATTCAACTAACTATTTAATTGTAAGGGGCTGACAATTATTAAAATATCATATTGCCTTTACTAATATATCATACTTCATATTATCATCATATTACTTTTTAATTTATTTTATCTTTAATTATAACAGACAAGAATAATATTGAATACTTAAGGCCTATCAAAATATTGGAAATGATTAGCAAAGTTTTTGTAATTTAAGATCAAATATCAATGCATTTAAAAGCATAAGCAAAACATCATTTGAGAGACTTTTATTTAGCACAATACAATAAATATTTAGTCTCCGAATTATATAGAAATTTTATTTTTCACAACGGCGTTCCTCAACTGTGAGCATTTAGCTGCTCAGAATTTATTTCATTATGTGCATATTTCCTCATCCATGCATAAATTTCGTGTTGTAAGATGCCTTTTTATATTTCCATATATTCAAATGATTAATTACGATATTACGAAAAGCTCTTTACATCTTCAATCAATCCTATTGCAGCAATTATTTCTAAAGTAAATTTATTGGCGTATAAATCAATCTATTCTTTATCGGTGTGAAGAATATTCAATGTACTGCAACAACCCAACTAAAATTTCTGGAGGGATCAGCAGCTGTGGTTGATGAAGATTAAAATATCAACTTTTTTTCCCTTCTACATTTCCATGTCAGTGATTTCTTCCGACATCTTGGCAAGGGGGATTCACACACTGCGCTGGAATAATAACAGCAGGTGAGTTCGGGGAGTTTCTCACTCGAGAGCCCGCAGGAGAGGAATCACTTGAATCGACTTTCTTACAGTGTTACGCTCTTGTTGGCGCGTTCCGTGGAGAGGTAATCCGGCCAACCATTAAGCAACTTCATGCACTGAGCGGCGAAGCATCTCCGTGATTTGGATTCTTTGTTTCCAGCTTGTGCTGTTCTTGGTGCAGTTAATTTCATCACCCCAGAGGAAGGATCTCTAGAATTTTAATTATAGGTTGAGAAGGTCTAGCTTCGTCATTCTACTTAAACTTCGAAGCTTATAAAACATAAAAGAATCTTATTTTGGGATTTCCGAATCAATTATGTTGTTTTTAATGTGTACATTAAAAAGCTAGTAAAGCAAATATTCACGAAATATTTTTATCTACCATATCCCAACATATTTGGAAAATTCAGAATATTTTTGAAAATTATTTTGCCTTATTAATATAGTTTCTATACGACTCTAGTATATGAATTCACAAAAAAAAGCAATATATTGTTTTTTGGATAAAAATGGTTTGAAAGACCTTATGAAAAAGTGAATCATTGACAAAATTAATGAGGAAAACATGAAAGCATATAAAATAATTAATTTAACTTTCTTAAATTAAGTTTCTTAATTTCAGTTTCTTAAAAGTTGTCAAAAAAATCGTTTCGAGTTTAAAATCATAATTATTGCATTTATAGCATCATGCAAGAAAAAACTATATAAGTTTCGTTTTCTATATATATATATATATAATATAATATATTCCCCAAAAATATATTCCGAAATCGGAAAATTATGAGAAATTTCTAGATTATTCCCTTCTACTTTATTAATGTGGAAAATGAAACTGTCAATATTAATTTCTTTTACAATTTTGTTTTTAAATTTACAGATGTTCTATTGATATTCTCTTTTAATTAAGATAATTCAAGCAAATGTAAAAAAAAAACATTTCGAATAATTACATTTATTTTTTATTCATTTTTTAAATAGAATAAGTTTATTTGATTTCAATGAGAACACAATTAATACATTTATTTGTTAAAATAAAGTAAGAAGTTTACTTTCTGGAATAGTTTAATTTATTTATTAGAATAGCATTGTAATTTAACAAAGCGATTAAAGTAAAATGTCTTTGTAATCCCAACTTTATTCCTTGTTAGCTTCATTATTTAAAAGGTTAAACATAAATAATTTTCCTTCCCTTCAACGCATTCAGGAATTTTCTTTACATTTCTCAAATTCAACAATTTTGCAGTTAATTGTTTGGAACAAAGCAATCCTCTACTTCGGTAAAATCAAATTAAGAAAATCTGTTAAAGGAAAGTGCTCTTGTTCATAAAATTTAAACAATTAATTTATTCTGGAATCTTTTACTGCATCGTTCTCTAAATTTATACCTCTCAAATAATGTTTCACTATGTTCTTTTCCTAACCGTTATACTATAAGGCTTTTAAAATCAAAACTTATTCATCAAAATCAAATTGTAATATAAAAATGAGCTTAATATTAATTAGACCTTTAATTCAATTTGCAAATGTAGATGCTTATAACTGTTTTGAGATTATCTGGTTAATATTCTTGACATCTTATTACTGAAAGAGCTCTTAATTTTTAAATTGAATAAAATTAATGCGATCTCCATAAGATCCTTTCTGAAAGCCATCAGCTGAAATCAAATTGGATAAAATTCTCTTAACTAAATTAAGTGAAAATAGGTGTTACTCCAACACATTCAATAGTACTCCAGACAGAAATAGACCAATCAAAACCCAGAGACTGGAACAAGACTTTAAAATTGAATTCGAAGGATCTTCTCTTTGGCTTACAAAATTTAGTGAGCCAATCCGGGCCGATCAACATGTCCTGCCTGTATGGACACGGCAAGGGCAGGACAATGACAGGTCCTCGTGGTGGCGCCAAGTCATTATTCACTCGCACATCTCACGACGCTACAACATCTAATAGCATTCTAATGGTAATTATTGCAGTGGATTCCTAGGAACCATCCATTGCTTTAAACGTATGCTAATGAGGAAACTGCTCATTGGAAAGTTCGAGAACCGTGTCGTTCCTTTCCAGTCGATGGTTGGAATGAGGACTGTACCGGAATAGATTGAAATTGGATATCCGGTTGGTTAAGCTCCCGGACGTTCTTGTTACTGAGACAGGGAAGCCTGGGCCGTCAGGTGCAATATTGCAGAAAGTAACTTTCTATCGGGTGGTTGGATGAAACTCATTTAAGGCTGATATATCCTCCTGATTATTGAAATGCTTGGGAACGACAACAGGTGGGTTGAAATTAATTATGACACGGTCTTTAGGCAAAAGCAGTGGTTGCTCCAAAATGAGTTTATCAGCAGAGGATAATCATTTATATAGATAACATTCCTTGTTTAACGAGGTGGTTATTTCAGATTGAGTGTAGGAAGAGATAGATGATGTCATGGTAGCAGAGGAGCATTTAACCGTCGTATTGTAAACTTCCTAATTTTATGAAGTGCTGTATCATTTCCAACGATGTAACTTTGATAGTCACGGCAATTTATATTAATTCGTCAGCTTTCAGGTAGTATTCACAATCAACCTGAATTCGAAACCATTAATTCCTGTTCAAAATTAACAGGGAATCAGTTTTCTTAAGAATATCATATTGGTACCAGTCCACCAAGTAAGACTCGTATGCAAATAATAGATCATCATTGTCGATACATTAGTAGTTTTGTTTTTTATAAAACAATAATAATACGTTACAAATACAAGTTTTATCTACCATTTTTGTATTATCATTATCACGTGTAACCAATGTTTCATGTTTTAAAATGATATAATAAAACATTTATTTCAGTATAATATTAAAAATTTCATATTTGTAGAGATTTCTATGTCAGGAATAAAAGCGAAAGAAACTCTATTTAATAACTTTTATTTATTTAAAAAACATAGATAAAGCATGTTATTGTATTACTAAATTCATTTAATGCTAAATTAATGGATATTTCTAAAATGTGACGCAATATATGATTTCGTTACCTCTTTCTTAGTTAAAATAAGTCATGTTATCATATGACTGAATTCAAAACTTATTATCAACTTAAGACTATACAATTATTTTTATTTACCATATTTGTTTCATTTTTTTTTTATCATTATTAATGTAATTTTTACTTTAACACTTAAATTTACATGTAATTATTTTTACTCTGACGTTATATTTGGTATCGTTGGTAAAAAAAATTAGAGAATTGAGTGAAATAATCAGGCTATAACTCTTTGAGTACCATGAATTAAAAATAAAAACTAATTTATCATCTTACGTCTGTTAAAATACTTGCCTTTCAGATTAGATAGGTCATTACTGAAACGAAATCCTTATTGAAATTAATTATTATGGAATTAATTATACGGAAAATGAATCATTCAGAACTATACAATAGAAATCATATCAGTAAGTAATAACTAGTTCGCTTCGCATATATAAACGAATAATTCATTTCTAATTTTGAAAGACTTATAACAATTGTCTTCTACCTTCCTTTATATGTAAATAAATACTCGTTCTTCAGAAACTTGCTGTGTCTTTGATATATAAGCAAAGCATTTAAATATAACTGAAAAGGATGTAAAGTATACTAATAACTTAATAGTTCAAGATCGTGCTCATATTTTATAACAGCCAATCCAGTTCCTCTTGACAGAAAGCTTCAGAACATCAACGAAAATGAAAATAATCCAAACAGTGTTACATCTCATCGCAAAAATTCCCATATTCTAATAATCCCAACCAGCGTTTGATCCATCTTTTAACCCACTACAAACAGCATTTTCATCCGTGGCAGAAATGCCAGATAAAACGCTGTAGGAGGCGAGCCTCTTTTCATGGCAGAAAGCCCCGAAATGTATCTTCGGAAAACATCCGAAACCCCATTAACTATTAGAATGCCTCGTCCCGGTAATCCGCTTTTGCAACCTGCGGACGACCGGCTGCAATGGAATGCAATTTATTCGGCCGCCCCAGCACGCCCCAATGGTGCTTTGGGCGTCTCCACCATATTTTGTAGGAGACTCGTTTTGTGAGGAACGACTCGGAGTCATCGCTCAGTCTGCTGCAAATTGGACAAGGTGAACAGTTGAAAGGTTCATTTTTCCAGCTTATACGTAGAGCAAGAAAACATGGTTAAAAAGAAGGATATTCTGGTTAGCAAGGACTTTTTTCGTGAACTTTATCCTAAAAGAAAAGCTATGATTCGCCTAAAGTTTTATGTTATTCTCTTATTAAACTCCAGTCAATATTGCTTTTGTGAGGTTTCGATTCGATAAAACTTATGTAATTGAAACAGATAATAGATTCATTCGTCAAAAAAAGCAAACATAGAATATTGAAGGGAAGATTCCAAATGTTAAGAAGAATAAAGTTGGGTTATTTTCTTCTGATCAAGAATATATTGAAATATGATATGAAATTTCTGTCTTAATATAAACTGAACAATGTTCTTTAAGTATACAATGCTTTTCTCGAAATTGATACATTTTAATAAATGATATTGCTATTTGTTCAATGCATAATTACATCAATTGTAATATAGATACTGTTCAGCAACGGATTGTAAAACACTCTGCGCTTTTGCGCATGCGTTAGGATGGGTTTAATCAACCAAAATAGGGGTGAAGGGATAGATGAAAGGAGAAGATGTTTGCATTTACTAGTATCTTATAGGGGAAATCCAAGGTCAAAGGGAATACCGGAAATGTACTCATCGTTCCGCCTCTCACCCCTTAATGAGATGGAGTCGTCGAAATGTGGGAGTTTCATAATCCGTTGATGAACAGTATACAATACCTTATATATCATAATTAGATCTTTATGGCATAATACGCTGTAATATGCCATAACCGCACAAATTATGTTGTAACACCTACTTACCTACACCATGTATGTACCTATATGTAGGTATTTAAAATATTTTATAATGAATTTAATGAACAGAATTTTTGTTTCCATAACGTTCTCAAAATCTTACAACAATGGCATAATTTGGGTATAGCTTTATAATTTTGGACGAAAATTGAGAATGTATTTTCCATCACTTTCCTTTTAGCTTTAAGATCAAAACTTTAAACATAACTTTTAAGTTTCTGTTGAAACTATTAATTTCTATTTATCAAACTTCAATCATTTTTTTTATAAATGAGTTCATTTACATATAAATAACGGATGAACAAAGGAATAAGCCAGTGGACAGATTTTACATCACGTCTGGTAACAATATAGAAATAAATAAAACAAAATCTGACTATACCCACCTAGTTAAGAGTTATTATTATTAATAGATAGTGAATGCATGTTTCCCATATTCTATATCGATATCTTCTATGTCTATGGCAATTGTTCGCTAATAAAATATTTTAGAGTTCTTCTACTGAAATTTTTTTTACTCTTATAGTTTTTACTCTTATAGTTCATAATTTCAAAAGGTGTTCTTTTTTGCAAAATATTGTGGATTTATTCAAAACCTCGAACAAATTACTAACTTTGTTCGGGACAAATTTATTTCGGGATAATTTTGTGTAATTTTTCAAGAGTTTCTTTTGGATATGAATGTTATCTATTGAATAAAAACTTTAACCGTTTGTAAATGCATAGAGCAAATCCTTTAAAATTCCCTATCCATAGGGTCCTATATATATTCCTTAATTTCTGAATTCAGATATTCATTTATATACAATTTATGTGCTGCGTTCTTTCATACAATATTTCCATAAATTATAAAATGCCTCAAGAAGCCTCAGATTATCATAATAATTATGGTATATGCTATTATAAATAAAGTAATTTGATTTTTGAAAAATTACTACTTTTAAATATCTTTAAAAGTACCGCCAGTACTAATGAGATCTGCATCTGCTTTTTTTACATTGACATATTAGAAATTTTTGTGAACTACTAATTTGGTGGTTTCGTCGATATACAAACCGCAACCCATCATATGATTTTTTTAAAATTAATTTCAATATTTTGAATTTCAAATGCCATATTTTTTTTAATATTTTTTTAAAAATATATAAGCATTTTAATAATATAAACACCGTGCAGTATTTCTTAAACACTTAAGAGAAAAGCAGAATAACAATGGTCAACTTATACTTATGAGTACAGTTCAAACAGTTTATTCTATTTAAACTATTTTATATATTATGAATTTCGGAATATTTCTTGATATATATTCTTAGTTAAAAAAATAATAAGGATTTTCTTTATATTTTTAAAGATTTCTCTTAACGTATTTTTTTAAAAATATTATATTTGGGGAGAGATTTTAGTGTTCTATAACTTTTCTGTGCACCTGATTTGTGCATTCTGATGCATTTGCATTCACACCAAATGACTCAGTTGAATCTACAAGTGTGTTTCACTTCGAAAAGTGAAGCATTTCGAATTTCTCAAAATCTAAATGTATCGAAGAATGGAATATTATTCATATATTCCCTCATTCATACTCTTCTCTTTGTCCCAAACGGCATTTCCAATTCCCTGGCATCCATTTGTAAGCATACGTATTCTGCAGACGATTTTCATTGTCGAGAGTCTGTTGCCATTCATCACCTGAAGAAATCATTTATCACTTTCTATTTGCAATGCGCGTTTTTTCTCCCCTTAAAGGTGGAGAAAATCAATAATTTAATAAAAAAAATAATACTTTTCCAAAGAATATATCATACGTACACAGAGTATTGTTATCCTCTTCTGATAACGAAATTGGAATGTATGCATTGAAACTGTGACCGTGCTCGAGCCTTACATCTTTGCATCATTTCACTTCCCGTCTCGTGAATGGGCATAAATGCATCGGTTTATAAACTCGCTCAGCAGGCGACTTATACCAAATGCTTTTTTGTTGTTGTTGTTGTTGTTGCTAATTCTTCTTTTTATCGCTTGCATTTTCTTCCTTATAAGAAGCAGGACGTTGTGCATTATTGCAACACGGAGAGCAGTTCTAACAATGGAAATTTTCTCCTATTTCAGTCTATTTTTCCTTTACCTTTTTTATGATCTAGACGGCTATTTCTTTATCCTATAGCGTATCCATTATCGTTCTTTCCATCGTGTTTTTTTTTTTTTTTTTCTTTCTGCAGTTTTTGGACTTTTTAATTTCGAAAGATATGGGTATATAGTTATGGAATTCGGAGAGGTGTAGTGGTGTAAGTAGTTATAAACGAGTAATACACCGATTTTTCTTAATACAATTTAGAAACTGCTCATTCAGTGCATCGGGTTTTCTAAAATATGGAAAAGTCAACTGTGAATTATTTTGAAGCAATAAATTAAACTCATAAATATAATTAATAAAATAACAAACACAAATTTTAACTAGCTCAAGCTTGCTTTCATATACGAAAAAATATTTAAACTCATTTTCTACCAATGATGAATCTATTAATTTAAAATATATTCATTATTCTAAATACAAATGGACAAGACAAATTCAAATTTACTCGAGTTTAATTTCAATGAGATTATATACTGTTGGGGAAAAAAGGTAGGAAGCAAATTATAATTTAAAAAATGCTCGCAAATGTTCGAAATCTTAATTATTTCATGCTTTGATAATAAGTTTCTTATCGAATTAAAGTTTTTAAGGATTTTCTTAAACATGCCATGAAAGTTTTCAAGCTGTCCATTTTGATTCTTAACAAAATTCTTGATTATAATTCAACATTGTCATGATTTTCATATATTTTTGGAATTCTCTGTTTTTGTGAATTGTCTTCGTTCATAAAAATAAATAAATGCTGATGACGCATTTTTCCCTCACGTCTCAAGGAATTTTAATCATTTTTTTTTATTTTATTTTACGAACTTATCATTTACTGCCCCTATCTAACAAATTCAGAACCGATTCGAATTATTTGGAAACGGAACATAAATGTCTATAAAAATATATTACATTTCTCTACATTGTGGAAAAGGCGATGATTATATATGTTTGTCCATCGTTACAAAAGATAATCTGAAACTCCAGAATGTAAAATTATTTTCTCTGTGAATAAATATATTAAAGGCTCATTTATTGTGTAACGAGTTTTAATATGACATTAAATGGTTAAGAAAACTTGAAATATAGAAAAATGGTGGTGATTGAAACCTCAGAATTTGTTATTAATCAATACCAACAAAAAAAAACAAAAAACTTGGATATGGGTTGTTTTCTTATTTAAATTCAATATGTCCTCTAGAGCCTAATAAATCATAATTTTCAGGTCGGTATTTGAAGGTTATTTGCAGTTTCTCCTCAGACCAAAGGGAAAGGGAAGAATTATCTAAGGAAATCTTCTGGGAAAATCACCCATTCTTCATATCTTGAAGCTTTTAGTGCTTGCATATATTTTAAACAGCGACATCTATTGGTAAACATGCGAAGTATCTATATAAACGACAATGGTTTTGGGTTTTACAAATTTACTATTACATTATTTTTATCATTTTGAAAGTTTTCCATTTAGTAATATTGAGTTATTCAGAGTATAAAGACCCCAATCATGGAACGTTCCAAATTGCATTTTCGACACGCATCGCTTTTTTTTTTTGTTTGATTTGAAAAAATCTTCTGCCATAGCCCATAAGACACTTTTAGAAACTTATGGTGATACTGCTCCATCATATTCTAATTTCTTTTTTTATTTCAACATTTTAAGAGTGATTTCGATGTCAATGACCAAAAAAAGGGCCTGGAAGACCAAAAAAAAATCGAAAATAATCAGTTGCAAGACTTATTTGATGAAAATATGAAGAAATTGTAGAAAATGATGAAAAATATTTTGATTTGTATATATTGTACCACTTTTTCTGAATAAATGAATTTTTAAAGTGGAAAAGTGCTCAAAAAGCATGCAAGCATTTAATTAATGATATTTACATCTAAGTCCTTAAGGTCACTATGAACAAAAGATAGTGCAACGGTTCTAGTTAATCATGGATTCTATAATCATATGCATTCTGACCGAATTGGATTTAAACCACAATTAAAAATGTTTTTTTTTTTCTTAAATTAAACAATGGATTTCTAAAAGCTAACAATCTTCATTATATCTTATTCCTAAGTGGCGCATAAATATTTAAGTGCCAGAATAAGGTGACAATTATTTAGATTGAAAAGAGGAAATTCTTTTGAATTAAAAAGCTAAAAAATTTGAAACTTTCTAAAGAAAATGCTAATGGAGAAAAAAAATGGTGAAAAAAAATAGTTTGTAATTTACAGAAGCTACGCTAATTTCATTGCTCTCCTGAACATGTTTGCGCATAAATTTGTGTTTACGAGGAACTATTTTTAGTGACTGAATTATCTTTTCCGAGACACAAATGGAACTCAAAATGTCACAATTAACAGTGGGGAGTTTAATTATTGTTCCTCATTCCTCGTGAAAGCGGGCGACAATTAGAGAAATCTCACATTTTAAATGGATGAAGAAACAAAAGAAAAAGAGCCGAAGCAGGGTCATGACAGGCAACAAAGCAGTTCCTTAATGGTGAAGCTTTGCTATAATAAACAAGAGAAAAATATTTCATTATTTTAAGGAAGTTTGTTACACTTCTACATTTTCTCTTTCATTTTTGACAAAAAATAACTAGACTTTTACGTCGAGATTGCAGCGATTAGACAAGCTAAATTATATAATTTTAAATTTTACAACCTCTTTTAAAAACTCGCTTAAAAAATCAAAAAGAACAAAAATAATGACGACTTTGAATTCCAGTTAGCTACTCTTTTCACATCATTCTTCAACGGCATGTTTTATAAGCGAAGTCAAATATAATCGTAGAAAAATTTTCTTTTCTCCAAAATGATCATAAATGTGGAGATTAATATCACTGACTCTCCGACCCATCCGAAGACAAACGAATAATAATAAAAAAAAAAAAAAAAAAAAAAAAAAAATACTGAATGACCTAGCTACTGCTACAGCAACACTGGTGGAAACTGTGGTTGAGTCCTAAAGGCTTTTACCGGCCACGGTACAACAATTCCCTAAGGAAGTACATCCCGTTATCGATCTGAGGAGCAAGACTCTCCACCTTTGCGTGTACTTTCCAGGATGGCGAAAACCAACCACCATGCCGGAAGCTTCTCAGCCTCATTTCGAGGTCTCCCCCCTCCCCCACAGGGTCATATTCGAGGAAAAGATTTCAAAATGCTTTCATTCATTGGAAGGTGAGATGTCAATACTTGAAGTTTATTATAAATACCAATAACTCTTGAGCATTTACATTCATTCTGTTAATAATCCCAATATATATTTTGAATAAATTATCAAATTTTCGCGAACTTTTGAGGGCATTATGTTGGATAATTATAAGAATTGCACATTCTTAAACTTCATATAAATTCATTCTCATTTCTATCCTCATCAAACTATTTTCATGAATATTTCAAATATTTAAGACTTAAAAGTGTCAACCACATATAGTTTCTTTTGCATTTGTAATATTATGTTACGGTCTTGTTATTTAAATTTTTTTTTCTTGATAACATAATTATTTGATTTCTCTAACAACATAATTTAAATAATGAAACAGAAATAAATAAAAATGCTTTGAGAAAGGAATTACTTAAGTTTTTCACAAAGTTATAATACCATATCTTTCAGAAGCAAATTTTTTCTACCAGTATAGCTTGCCTCTTCGTAATAAATAATTCATATATATATATCCTCATCATATTGTATATAAATATACAAGAAAAATTCTGAGCAAATTATTTATCTATTTTAATCATCTTTAATATTTCATCATTTATAAATAAAATAATGATGTCTGAACGATTACATTTTTTACTGTAGCGTGTCTCTTCGAAATAAATAATTCATATAAATATACAAAAAGAATTCTGAGACAAAATTATATAGCTATTTTAACCTTCTTTAGTATTTCATTATTAGTAAAGAATGTTTGAACTATTACGTTTTTTATTGTATAGCATATAAACTGCGACACTGGCAAATGTAATAACTTAGGAAGAATGTCAAAAAGGTCATTTATTATCTGGATGGTAAGTAAGATCTTAGATTTCGATCTTTTTTTTGCGCCATAAATAAATATGTCATAACGTGAAATAAAGCAGCGCAAATAATACCTCTCTAGATAAAATTACTTCATTTACAATAAATATATTATTATCAAGAAATATTTTTTTAAAGATTTTGCTTCCAAATAAATTTCACAATATTCAATACCGTTTCTTTCAAATACATTAAAAAATAAGATGCTTGTTTCATTTAAAAATTAAATGTGGTTTCAGAAAATGTTAAGATGGGTTTTATAATCTTTTAATTAAGTTACCTTATTGGAAAATGTTTGTAAAAGGGAAATTTTGCAATCCATTTCTCAATCACTCACTAATGTGCTAGTGTTTAAAAATTTTATACACTCATTTAATGTCAATGAAAATATGATATTTTAATATTTTCAGACCTTCAATATCATGAAAGAGAGTTAAATTTTAATTCTATAGAGATTAAATTTAAATCTGTAGAGAAATAATATAGATATAATATAATTCTATATTTTTTTTCTATAGAGATTAAATTTAATTTTATAGAGACATAATATAGATATAATTTAATTCTATATTTTATTCTATAGAGATTAAATTTAATTTTATAGAGACATAATATAAATATAATTTAATTCTATATTTTATTCTATAGAGATTAAATTTTAATTATATTTTATATAATTCTATTTCTATTCAATAAATTTTAATTCTATTCGATGATTGTACATTGTTTTAATGTTTTCAGACTTTTAATATCCATCAACCGAGAGCTAAATTTTAATTCTATAGAGAGCCGATGCTTTGAAATGAATTTAATTTAATATTAAGAAAGAATGCATTTTTAATACTTGTAATAAAGAATTAAATTAGCGTTTAATGACAGATAAAAAAATGTTATATTGTAGTGCAATAATACACGTATGTCTTTAAAAATTAATATTATTGAAATAATTAAAAATAAAAAAATGATTATTCCCATATTTATACCTACAATATTAATTGTTGATTTCATTTCTTTTTGATCACCATGATCAAAGTATGATTTTAAACCATCTATTAGAAAAAAATTATTAAAAATATTCAATGCTTTGTATAAAACCTTTTTAACGCATTTGAATATATTTTATTTTTGTATTATTTTGGGAGCGTTATCCTGCAAATCAACATTTTTGAATATATTCATCAAGCACAGATCAACTTATGATCCTTATGATATATTACAGCATTATTGAATAGATATGTGTTAGAATATACGAAAATATGAGTTTCCTTTTGTTATTTTTAAATATTTTTATATTATCACGTATATAATTAACAGCAATGTGCCATGTGTCCAAAAAGCAGGGTTGTTATAAAACATTAAAAAAAGATGAAATAAAACTCAAAAATATGTTTTCAATCAAAAGCAAAGAACTCATTTTATTCATTTGAAGAACTTCCAGCAAAAATCTACTGAGAATAATACATCTTTTTTTGTTTTTATACATTTAAGGAAAAAATCCGTAAAAAAATTTAGAACATCGATGTAACAACTAAGCCTTTAATTAAATTACTACCATTGAGATTTGAAACTTGATTAATTAGATTCATCTTCAAAAATATCACTATACAACCATTATGCCTGCTTGTGAAGTTTCTTTGCATCGCAATATTTATACCAATCATAGAAGCATGTTTCCAGAAAGTATAAATTGCATGAAATGTTGTTAAAGACGTAGAGCATAATATTGAATATTATTTAAAGTAGCCCCAAAAAGTATTTAAAATGAAAATGCAGCATTATAGTTCTAATGGTTTTAATAACACGATTTTTAGGATGAAAAACAAGAACAGACAAAATTTTATGCAAAATGGAAATAAGAATTATAATATTTCATTTATTTAATATTGTTCAAACGATGCTGAATTAATAATTTTTTCTAATCGAGCAAAACCTTCATCTAAAGTAGAAATCAGGAATAATTTTCGAACAATTAAATAAAACTGACTGAATTTTTGAAATTATTATTTATTATACAAAGAAACAAGTGAAGAATGATACATTCTGTTTCATTTGATAAATTCTTTTCAGATAATATTCCAAATAGAGAAAAAAAAATGGCTCATGTAATTCAGGTTGTTGAATTTCATAACATGGCAGAATCAAAAGTAAGAATAAAGGTTTTAGATCGTTCATTAAATGTAAAATTCATTAATTAAAGATCATTCATTAAGCAATTATATATTTCATTGCTTATGAAATGTATAATTTCAATTAATAAAATCCCAAATAATGTTCCAAATAAAATGGTCTAAGCTTTCGTTAACAATTAATCAATAATCTGAATTTGAAACTTTTCACTTTATAGAGCTATTTTAAATTTGAAAAAGGTGTAAAAGAAGAAAGAAAAATAATGACCATGATCTCTAAATATTTTTCCTTTTTTGAAATAAGGATCGATAGAAACAGCCGAAGTTTATTGAAACAGTACACCAGTTTTACCAAAGGCAAACGGAAAGCATGAATCATTGTATAAATGCAATGCATGCACTTTATTTTCCTTTAAGTTAACTGTTCATCGCTATCTGAAATTTTCAATGTTATCTAATCAAACGGAAGCAAAAGGCTTAAATCAAGAAAAGTTCCAGTAACACTCTGACTTCAGCACGATAACAAAAAAGGAAGTCGAAATAAAATAGAAAAAAGATAAAACTGACGGACATTAATCGGTTTCTCTTCCTTTTCCTTTGCTTTTAATAGATTAAAATCGGCAGTTCGTTGTTTGGACACGAAGACGTTAAAAATAATCTGCTCGGTAACTCAATAACATGGAATTGGACCTCAAGGTTGATGAGGTAACCTAGGCATAATTTTATGTTGTGTTATGTCATGTTATTTTTAGTATCATTTGTTTAATCATTCGCTTTCAAACAAAAGACATTTTTGTTTAGATAGAAGATTTTATTGGCTTGGAGAATGGGAATAAGATGGAAAGTATTAGGAAAAACCACATGTGAAATCGATCAGTTTTGATTAATTTTTAGCATTCTCTAATATCATAAATTGGCAAATTCTTATCAAAAACTAATATTTTGTTTGTTATTCAATAATTTACCAATTACTAATAAATAAATCAGATCTTTTTCAGTCAATTTATTAGATCCTGTGCTGCACTATTACATCCGACTTACCTAAGCATTTTATACTCATATAATCTTTTCTACTACCCTCATTTTCCCAGATTGTTTGCGACGTTAAAATTATGTTTAAAAGTTCTTCATTGCTAAAAATAAACCTAAATTTATTCTTTAGAAAATTTTAAAGGGCATTTTGGAAAATCTGTATGAACTCTATTGTACGTAATTGATGTCTTAGATTGTTTATCTATTTCAAGAAGATGATAATATCTTTGCTGATGATGTGTTCTTTTACTTATGATTTTTGCCTAAGGGAAATGATTCACTTCATTTTCTTTCTTACGATATAAGCTATTAATTTTATTCAAAATTTATTAGAAGTATGAGCCCTTTGTTACGTTGAAATTAGAGTAACTGGCCCAAATGAAAAACAGGATGATTTGAAGATGGTTGAACGAAGTAACAAAACAAAAGGGAAGTCCAGATTTCATTTACAAGCGTTCAGAAATATAGTGAAAGACTGTATAATGGAATAGTAATAAAACTCTAACATATATTCGAGATATTTTTACCAAGGATCAATGAGTGAGATCAGGAATTTCTTTAATATTGCTTTGAAATCGTTACTTGACTTTTAGAAATTAAAAACAAATGAAAAAATTTTAGGTATTGCAAGAATATGTGTATGAAATGCTTATTATCTCAACTACAGAACAGCATAAGTGTAATTAGGAATTAGCAGTTGTACCCACAGCATCGATACATGAACAGCCGTACATTCATAACAGATTATAAGCTTTATTTCCCTCAACTTTTTGGGATTATATATATACATTACATCTTTCAAGAGCTGTCACAGGAAGAAAACTTATGGATTAAATACAGTATCCAATTCATGAGCTTACTGGTGGTGTATGGACAAATGTAATAATATGTCACCTTAAAAGTTAAAATAATCATTAATATGACAGAAACTTAAATTTATTGTATGAAATAGGCTGATTAATTACTGATTGCATTCATTATGGTTAAAAATTATGTGTTGGAGAGGGAAGTGCCAACTCAGGTGTCGCCCTCGTCATCTGACCACGATTCAAAATTACGAGGTCCGTAAAAACGAGGCTTTAAAAATGAGACGTTAATGTAACTAAACTAAACAAATTATGTATGATTTCAATTTACTGAAATTTCCTGGGCCCAATATAAATTGTTGAAAAGGAGTTACTTCAATACAAATAATGTTTGGTAATTCTTCGTTATTAAGTCACTATCACGGTTACTCCATTTTTTTTTCAATGATTAATAGTTTATAAAGAGATAGTGCCTGATGCCGGTGATATTTAGTGCTAATAAAAGGAAGTGTTTAACCAAACACGTCTTACATCAAATATCGACTCCTATGAGAATGGCGTAATTAACTTTCAAAGTTTGAAACTTTCAATTGGTAAAGCCATCAGCTCTTTCCTGGAATCCCTGTATAAATTGTAATATAGGACGTTTCACTGCAAACTGTTAACACTTGCATCATTATTTTCTGTGACTTTTTATCGAAAATCCGTCATTATAGTAAAAGACAGGTTGGGGGCTACAGAACACTGCTCCTAGACATTTTATAGATAAAATTATGAAGTAACTTCTTTTCGCCGTTCATATATGCCAAATGCAAATTTTCTGTAATGGTTGTTCGATATGGCTTCATGTCTTGACGGTCTCGTCGTAGTCGTTACGGCAACTATCAGCGTGTATTTTTTCAATCGATTTCCTTGGTGGTTCAATGAAACCTCCTTTTCAATTCCCTTCCCTCCACCCTGCATCGTCCATTATACTACAGTTCCTGAAGACTTAATCCATTTTTATCGTGAGCTCTATTCTCGGTAGAATTACAAAAGACCTCCGAGTTACAGTATGAAAGGGAAGAGAGGGAGTTGAAAAAAGAAATGTGTTTGAAAAATTTACGCATAAGAAAAGTCAGCGAAAGCGTCTATTGACAAGAGGGTGTCGCGTTCTCTGGAACCTCAACTCTTAGAGTGCGGGCCTCACGGCTGACTAGGCTGGCACAAAGGCAGGCGCCATGCATCATCGGTGGCATACAGGAGATCGTGGAGGTACAAAAGAAAGATATGTTGGTGTACTTTCTGAGCAAAATGAATCACAGCGTTCACCCACGCACATCTTACATTTCTTAAGCAGATTTAATGACTTTTTTCTACCGTCTTCCTCTTTAGCTTTGGAACTTTAGAAAATTAGCATATCTTTGTTTGGAAATCAAATTCATTTTCTAGTATCAGGATGGTTTGATAAGAAGACTGATACAATGAAAATATAAAAAATGAAAAATATGCTTTATCCTGGAAACAAATTCTTTGGAGCTAAAAGCGTGATGATTCTGATCAAGAGATAAAATTAGAATTTAGGTCCTTTTAACTGCCAGCATTGTCAGTTATTGATATGTTTATTTCAATCTTGAATATGAAGCCATACTTTTGATGTTGGGTTCAAACAATTTGAAAACAAACAGTTAGTTAATTGAAAATGGCCATTTCAATGAATTTAAATTTATTTATGCAGTGTTCGATCTTTAAATCCTCAATCTTTCAGAGAGTTATATTTACATGTTGTTAGAATTTCGAATTCGAAATCAAACAGTGATCATGAGATCGGAATTTTCTTTCCACCGCATATCCTACATGCAAGTGGAACTAATGCACGTTAAATTATTTAATGTTACATGCATGCCATTGGATCGTCTGAAAATGGGAATAACGATTCAGTTAAACTTCATCATTATTTGACGACATCATTTTATGAGATTGATTCCAAAAGATTCCAAATAAACTTTTTTATTCAATTTCAAAATGAGTTTAAGTCTAAATTAGATTCAATTTTATTATACCATGTTTGAAGATAAGTAAAAAAATTTAATTCATGGAACATTGATATAAAACTTTTTTTTTCAAATAGTTAGATTGGCAATTTTTTTTCTCCTTTTACTTAAAAAAATATAAGAGACAGGTTAATATTCACGAAAAGCTTCTTAATTATTTTCTGGGGGAATATATCACAAGTAAATATTTAACTTTTCCACGCTTTTAAGGGTTTTTGTAAAAGCTTGGGAGTTTCCTTTAAACATATATGAAATGAATGCCTATCCAATTTATATCTTCCTAGATAAATTCTTTTCAGTAATAAGCTTACTGGTTTATTTCAGTATGCCAATTAATAAAAACATTACTTTGCTATATAAATTATTTCTTGTTATCTTCGCTATTTTTTAACCCATTTAATTTTGGCTTCAACCATAATTCCCTGAAAAAAGTTATTAAATTTTAGGTATGGCAAATCTTTATTGATTTCTTTTAAGTAATTTTCCAAAGAATGTAACAAAGAAAAAAACCCACTGAAACAAAAAGTTTTAACCCATAACATTTGAACTTAAGAGAACTCCCAATTTTTCAATTAATCCTACTTTAATTTTTTTACAGATATCAGGAAATACGAAGAAACAATAATATAATCATACTTTCATTAATCTTTATGGAAAGTTTTAAGGAAATAATTGGAATCAAGAAAAGAAACAAGGCTCAACGATAATCCGTACGGGAATAACGTAATTAATCTGACTATAGTTTCAACCAATCATATCATTACTAATTAACAGCAAAAAAAAAAAAAAGATAATCTCCTAAACTAAATGAAAACATTATTCAACATTCATTCTCCACTGAGTTTTAATTACTATTAATCCTTTCAGAAAAGGAAAATAATTATGCCTCTCATAGATTAAATGAAAGAAGTATTTATTGTTTACGAACTACAACATATTTCAAAAAGAAAAACAAATATCATTCTTAATATAATCAATACATAATAAACATTTATATGCAACTGAATTAAACATATTATGGAGAAAATTAATTGCCAATGTTCAAAATATATCAGAAAAATATTTTTTTGTCATTTATTAATAAATTATGTTGATTATAATTTAATTCGCAAATATAGGCTCATGAGAGAAAAAAAAATATTTATTTGTAATGACCAACGAAAAAAAAAAGTTTTTCTATTAATTATGAAATAGTAGGAATTTTGGGTTCATGCATATAATTAGCAAATATATTGTTATATGCTTATTAAATAATAATGAATTAAAATCCACAGAGAAAAAATTTCAAATTTCATTTAGAAAAATAAACATGAAATTATTTAACCGAAAAGAGATAGGAATGAGTTTCGATAAAAATTGCTAACGAATAAATGAAATGCGTTGTCTTTTTTTTTCTCCCTAAATTGGCGAAGCAAAAAAATTTATAGTGTCTTTGATATTTTTCATATTAGGGCTTTTCTTTTATTCTTATTTCTAAATAATAGTTGTTTTAATTATTTCTGGAATGAGTATTTCTATTATTTCCATTATTTTAAAAGATATCATTTTAAGAGAAACAATTTAATAAGCCAATACTATAAAACTTTTAAAAAATAATTAAAATAAATTGAAAAAACTGGAAATATTATTTCTTTCAGATATCATAATTATTTTGAACTATTATAATAGAAAATAACTTTAATGATTTTTACTGCTTTGGTAAACTGATAAAGTTATTAAATGCCTCCTTTATTTTTTTAAATATTGTTCATTAAAATTTTAGTAACGAAAACAATTTGTATTGTGCTTTAGTACATATGAAATGTTATTAAGCTAAAAAAAATTAAGAGACATTGAAAAATATCGACATTTTTACCGTACTTCCATGCTACTAAGATAGGCAAATGTCTGATAGAAGATTATAAAGTGAAATTATAAAACAATATCAGTTTGATGGATGACTCGGTGCGCACATTCAGGAACTTTCAACTCGGTTAATTTTTCCCTTCTTCAGGAACGTAATTAACATCATACTAAATAACACATAAAAACATTATTTGTTTAGTGCTTCTCAAGTATTTCTTTTAGCTCCTACTACTGTTTGCCAACGGATTCTAAAACCCTCCACGCTTTTGCGCATGCGTTAAGATAGGTTTAATTCGTCAAAATAGGAGTAAGAGGGAAGATGAAAAGAGAAGATGTTTACATTTAACAGGCAGTGGTCGCGTTCACATTTTACGTGGTTTGAGATAAATGGGAAGTTGATTACTCAATAAGAATCGAGAAAATATTTATTATAACAGTCAGTTTTGGTATAAAAATTCTGTCTTCTGGTATTGTTGGGCAAAGAAATGAATTCATAGAACTCTGGCCCATCCGACTTTTTTGTTATTCGGTCAGTCCTTCCACCACATTAGGCCGAATAGTCAGGAGAGTATTGTATTTAAATTTTGATTAACGTGATAAAATATTTTTTATCCCATTTTACATATTTTCCCTATTTTCAAAAGATGAAAACTGTGAATCAAATATTTTATTTTTTAATTAATAAAAAATAGCAAAGCATTAAGTAAGATAATAATAATAAATAAATAAATGAGATAAAGTCACAAAATTAATGTTTAAGTTATGGCTAGGAAATTGTATTGCCCTATAATTTGCTACTTAGACCTTGTACTTTGACCAAACTTCAATTTTTAAAGTTCAGAAAAGTAAAAAAGTTTTAGTTCCTTAAATCTTGTATTCCAACATCACATTTACAGCAATAAATTTCAGTAAGAAGTTTTATCATTGCAAATAAATTATAGGAAGAAGAAATAAACAATTTCTTCGTTCCAGTTCTTTAGATTGAATTGGTGCAAAACTGAGTAACCAAAAGAGAATCAACCTAAAGGATTCGTCTTCCTTGTCACCCAAAGGGAATGGGTTGATCTCTCAACATACTAGACTTCCATTTCTGGAAAATTACACACCACCGTCGTAAAATTTACGGCTTTGCTCCAGTATGTAAAGCAGGGGTGTTACATCTGTATTTTTTTTCTGCCCGCCATCTAGAGTCCTACACATTCTGTTCTGTGTTTTCTGAAGAGAGATCCTAGAGGGCTGCTAAGAGGAGTTTCCATCCCCCCGGGCGTTCAATACTAATGGTTGTGATCGATGACTTTTCGCCCCTTTTTCACGCTTTTTTGCGTTGTTGGTAAGAAATGATGTGTCATTTTTGGCGACTTATCGCTGCCGGTTCTTTGGATCTTATTCTGCTGTTTCCCTGGAAGGGTAAAATACTTGATTGGGTACAGGACATGGGGCGTGCGAACGGGGTCTGTGAGTAATTCACCCTTACCTCCGAACGTACACAAGAAAAAAAGTGGCAATCGATGGGTAGAAAAGGAAATGCGGAAAAAAAAAAGAATTTAATACATACGGAGGCTTATCATTAGTTTTGTTATAGACGATATTAAATCGTTTCCATTATTTGTTAAAAATTTGTGAATAAAATATGTGTATTTCTTTTCATGTAAAGCTATTAATGAAAAAAAAAAAAAAAACTTCTTAATATGTCTTACTTCTTAATATTTCTTATTTAGAAAAAAAAAATTCTTAACATGTGGAGGTTTATCATTAGTTTTGTTATAGACGATATTAAATCATTTCTATTATTTGTTAACAATTTGTGAATAAAATATGTGTATTTATTTTCATGTAAAACTATCAATGAAAGAAACTTCTTAATATTTGAGAAATGTACGAAGATGTTTTATTCTTGAAGAAGTTATTATGTCGCCTTGCTGTAATTATAAATTTTATGTATCTTATTATTAACATCCTGTATAAGTCAAATACTTATTATCAAAGCATTAAATAATAAAATAATTGAGTATTTTTAAAAATTGTTGC
The DNA here is from genome assembly GCF_947563725.1 of Argiope bruennichi. Lineage (NCBI taxonomy): Eukaryota > Metazoa > Arthropoda > Arachnida > Araneae > Araneidae > Argiope > Argiope bruennichi. Next base: position 35,822,776 of record NC_079152.1, on the reverse strand, counting down.
AAAACTATGATTTTCTATTCATTTATAAGCTCTACACGTATGTAAAAAAAAAGTTTTACTTTATTTTTACAAATTTTCCTTTCAGGTGATACCGTTTTATTTTTGCCCCCTTCTTGATATACTAAAATTCTGAATTGTTTAAAGTAGAATGTTTGCGATGCAAGTTAATATATACTTATTTTCATAATATAACTCATTCTAATCATTTAATCTGATTTGAAGTTTGATTCCAATACGTGTGGTTCATCAAGTTAAGAAATTTAAATATAAAAATTGATTAAAAAATTTATAATATAAATAATGAGGGGAAATGGTAAGAAAATAAAAAAGGATAAAAAGAATAAAAGTTAAAACATAATGAAAAAAAATTCGGAATTTTTAAATGTTCGATATTTTTAAGTATACTAAAAAAATATGGTGGCAAATTCCTAGTCGAAAAATTATGAGATTCTAAACATAATACTACAATTGAGTATTACACAAACAAATATTAAATTACACAAACAAAAATTCATAATATTTATTAAAAAGCTACACACAATGTTTTAAATGACACTAAAATTCTAATTTTCTTATTTCAGATTCCATCATGTTTCATTCTTTTAAGAATAAGCTTTGTTCTCCATACTACTGGTAAAATAGATAATTTCTGCTTTTAAGTTCATCAATTAAAATTATTTCGTAAAATTTCTGTGTTATAAGGGTTTGAAACATACTCATATCGAAGTTTGATGATATATATATATCAAACTTCTTGTTGATATAAATACAAGATAATATCAACATGATATCTTAATGATAATATCAAAAATTACATTTATCCAATTAATTAAATACAATAAGTGTAAATAGGATTTTAAAATTTCTACTCCATTTCGAAAACTTCCATTCGGAAAAGAATAATAATTGTTAATAAAATCAGAGGTAAAGTACTGACGGAACATAGATCAACTTACAATGTAAGAAAATAAGAGTTTCATATTATAATCTGAGGGTATTGATACTCTTTGTGTTCTGGCATCGCAAAAAGCAAAACAATAGTGAACCTCTTCCAAGCAGCACTGGTTGTACTTCTTTAAAACAAACCAACAAAAATAACCATTAAAATTGTTATCAAAATGGAAAATGCTTCTTCAAATTAGTACATGGTTCTATCTATTACATTATTTTAATTTTATTTAAAAACTAAGAGAAATGCAATAACTGAGTAATAGGATTTATGGTTGCAACAATCGATCTATCTAAAATGTCAATTTCAATCTTTAAAAAATATAGCTTTTAAAATTTCCTTCGTTCAACAATATCCCTAGGAATAATATTCAACGTTAAAATAGGGCAACTTTTATTTATTATTTTGTGAAATTTTAGCATGATTATTTGTTGAAAAAAATGTTGTTTATTTGAGCAAAAAAAGGAAATTTAACCATTCTGAACTAATATAGCCAAAAGATTATATTGTTGTCATAAATTTCCATTTCCTCAATGAATAAGAACGATAAAATATAACATCCAACAATTTGTCTTCAGACTCGTATATTTTGTGATATATCCCAAGACGATTAAGTATTATCTGAGTAATGATACGCAAAGAGATTATTTTAGACAGAAATAAAAAGACAATATCTTGTTTATGTAATAAGTTTTGTAAACAAACATATTTGAGATTTTTGTTTAAAAAAAAAAAAAAAAAAAAAAAAAAAAAAAAAAATGTAACTCAATTGAAGCAAAGAATCAATATTAAATCGATTTTTCTTTACTCTTTCCTAATAAAATCACATTGAAAATCAACGTAATATAATATCTTTCTCTTGATTAAATGTAAAATATCATATATTTTCTTCTTATTCCTATCATAATTGATATATTTATTCTGTAAAAACATTACAGAGAGCGGTTCTAAATCATGATTCAAAATTAAATGGCAGATAACTTTTATAATAGAAAATGGGAAAGGTAACGCAAAGAGCGAGACTTCAGAGGAATTAACAATGAATTTAGAAATATAAATGTATTTGATTAGTTCAAGTTTCCGATACAAGTTTAATGAAAGGCAAATTTGTTTGACTACCAAAGAGCGCAACTTATATACTTTTGAATAATGAGTCCTTTGATCATTTACTTCAACTGCTTCAAATGTTTGTTGTTTACAATTCAACCTGCGTGCCATTCCATCTGTCAAACTATGTACGAATTCTAATGATTTAGTTATGCAGCTATGTGCATTGTGATTTAAACATTTGTATTCCATTATACATGTATAACTTTATTTGATGTTTTTTTTTTATGTAATTTACAAAAGTGTTTGGTAGCTACGACCTCTGCTTTACATAATTGGTTTAAAAGTGACTGTTTTTTATTACCTGACACACCCTTAAAATTTGATCCATGGCTTAGAATCCTCTTATGTGTAGTTTTCTGCATGAAAAAGGCTTGAGGTACAATTCTTGGTATACGGAATCAGTAGTATCAGTAGTATTCCTAATCTGCATCTTAGATTTCTTTTTGCACAGTCAATTCACATATTTCTTTGCCAGGTCCAAATATAATTTCACTTATTAGGAAATCATATATCCCATGCTAACTGCTATCAGGAAACCATGTACTAGGTTAATCAAATTATAACAGGAATAATCAAAGTGTTTACAGTCTCGATTACAAGATATTAAAGTCTGCAATAGATGCTTTTTTCCTAATAAGCTTCAAAAATACTCAAAAATAAAATCTTTTAATCATAATTTTTCCAATTAATTTACATTTTGGTCTCGCATATTGACGAAACTATTTGATTAAATTGTTCAAATATTGCGTGTAACCATTTAAAAGCGATCAAAATTTCAAAAAATGGCAACTATTAATTACAAATTGAATTATCTTTTTAGTGCTCCTTTGTTTAAATATTTTATAATAACAAAATGATTAAACGTTATAATATGATACCCTTATGGGGTAGGAAGATACTGAGTTCTCAGTTCTAATTCATTAAGGATAAACTTTCTGATGGAAATATTGTGGGGAATGAACAATAATTTATCTAGTAAATCTTTCTTTTTTTTAACAAAATAATGAATGAAGCTACTATGATCATAGAAGATGAAAATGAACAAAACTATAAAGAAATTTTCTGTGAAGTAAAAGGGTTATGAGGGCTTAAAATTACAGAAAGACTGTATTTATCAAGAAACTTTAAATAAATAGTTTCTTATGCAATGAAACAATAAATTTCCAAATCTGAATAATCTTTCTGTCTTGAAAAGTAAGAGGGCTATGAAAGAATCATTTTTGCCCTTCTGAATTGGATGGTCAATTTGCAAATTTTATTGAGATCCCATCTATCGTATAACATTTCCCTTACATATATACACACAAATGTCCCCAAAAAAGTTCATTTTATCCTAGAGATCCTCACCGGAGAAAGTAGGAAACAATGGCAATAGGTAATCTTTATATGAAGAAATCGATTTAAAAAAAGAAAAAAGGAAAAGATGGTCTCGTAACCAACTGAAAGATATTTATAAAAGCAAGAAATTTTGCCACTCTCATCGCATGTCGAGAGGATAGTTAATTGTCTATATTAGTAAGAAAATAAATAAATAATTGGCACAAAATGTATATTGTTTTTAATTTAATTCCGGCTTTTTCTGTCATTAATTATAGTTTCAAGCAGAATGAATGAAGAACCTGTATTGCTAAGAAATCTTCTGCTATTAATTAAGAATGATTTTGAAAATATCGTTCTATTTATTAGCCATTTTGCGTGAGTGCTTCCAAAATATTGTGATCATTATGCTGATTAAAAAAAATAATACTCTAAAATTTCTTTTTAAATAATTTTTTATTTAAATTAAGCAATCTTTTTTGCTCTACAATTACTTATTCATGTTTCTGAATCTTAAAAATTAAACTTCCCATAATAATTTGTAAATTTTATACTTTGGAAAAAAAGTTATTGTCCATTTTTTGCAATTCAAGTGCAGACTTATTAAGGTAAAGCAGTACAATTTATAAAAATCAAATTATATAGGAGGTGGGGGTAATGAATATTTTCGATTGAAAAATTTTAATAAAGCAAAATATCATATCTATTAGTACCTTCGGGACATATATTAAAAATAAATGCCATTATTGCATTGTGTACGAGCTTAATTTGGCTGTGCATACTCACTGGAAGATACTAACTTTGCCTTCATGAATAAGATGTACCAGCAAACTATCTAGGTAGGTATGCCAAAAAAAAAAAAAGAATGAGAGTGAGGGAGAGAGAACTGCAGAACTTGATCGACCTTCTCCCATTTGCATTGGCTGCTGTATCTTCGATAATGCCTCATTCAAATGGAGCGAGAGAATAGAAGATCTCTGCCTGCTTACGTATTCCTCATCCTTGGGCTTTAATCGTCTCGGGATATGTATGCAGTTTAGATGATTTTTCCCAGAGGAAGGCTTTTACTTATGCAGGTCCTCCCCCCGCCTTCCTTTCGGAAGCTCCCTTGGCATCGCGGACTGTTAATGAGACTGGCTGATTCAGGGGCGAGGGACCTGCCACTCATTGAGAAAAGGGGGTCGTGGAAGATGCGCCCCTGAGAATTCAAGGGGAATATTTGTGGCAGGGAGAAGGAATTTGGGAAAGTTTTATTTTTCGGCAAGGAATTGCTTAGGCGCAGTAGCTTTTCGCTAAGATTCTGGGTCCGTAAATCTGAATATTCGTGCAATAAATGGTTGATTCTAAGATAAGTATATTTCAAAATTGCAAAAGTATTATTTTAAGTCGGTTTAGTGAAACAGTTTTCAAATAAAATTTCGTATGCTAATATATTTTTAAGGATCGGAGTTCAAGGGTCACAATCGGAACAGTCTGAATAAAGGGTATGGATTAAAAATTAATGAAATGGAAGTGTTATTAGTTATTTTGATAGTAAAAAAATAGCAAAGCAAAAGTGATCCATTTAAAAGTAAACATAGTAACTGATGGATAAAGATAATTTTCTTTGCTTGAAAAATTCAGAAATAGATAATTAAAAAAAAAAAAAAACGAAAGTTCCAAGGCTTTATTAGTAATTATAACCCATATGTTTAGACCGTAATTTTTTTCACCGGATTCCATCCGGCATTTTGTATCATAAAAATTTATTATTTCAATTCTTCCTATTTTATTCATTTGAAGTTTTAATTAAAAGTATAAACAAACAATCATAAGTGTTTAATGAAATCTTTCAAATTGTTCACTCTTCTCATAGATTAAGTTGCATACAAAAACAATATATATAAAAGACGAAATATATAGATTTAAGATTATGTTACGTTTTGAAAAGCCCCATGTGAATTTTATTGGGGATTCTAAGCACAGACTGAGTTTTTACTAAAATAATTTAAGGTACAAAATATTTTTAGTTGAATACATCAAACTTAAATTTATCCCATTTATTGCTTACTAAAATTTTCTAGACACTAATGATAAGTAAAATTTACCCAAGACAAATTATAAGACTGAAATGAATTCATGTAACATAGGAGCATACGACTGCGGTGTATGGACATATCCAGGATGTAACTAAACACTAGTTCATCCCTATTACACGCTTCTAAGAGTTGCATGGAATTTGAACCTTGTCAGTGGACTATAACATTGCAAACACAGTTCAGATTGTCAAAACAATTTAATTGTAGGTTTAGCTGGTTTACAATGGATTGGGATAATCCAAGCCTAAATTAACAACAGCTATATTAGAAACTGGCATCCGAATATTCAGAATATATTGGATCAAAAGACATAATGTTTTTGGGTAATCATTTATTACAAGGTTTTATATACGGAAATTAATATTTTAAATACATCCCAGGGTTTAATACATCATAAGAATTCAAATCACAGGTAGCGAGAATCAGTAGCGATATCCCCTGGAGTTTCGGATTGTTTTCCCCTTAAAAGTATTAGTCATGAAGTGTTATTGTATTTATAAAATCTAAACTCATCTAAAATTTTAAAACGTAATGCTGATTAAGTATCATCTAGTTCTATGAAAGCTTGAACATTTTACCATGGAATGTTTAACTGTAGAAATCAGAACTACATGCTGAATGTTAATTAAACATTTTATTTAGTTACATTTCCTTCTTAAGAAATCCATTGATAGTTTTTACTATGAAACATCGCACAGGGAAAATGTGAAGTAAATATGATGCTGATAATGCTTGTCAGAATATAAGATTATATATAAATACATCAAAGATTTTAAACAATGGTGTAAAACATAACTTATTTTTATATGCGTACATAAGTTTTTGTATAGAAATATTTTTGAAGGTTTTATAATATACTTAAAGATAAAAATAGGTTTGAAATTAAGATTTTGCATGCAAAACATTATATTTATGATGAACGTACGCAATGTATCTTGATTCTGTCATATTTTTTCACACATAATAGCAGTTATATTATTAAATGTATTATTTTTTTACTTTTTAATGATATTAATTTAAGATTCCCTTAAAGAATATTTCATCCAATATTACATATCAAGTAATGAAAAAGTTTTGAAAATTTGTTTCTAGAAATTTTCTATTAATTTTAAACTTGCATTTAGATCCATACATTAACCTAGATTATTTGCTTTAAAACGAAAAGGATTATCTTGAAGAATTATTATCATTATATTTAATTATTTAAAGTAAAATCCTTGCTTATTATGGTTTTTAAAAGCTACGAAGTTTCAGTAGCGTGTGAACGATACTTTCCTTTAACGCCAAACTAATAGAAATCATCACATATCTGTATACTTCAGCGGCATCGTATGCATAGATTTTTAATTCTAAGTGAGCGGAGTAGAGGCACATTTATTATTACAAAGGAGATGGCATTTATGAAGGCTATAAAAATCATCTTTCTAGTCGTAAGACAGCTCGGAATACTCTGAAAGACAGCACCGCAAGTTATAAGAACATTCTGTCTTCAGACTCACACTGCACCGCTCTTGTTCACAGCTGTTCACTGGAAAGCTTAACGACTTAAATTAATTAGAAGTTGCACGTTCTTCCTTGCTCTCATTTTCTTCTTAATTATCTGCTCTTCCTTCCTCCTTGGCGTATTTTCGGATTGATAAAAGAACTCGCTTGCCTCTATCTCAGTAATATGTAATTGCAGCAATCAATTCCATGCTTGGCGAGGTTTTAGCTCTCAGGAATGTGACATTTGGGACAAACATTAGAATCTGCATAGTGTGGCTATTTTAATTGCATTTCCTTTTTTAATTATTAATGAAAATGTTAAGCATTTTGTGGAAAATCAATGCTTAGAGACTACAAATTAACCCTTTGGTCTTGTGTACTTATTTTTAAATCAGTTGTAATAATTTTAAGTTGAAAAAAACCCATTAATGTTTGAAAACAAAAACTATTTAGTTAGTAGTAAACTATTTTACTAATTTGGGATTAATATAATTTTTTTTTATAAAATCAATAAAATAAGAAAAAATAGTATATAATGTAGGACTATATACCTTTTTAAAAATATGCTTTCAAATTAAAAAAAAAAATCCGCATGTAAATCATATCGTTACCAAATGAGCTACAAATATTCGAATTACAAACACAACCCTTCTAATATTTACTCTTTTTAGTATTGCTTTCGAGTATGTATCTGATTTTTAATAATTATGACACATTTCTATTCTTTACGTATTGATAATAATAAAGTTTACCAACGTCTTCCTATTTGAGACTGTGACATGTGAACCAGAATCTAATCTTGAGATGGAAAGATTTCTTGTGGCTGTTTGCCCAGATTAATTTTAAATGTTCTTTTGAACGTTTTTATCTGAAAAGAAAATAATCTCAGCATTTCATAATTTCATGTACCTGTGGAAAGTTTTTTTTTTAATTTCTTTATTTTTTTTTATAGTTGGTAATCAAAAATGATTGCTTTTCTGTAGAAAACTAATTTTCAGTAATGGAAAGCACAAAAGTAGGCGATTCCTCTCTGTCTTTCCTATCCATTAATCTTCAAAAACTATTGACGGGTTCTTTGCAAAGATTTCAAAATTTGCAAATTGAATTAAAATTTTGTGTAATGGATATAAGTATGTTAGTAAAAATGTGTCAGCGCGTACCTTTCTCCTAAATCGGATTTCATGTTCTTTTCCACTTAGTAAATCTAACCAATAAAATTATGACTTTCCCATTAACTGTAGATAGAAAAAAGGCATTTTGTTATATTATTTCGCTTTAACTTTTGTAAATCTTAAATAGTTTATAAAATGATTTTTTACAATTTGAGACGTTTCTTGTGTTGTTAAATGTGGATTGTGTTCTCAAATAACATGTATTTAATATATATATTTCAGTTTGTTCATTTCATTGTAAACAAATGTTTATATGGGAACGAAAGATCATTTGCATAAATAAATTTTCATCAATATTAGTATTGTTCTTTTCTTTCCCTTCACTGTCAAAACCTTATTGATGACAAGTGCAATCTTTGTAATTAAAGCTTTTGTTCATTTGCTATTCCGACAACCTTCGAAAACTCTTGCTCACTCTTTGATTACTCCAACTGGGGGACATCTCATAAATGGAGAGCAGAATCTTCCAGTATAGTGGTTGAGTCTCGCTTCTCTAATATGTAAAACACTTGTATGGGGCTTGCTATCTTCATATAGATGACGGGGCATATTATCTTACAGTAGGAACTGTACCGCAGTCTGTGAATATCAATAGAATTCAACTATAATTCCAGCCAGAGTGTCGCAGTGGCAATGATGGGCATTCATTTAACCCGGACATTAAGGCAGGGCGAGGATAGTTTCCCTGCGATCTCTCGATCTTTATGTTTCTAAACAATCTCTAAATTGCTCATTGGTGGTCATTCGATGAATAAATTGGGATCTAAAGGGATTTTATTTATTATTGATGCTTTTATAAGTAATATTAGTTAAATATATCTCCCGTATTAATAACATAAAATTCTTTTATGGAATTTGTGGGAAAAAATGTCTTAAATAGAGGAAGGCGTACACACCATTTTTATGCATTTCATAGTGCTATTTCTTATGATGTATAGTACCTAGCATCCAAGCCCACGTACTAATAACACTTAATGAATTTTGAATTCTGGATTATTGAATGCTATTTAAAATTCTTCAATTTTTAATATTATTCGCACTAGAATAAGCAATCCAAGAAAAATATCTTAAAGTATATTAAATGAAATATTTTTCTTTCTATTAAAAAGGCTATTCTCTTCAAATACTATTATATGATTGTTAATCTAACTAGTGTTTTTCAGGGAAGACAAAACATGTGTTGTCATTATACAAAACATGTGTGGTTATTATACAAAACATGTGTGGTTATTATACAAAACATGTGTTGTTTAGAGATTCGTCTTATCCCCTCAAAATTATAGGGAGTGTCATATGCCTACATACTTAGTTCCCTTACTTCACTTTGTTGTATATACGGCTGTGCTTAAAATGCCGCTATAACTAATTTATGTATTTCCTATGCTCTTTGGTAACGTCTGTGTATTCATAAGGAGATCTTACAATACATTTTTCTAAAAGAAGATAACTATTTAACAATTCAATTAAGATTAAAACTACTTAATCAGATATTTATTAAAACATTTCTATTTACTAAAATTTAATCTACAGAATTCGATAAGCAGAAGCTCTGTATAAAACATACAATAAAGTTTTATATAAAAATGAAAATAATAAATTGAATGAATTTATTAGATTTATCCGATATTCTGCGAGTTTGTAAAGTTTTCTTATTAAAGGAGGAAACGTTAATATCTTTCACTCGTGTTTATTTAAATGAGAGAACATTTTCAAATATCTTATGAAAACTGCGTAAAAGCTTCCTCAATTCAGTTAATCATCTTTCGAAAAAGAAATAATAAATTTTCATAGAGATTAATTTTCATTGATACCTAAAGTCAGTTCTTAGTTAATCACATTTTCCGTAAAATTTAAATTCAATAACTGTGTATTAGATAAAATTCTGCCGATGAATTTCTAGAGAAACTATATGGCTTAACTAAAGATTAAGTAACTAAACATACTAAAGATTATATTGCATTTACTTTATTAGTGATTAATAAATAAATTCACTAGTACCTAAATATTTCGTAGAAAAGTTTAAGCTTCTTAATATTCAGTGTTTTTGCACATATTTCAATCGATATAACATAGGAACATTTTATTATCATTAGAAAATGCTTAGAAGGGAAGTTGTATATTACATTTTGCATATATTGATGAAAAATGCCTTAAAATTTTATTTATGCTAAGAAGTAATGCCAGTCTTTTTCTAAAAAAATTGTTTTAGCCAGTATTTAGTAGATTCCGTTTCTTTAAGCAATAATTTGCAAGGATTTAACAATATATATTGCTGAATATGATCATAGTGATTTGCATGGTATAAATTTATAAAATTATTATTATGTTGAATTTTTTCAGTTTTTATTGCAATAAGTTGCATAGTAAATTTTAATTAAAAATAATTTAATTATTATTAAGTATTTTTGCTTGAAAATAACTTCCCAAATAAATGTGTATGATAATTAAACGCTTGACGATGTAAAACACATTTCGCAAAACTGTATTTCTTTAAAGAATACTTGCATCTTTAATGTATTAAATTTTAAATAATTATTTTTATTTCGATATCAACTTACACAAAATAATATGTGTAACTTTATATGAAAAGAATATAAGATGTTATCAACTCTATTTTGCTTTATAAACGCAAACGAAAATAAAACATTTGGTGTTTTCGACTTTCTCTAAATTTGCAGTGTGAATTTAATTATTCTACATCGTGCAACTAAAATAACTTAACAATCGTTGTTGGTAGTGCTGCAAACATCTTTAATTAAATAGAACCTGTAAAAATATTTTAATGGATAATAGTTCATAAGAGAATATTTTAGGAAATAGTACTAGCCCAATATCGTTAAAAGAACTCCATTTTATTACTATGACGGTTTGGAAGATATATAGAAATAAGAACATCAAATATTTCCTATTGTGCCCTTTATCATTGTTCGCACTTCTAATTATAGCTAGATAGCCTTCTAATTATAGCTAATTTTAAAAGTTACATTGGAAAATTATCTTTTTAAAAATTACTATAAATCACAATGTGAAAGAATAATTCAATTTATGTTATGCATTCATAATATATATATATATATATATATATATATATATATATATATATATATATATATATATATATATATATATATAATGTAATTTTATTTGATGTGGTTAACTTTATAATTAAAAAAAATGGGTTGAAATTTCATCCATTTCCTGAATTCCCTGAAAAACTAAAAATAATTCATTCTTGTTATTTTCATTATTTTTGCTTGCAGCTTAGGTACAAATGATTTTGTTTCTTTAACCCTTTAAAGGGCCATTTTTTTCTAGTCATATTATGTTAAAATATTTTTAGGCTTGAAATTAGAATAAGAAAAGGTATTCATTTAGCTTATTAGATAAATTTAATTTGATTAATGAATTAATTTGTTTAATTAATAATTAAGTAACAAATCGAGACACATCATTTTGTCTGAGATAAAGAACTGAAGCATCTAAGTTTCTGACTTACTAAAAAAATTTGTCAGAACTTACATAATACCAACCTACATAATTTCATACAAAGATTGATAAATTTAGTGGGAAGCATACTTTCCATCGCCCTAGAAAGTGTTAAACAATGTGTTTATACATAGTGACAAATTATTCAAAGTCAATAAAAATGCTTCGTACTAAAATATGTTGTTTATTCTTTTAATTGAAATTTTTACGAGAATTCTGAAAATAGATTTTTTAATAAATATTGGCTCTTTTCAAAGCGTTTCGTTTTTTTTTTTTATCGTCTTCGGTTTTTAAATTGTCAAAGTAAAAATTTAACAATAATCTGCCGTCTTTTTAAAACAACAAGTTTTAAGAAACAACAGACTTGAGAACGCTAAATCGGCACAATTCATGAATTCTCAGGAGAAAACATCATTTCTGTTCAATCTGCCAGCATAATAGCTCTTTTAAATAAATGAAATAAAAAAAATCGCTGTGTACATATTGCATTTATTTTCAAAAGAATTGAAATTTCTTCAGAACTTTAATTAAATTCAATGAAACAACAAAAGTGCCCATTTAAGGAGTTCTCAGCGCTAATTGAATACGCAATGCGCAAAAAAAAAAAGAGCATACATTAAAGGTTTCGATAGTTTTCCTCGTTTTATGAAAAATTACTGCTATGTCAGAATAGTCTGCATAAATAAAAACGGAAACGTTCCCTAATTTCCTGTTAAGAAATAAAGCGGTAAATGCGTTGCGTCTCTTTGTTTTTAACTAAAAATATAATTATAGTTTTGAACACTCCATTTGAAAGAACACTCCATTTTAAAGCAACACAAGGGCTTTTTTGAAATGATTTCTGACTTCCGAGTTGTGGCTGTGTGACAAAAACGGCATTTGAACTAGCAACCTTCATCTCAAAAGTTCCGTGCCACATCAGCTCGCGAGATAACTATTGGAATATATGTCAAATGATTCGTGTTAAATTAGTAGAACTTCTGCCAATAGTTTATTTCGATTGAAAATGATTCTAAGCATTTCAAAGGCAAATAATTTTTGGCCAATTTGCATTATGTCTCCATACAGTTATTTTAAACATAAGGATAGTGAGTTAATCGATAGTTCTAAGGGATGATGAATGAAAGTCAGGTCATTGATGTCCGGCCATGCCGATATACTTGGCGATCAATTTGGCAATAAAAATGAAGGATTCCAAATTTGTGGTGATATTTTTGCTAGGTCTCGAATTCCACTGTTTCTTCTAGAACACTCGAGGCCCATTGATAGGAGCAATAAACAACTAAGTGGCAGAGCTCATGCGAAACATGGAGTCAAGTGTGCCTTTGCTTTGAATATTAATTTCCTGTAGATTTTCTTTGACGCCTTCTGCTGCTATGAATGTTTACTATTTGCTGCTTATATTTTATTGATTATTAACAAGTGCTTCTTTTTTAAGTACATACTTTAACAACGTTTTGTTACTTGTGTTTCGTATTTTTGTGAAGAATAAAGCATCATTATACGCTATTGAAACTCTCAGATATTTCAATGTATTCCCTTCGACCGGGAATACATTGAAATCGTATCGTACATCCATAATATTATATCTTTTCATTCATAATTATAGTTCCTACTTCTGAATTCAAAATGAAAAAAATATTTTATCTATAAATTTGAAATAAGTACGTTCTTTAAAGGTGTGTTATCACAATTACGTGGGGTTTCACTTTTTGTTTCAATAAAATTATTGGAATTTCACATTTACAGCAATTATAATATGCATTAAATGATAATTTCCTAGAGCCTGAACAAAATGTAGGCTTAAAACTTAATAAATAATGAAGGAGAATATGAGTGAGGGTTAATGTTCAACGGATAAGATCATTTTAAAATTCAAACTGCTACATGTATCCCAGATATACTTGAGAGGGTGGAAGTATACATCTCAGATAATTTATTACTATTTTTTTCATTTTAATTAATTAAATTTTTGCAAAATTTTAATTTTTTTTCTTCTGAATAGTGCAGAAAATACTATAGCACATAAATAAATCTTAAATCATTTTAATTTTTTTAAAAAAGTGTTCATTTGAATGACATTAATTTGATTATTTAACAAGTTTTTGCAAATATTTAAGAAAGTTTTAAAAGTATTTTAAATTTATGTAATAACAATATATTTAATTACTGACATGAAATTCAAACTGTTTTCATTATTGCGGCAAACACTTTCTCTTATATTTCTTTTCATTGCTTCAGACAAAAAATGAAAATGCGACTTGCTTTATAATGATCAATAAGTTTCTGTTTAATGTATGCATTTAATAAAGAACATTCTTTCTTTATTCTTCTTAATAAAGAACATTCTTTTGTACTAAGTGTAAGATTAAACATCAAAAGTAAACAGTAACGAAACATTTTCAAAGTACGCTCATTTATATAATCTTCTCTTTAACTATAATATAACTGTATGAGATTACACTATTGATCGTATAGCATGAAAATTTCTTTTTAATTCAAATACTCTAAATTATTTATGAATCTGAGAAGTATCCAAATAAGAATCCTTTGATATGTATTTAGTTTCATCAAAAAACTACTGTATCAATTGAAATCTAATCACTTTCGTTTTCGTTTATTGTTCAATTTTTGAATGAGGTGATAGAAAATCAAGGAGACTTAGAGAACAATAAACAAAAGAGTGTAAAACTTCTGTAAGACTTCTAAAATGACACAAGCGGCTTGTTTATCGAAATTTGATATTTAAAAATATTTTGCTGAGTAAGACCTAAAGAGCAAGTTACAATAAAGACTTAATTGAAAATTAAGTAAATATTATTTGTAGCGAATCATCTGGTCACAAAATACGGCTAAAGAAGAATAAGAATATATGAAGTTACAGTACAGAGAAAAATGATGCACAACTAAAAGATAAATTCAGTCAACTTATATATGTTATCAAGATCAGTCAATAAAGACCAAGTCAACTTTTATATGTTATATAGGCTTACATTAAGAAACTGTATTTACGCAAAAAAATAAAAAAAAGAATGAGGGTGAGTATATTAAAATAAAATGTCCCTGTCCCTAATGTCTATAACGATTTGATATCTAATCATAAAAATAAATAATCGGGAACAAAAAAAATCAGAAAAAAAAAAGAAAGCCCTGTAATAGAGATTTAGTTAAAACTAACAAATACAATATTTTCGACTTATAGATGAGTGCTAAAGGCAGCTAATTAATGAAATATTTTGATTTTGAATTTATTGATTATTAATCTACAAAATAATTAAGACTCAGAATGTAACTTTTAAAATGTATAAATAATTTTATAAGCCATGTAATGGAATAAAAATATTTTTTAAAAATTAATGGAATAAAATATATTAAAAATTGCATTTTGTTCATACACTGCATAAAATTGTGTCTCATATTTTCTAAAAGATATTTCATTTCCCTTAAATATTATATAATATTTTCCTTTTACAGAATATATTTTCATATATAAATTATCTTAATCAACAGAAAAGTTTCATTTTTTCCACTTTTCTTTATTATTAGCGGATAGTTATCAAAAGACGTTTATTGACTAGAAAACGGTGTTGGTATGTCAGTTTTGTGGAAAATATTCTTAATTTTTTGCAAATTATTACCGGTGGTTTTCTTCTTAAATGACACTAATACTAATTCATAAATATTTAAATGATATTCACACAATTTTAATCGTTAAAACATAATTATTTTATTGAAAAAGCTATTATGGAAATATTTAATAACATATATCGGGAGCATTTATTCTTTTCGTATTTTCATTAAACCTTATAAAATATTAAGTATATACTCCAACCCCACAAAAGATGTTAGATTAATGGATATTAGATTTCAAATTGAACTTATTTAGATTTTATATCGTTCTCTTTTAAATGTTTGAGTAGTTCTTTTTCACCCTACTAATATTTCAATTTGTTCAAACAGACTCAGAGATCAAAAACATATTTCATGAATAAAATGACGATTAATGAATAAAATTTTAAATTCATAAAATATAAAAACATCTTCATATTTTGCACATGATTTTTTTAATATATAATGTTTGTCTTCACTGTGAAAATTTATTCGACATTTTTTTTATCTTTAGGAAGCTATTTGCAGTTATTTAATCTCTTTATTTATATATATTCATGTATTTAAAACTATGAACTTTTTTTTATTATTATTTCGTTGTTAAACAATTTTTCCATAAAAGACAACAAAAATATATTATATAGAACAAATACCATTTAATTAATAATTAAAAAGATCTTCCTCTTTGAAAAATGAAAACCATTAAACAAAATTAATTAAAAAAATTTTAACACTGATATATTAATTGTATTAGCTGATTATATTTAACAACTATTTGTTTAAAAGAAATTAGTTATTATAATTTTTATTGTTCATTTCTTGCAAAAAAAATAATACAGACTCCTTTTATTTTCGACTCACTGATCAGCAGAAATCCAATCAATGATTTTAGCTGAATATTATAAATTTCAAGTGAGCTCTTTTACACTTTGATTTTTAAAAAAAAAGTATTGAAAAGAGTGCATCCTCGTAAACAACTCTGGCATTAATACGCTAGCGAGCGACCCGGTATC
This sequence comes from Argiope bruennichi, assembly GCF_947563725.1. NCBI lineage: Eukaryota > Metazoa > Arthropoda > Arachnida > Araneae > Araneidae > Argiope > Argiope bruennichi. The sequence goes on along the minus strand of NC_079152.1, from coordinate 35,806,557 downwards.
ATTTTCGAACACTCCACGAATCGGTCACTGTGCAAACGATTCCAATTTTGCATCTCGATAAATCGATGCACAAATCTCTATTCTAAATCTCTCCGGTCATTTAGTACTTTGGAAGCTAACGGTGCAACCTGAACTAAAGCGGTCCAACGTCAGCATGAAGAGCTGTACAAACACTTGCGCAAATATCCTGTCCTCAAATGGGGTCACGTGCGATGCAATCTCACGTGTCAAACCCCCTCCCCTTGACATACACCCACGAGCCTTGGGGGTTCCGTCTTACAGACCACCAAATAAAGTAACCTTTTCTCCTAGAGTCGTTAAAAGAGACTACGTGCGGGAGTCAAATATTCAATATTGATGGCCCCCCTTCCCCCTCGATATATTGGGAAAAGGTTTATAACTTACTTCATCGACCGCGATATCCGTTCGGGTCGAATCTCTTGAGGGGTGGACCAGTTTCATTCGGGGCATTGATTTTTCAGCAAAGCAGGACCAGTAGAAATGGGACTAGATGATGCCGTCTCTTGTTTAGGCATGCTTGTTGGGGAAGAAAAAGAACGAGAGCTTTGCTTTCACCAGTATTGGAAAATCATTAACTGCTTTATTTTTATTAATTAAAGCATCGTTGCAGTTCGAGAGGTTTGGGATGTGATTGAAAATCCCAAGAGAATAAAAGAAAAACCGTGTTTAAATTGGCCTTGCCTTAGCTAAAAGTGACTGGTACATAAATAGACTGATGAAATCCATCTTTTAGAATTAAAATTGATATTCGCTTAAAAATCAATACGCGTCTAACAATGGATTAATATTCCGAGTGTGTAATTTTATTTCTTTTATTTTACTCCGTGAATTTGCTTCTTGTTTCGAACTAATTAAAAATCCATAGACGCTAGAGATTACAATGTATAAGTTGTTGTTTTTGTTCCAATTTCTGATTATAATTTACTGGAAGTTTTCGAATTCGAAATTTTTCTATTTTACAATATATCTATAATATTGTCATGAAGATGTGAAGAACTACACTGTTAGTTTAAACAGACAATTAGATTTATTAGAACTAAGCAATTCATTCAAAACAGCAAGAGTGAGAGAACTTACCCATCATTGATGGGGTTCATGTTTTATACATATACAGAATGTTTGAGAACATATAACAATGTTTATACATATATAGAATGCTGAATATTTAAGAAAGATATAGAACCTTCCAGATCTTAGATAAACGATAAATAAAATCTTAAATAAAATCATTCTAGTCTTTAAATAAAACACCGTGACTAAGATTTGAACAATTGGGACCAACTTATCAGAAATGAGATGCTCTGCCGAATTTAACCACGGCGATTTATAATTATTCTTGTTTATACTGCAATATATTATAGGGATCAATAGGCCAATCTTTATATAGCTTTGTATAATGTTCCCAATCTTTGTATAGCAAAGTGTGTTTTCAGAAAATTGCATTTGTTAATAACCTATTCTTCTCAACAAGTTTAAAAACTAGTATTTTTTTAATTAATTATATGTCACGGAGATTTTATTATAATTGTATTAGTTCCATTAATTTTATCAGTTATTTTTACTGAATCACAAAAATGTTTTTTTTTTTTTTTTAACTCAATCCCGTTAAAATATTTTTGATTGCAGGAATTATTCTTAGAAACAGTATTTCATTTGTAACTTCGTTTCAAATAAGTTCCAAATGAAACATTTTTGATTAACTTACGGCATTTGATTACTGTAAATCAAATTTTGTAAATATATCTCAAACAATATTAATATATTTTTAAAATGTTTTCAAATAAGAAAAATACAACTTTTAAATAACTGAACAATATTTAAAACTTAAAACACCAATTTTATTGAAAATATCCTGATTAAAAATATATACACATTCTTTCTTTTTTTTTTAATCTAATCAAAGAAATTATAACATTAAAATGATGTCATTAAATATTAATGTTTTTTATTTAGCTTTTATAGAATTTATTAATATACAAAATTTTTCCTCCTTCCTATCTGTCAACCAACTCTTAATTACTCTATTTGAATCAAAGAAGACCTCTACTCGCCTAATATGGGGCCTGCTATTTAAATAGCACTGTATAGAAAAAAAGTATAAATAGATTAAAGTAACTATTTTTAGGCCAATATTATTTCTATTAGTTGCATGATGGAAAAATATATTAAAATATCGTATAGGGTAGAGAATTTATCATCAAATTTGGCATGTAGTAATTTTTTTCATTATTGGTCTCAGAAAGATCTCTAAATAGATAATTAATTAAAAATTAATAAAATTTCAACATTTTTCCATCAATACTTAGAACATATTATAGTCTAAAAGCTATATTTAGACCACTTTAAAAGTGAACAATTCAGCCTTTTAATGGTATCAATTTCATTTCAGATGTGTGTGTTTTTTTTTCCTTAATTTTCCTAAATTTTCCAAAATCAATTTCCTGTGCTATTGTCAAATGAATGAAACCTAAGGTATTTTCATCTAGGAAGTTCCAGGCACAAATAATTTTTACTTTTATTCTTCAGAGCTTAAAAAGAAATACCCGATGTGTTTGTTGAATGTTTAAGAAAGGCGATATGCTTTAAAGACATTTTATTTTTTTAAAAATACTGCAATGAGCAAGAATGAGTCATGTTAAAGGCAAAATGATGTGCAAAGTGGTTTCACTGTATATTCATTTTGAGTTTTGTGTTCCTTCTTTTCTATAATTCTAAGAAATCAGCCTTCTAAATGGATATTTTATATCATCTTGAAAACAAACATCAAGCATTGATATTTTTTATTAGTGGATGAATTAGATATTCTTCACCCATTAGGGTTGCCTCTGAGGAGCATTAGCGTTGACAAATATGATTCTTTAGATAGATTTATGACATTAATAATTTCAACATTAAACTAATAAATGTAAGTAAATGCCTATAACATCGAGGAAATAACAAAATAGTATTAGAGGTAAGTAAAGTAACCTAGCAAACATTACTGAATATACAAAGAAATAAAATGTTTAAGAAAGAAAAAAGAATTTTTTGCTTACATTTTTATTTAGGTAGTGCGGAAGAATGTTGGATATTATGTACGGTCCATTAGATTAAAAAAAAATATTTTTCATCCAAGCGAATCACTTTATAGATGCTTTCAACATAAAAATCACAATAACCTAAATATGTATTAGTTGCTATTGGTTACCGCTTTGAAGGTAGACCTCTCGAGATATTAATGGCTAAATATCAGAATGTTTTGTCGGGTAAAAAAATAAGAATTCTGCCTTTTAGCTTTGAAGGGAAGAAAAAAGTAAGCGTATAGAGGGAGAGCAGAGGGGAAAAAAAACTCAAAATATGCGTCTTTTTAACGGTCTTAGATTATGGCAGGCTTTGTTAGATGACTGCATTTTTCTATCTTTTTAATGTTTTTGACTCAGAGTTTTAGAAATTCCTTTTTTCCAGCAGGAGGAACATTTCCCGATAATGAAGCAATATATATTCAGCCTGACGTTAGACCAACTCAATGTTTCCACCCCCTTATTATTTTCTTCTTCCAAAACTATGCGCAGGAATGGAGTCGGGTACGCTATTTGAGGTAAAAGTCGTTTCCTACATTTCCTTATGTTTTTACTCGTTCATCGGCTCCATGCAAATTGGTAGACTTCATAAGTACATGGATATGAAATTATCTACACTAGGCGCCAACAGTTCTGCCAACTTGAAGTTAAACTGGGAATTATTTATGCGCATTGGAAATGTCAAAGATATTCATTTACTAAACTTGCTTGCCAAAATTTAACGAAAACGAAAGTGAGATTTTAAAAATCAATGAAAAAAAAATCATTTCGACATTTTTTTTTTCGACTTACTTTTTTCTCCACACTTGTGCGTTGCTTACTAAGCCTAATTTTTAAAAAAAGAAATAGTTATTTAAAATTTTTATTAGTATTTTCTTCCAAACAATAAATGACTTTTTCTCACATGCGATTTAGTTATGATAGACTTTTGGATTGCAATTAAATTTCTAGTGTATCGTTTTTAAATAGTGAGCCATTTATCTTTATACATGTTTTAAATATTGGTTCCTTCAATAGTTATAAACACATGTAAGAATGCCACGAGTTAAAAATACATTTATCAAACTATGAGAATATGGAAAAAGAAACCAAAAACTTTTACACTAAACATGTTTCATTTGTGTTCATTTAGTCAACATGCAATATTTTTTTTTCTTAAATTAGCACATTTTTTTACGATTCTTGATTTAAACACGATTTTAAGAAATCTAATTTTAAAATAATTATTTTCTGAAGTCTTATATGTTTCGATCGCTACTAGCACTCATGGTGTATTATTCGTAAGTTATTGGTTACCTTTACTTTTGAACGATTTGTAGTGTGTATTGCCATTCTTCATGGTATTTACACATAGCAATCACTAATTGCAATAGGGGACTACATCTCCCCAACAGAATATTATCACCAGTCAATAATGAAACCTATAGGACAGAGTCATGGGCATATTTCGAGGACAGTGAATAGGAATGTAAATTGAAAACAAATTTTTACATATATGACTTTTCCTTTTTGGTGTATAGATAAGTTTTGCAAATTGTTCAGTTTTTGTTGGGGTCATGCAGACTCATGCTGCAGTTAGCGATTGTTCCTGTGCAAACAAGGCTGTCATCAAATGTTTGATGAGCTTCAACTCATCAATAATGCATGTATGACAAATTTGTAATGTTGCTTCCCGACACATTTAGGAAGACGGTCTTACAGACAGTTCTAATAGATGCTGAAAGGATGACAGATCAATGAGAGTGGTAACAAATTTGACAGGCATTTATCGGCTTGTTGATAAATTTTAGGGGCCAAAAGGGAAGATTTTAGAATCAACAAGAATTTTGATAATGTGACCATTAGGACGCAAAAAATTACAATTCTTCAAAAAGTTTCTATGTGCTGCTTGATAGGTATAAAAGGCTGAAAGTGACAGAGCTGGAGTCAGCCTGTTTATTGAGCTCGTGAGATTTTTTCGTCGTGATTCGAATATTGACTATTGTGCCGAATTTTATACTCTAGTATAGAGGTAACATCGTGTAGTGTGCTGAATAGTCAGTCAAGTCAATAATAAGTCGGCGATCATGTTCAGCTCATGCGACTAGAGAATGGAAATTAACCCTTTCTAGGGCCGTGGGAAGTATACTTCCCACCAAATTTATCAATCTTTGTATGAAATTTTGTAGGTTGACATAAGTTCGGACAAATTTTTTTAGAAAGACAGAAATTTAGATGCTACAGTTCTTTATCTCACACAAAATGATGTGTCTTGATTTGTTACTTAATTATTAATTAACCAAATTAATTATTCAAATTAAATTTGTCTAATAAGCTAAAAGAATCCCTTTTCTTATTCCTAAAATATTTTAACATAATATGACTAGAAAAAAATGTCCCTTTAAAGGGTTAACAGACTTTTGAGTGAATAATAATCGTGTTTAATAACTGTGTGCATAATAATAATAGAGCGAATATTCATTTGCCACCAAATTCGCGATTCATTAGCTTGGCAATAATTGAGAAAGTCTGTAAATCGCTCTTTTCAGTGATGAAACTAACATTGCAGGAAAGTAGTATTAAAAATTCGAAACAATACACTAGCTCTAAACAAACACTAATTTCGAAGTCGGGCAAAAAATAAGCGACAATAAACGATTGGACCTATTTATCAAATAAACGAATTTTTTAAAGCAAACAAATCAAAGCGAAATGTGTATTTTAACTTAGTCAAAAATTTATTTATTTTGATTAAAATTATTAGATAGATATTGTATATTTTTGTGCACTATTTGTATATTTGAAGTCTTACAAATAGTCATGTAATGAAAATACTGTAAGATGAAATGAAAACATTTCCTCGTTAAAACGAAAAATTCATTTATAAACAAAAATATTCGACTATTTAATGTCTTATTAAATATTTAAGTATAAAATTTCTCCTTTTTATTGACATTGGAAAACCAAATTGATATTTAAATAAATTTATTTTACAAATTAATCAAAAGAAACTATGATTTTGATTAATACTTCTTACCTGCTCTTTTTATTTTAAATAAACAAAATATACTTATTACCGGTTTCTTTAACCACAGTCAAACACAATTTCTATAGGTCATAAATCAAAAACGAAATATATTGAAAACAAAATTTATACAGTGAGAAGAAAAACACCATTGGTGATATAAATGTTTTATTGATGGAATGAACTTTTCCTTTCTTATATATCTACGCATTCCATATTTTTTAGCATAAAAAACGAAAGAAATAGTTAAAAAAAAACCTTTCGAAGTACAAAACTTCATTGCAAAACCCCACATAGATCTAATGTATGTTGTTATGACGAAAGTCTGTTTTGTCAGATTTAATAGAACTCAGAGCTTTTCAGAATATACAATGAAATATTATAGATGATATGAATTCTAAACATGATTTTATGGTTTCCTTTGATGTTTTATCAGGCATTATGGCGAACAATGCAGTACTGAACATTCAAATATGATTTTCTAATTTAATTTTAATGGTCCATTCACACTTCTTCAGTGTTTTGATAAATTGTTTTGATTTTTCAAAGCTTATTACATTTTTTAAATATTTATTTGCACAAGAATCAAAATTTCTGTTTTATTGGAATATGATGCCTCAAATTTGCTTGGAAAAAACAATAAGTCTTCATACATCTGTTAATTTATTAAAACTTTCGTTTTTACTGTTATATAAATTTCTTTTCATTCCTTTATCGGGAAAATAATCTTTCCTAGCCGCCTACCTCATGTATCAATGCAATAAATATCTTACAACCTTTTCCATAAATCGTTTGGACATATATTCTCAGTTAGATTTACAATTGTGAAGGAAGAACCCAAGTAAAATTTCATTTATATTTCATGCTCATTTACAAACCAACAAACTAAAAGTACTTAGAAACACATTCGAAAGTTTCGACAGCTATAATCCAAAATTAAACATATATTTGCAATTTTACTATACTTACAATAAACAAGTATTTTGAATATTTGTGCTTAACGTTTTGATTAAGCATGAATAAAATAATAGAAAATTATTCAATTGAAATTTATGTGACAATCCATCGGCAGAATTGGGTACAAAATGTGATACCATTGTTACTAGTATTATAATATCTCTAATATTTAAATATTTAACTAGTTGTTGTTTTTCTATGTACAAATTAAGATAGACATCAACTGAGAAATGCGTATTTTCTGAGTGAAGGTTGAAACGTGGAAACCCCACCCCACTCTAAAATTAAAGTATCTGGATTAAATATTTTAATGTTCATAATATTATACATATATGACAACTAATTTTCAGGCTTTAATTATGAAAAGATTTTTTTTTAATTGCTGTAAAGAAAGTTGCACTTTGACTGAAACGGTGCATCAGTTCTGACACCAATGTGTAAAATGTATTATGGTAAATATACATAGGGAGCTTTTTCACACTCTCGCAACAATAGCCATCATGACTACTGAACAGTCAAATGAGTAAGAAAACGTCTATTTTATTACATAAGCACATGCAAATTGCAAAGAATGTGCAACACACATGTACAAAGAATTCATATTTATTTATTACATTCTTTAAGAACTATAGATAGAAATAAAATCGTGTAGCAGTTGCATTAGTCTGTCTTCTTTTTTTTTTTTTTTTTTTTTTTTTTGATAATATATATGGCGATGAGTGATTAGGTACGTATCGCACAGTGCATTGCGATTGTTATCATAATGAGATAAGATGCTGTTCTGTTAAGCTGTGTGCGCGGCAACGTCTTGTCTTGTCTTTCGTGTTTGTGTTTGTTTTGTGTGAAATGTGATCATTAAAGAAATGTTCCCTAAAACATACGTCCTCTTGTTTCCTCTGCAAGGATCTTTATTCCACCAGTACCGATGAATGGCTGTTTTGATAACATTGTAACAAAAGAAAAATCTAAGGGTTGTGAAATTATAAAATGAAAAAAAAAAATCATCAATAGCCCAGATAAACCTGACTGCTTGTGGGTTTTATACTGAAAAAAATAAGAACAAAGGATCTTTCTAAAAAATGATGGATATTACTTTAAGAATTGAAATTATATATATTTATAATAATAATAATTAAGAAGTATAAAAAATGATAATTGGACATTAAAAAAAAGATATTTAGATTTAGAAAATAAGAAAAAAAATTAATTATTTATAATTTTTTTTATAATATTATAAAATTTCACTATGCTTATCACAGTGATTTATGCAGGAAATTAAACATCATGAAATAGAAAATATTAAAAATAAAATGTATTTTTAAACCAATCATGAAAAAATAGATCATAAATTTTTCATAGAAATAAATTATTAAAAATTAAAAAAAAAAACCCTGCCAAAATAAAATCATTAAATATCGAAGTGCTGAAAAGATTACTATAATAACAAGATTTAAAATTTTTTGTATATCAAAATTGGGAAGTGAAATTAATTACAAGCTTTCTTTATTACAAATTTTCAAAAGATTTTCATATTCAGATCTCTAAATAGATATGAAAAACGAATTTTTAAGGATTCTAATTATATGAATCAAATAAAAAAATGCAATTAATTCGTTTAATTTACCGATGTTTGTTTATTAATACATTTTATCACTTTCGCTCTAATTAAACTACGATTGGGTAATATTTCTGATTTTCTTCGAAACGAAACCACCTTACATTCCTTACGAATAGTTGCTGCTCTACATGAAATGAAATTTTCATTGCAGTTCGCAAAATACGTTACAACGAAACACATCCTTTGACAGAAACTTGTTTCAATTCCTCCTTTGCATGGATAAGCAGTGGATTCCAGTCTTCGCTGAGACCATGCAAATATATGTAATACATTCCAGATCTCAGTAGCACCAGAAACATCGCATTGCTCCCAGTGGACTACACCCCCGCCTCTTGTCTTTTATTCTAGAGGGTAGACAGTGCGATATTCTGTAGCGAATAATGCTATACGAAGCAGCCCGGATGATATGAAATACCAAGAATTTTTCAATCCTTTTGCGCGTCGCCGGGGACCGATGCCTTGCCTTTCTTTCTATTCTTGGGTCCAGATATCTGATGTCTGCCATTCAGGGTGAAAACATACTTCAGTGCTCAATATTTGAATGCGGATCTGCATCAGGATATTCTGAAAAGTTTGTCATTTCGGTAAGTTAAGATGAATGTAATAATTCAGTTATAAAAGAACTAAAAAACATTAAAATGAAAATAATTTTTGTGAATATCTAATAAGAACTCAAAAAAATGCACCAGTTATTAAGTAAGCGTTCATGTCGCTTTCCCTTGAAATTTAAAAATAAAATAATAAAGAATGATAAAAAATTAAATATCTATTAATTTAAATATTTAAATCTCTATTCAGGATGAAAGTACATTCTAAAATGAAGCGTTTTAAATTATATCTGCATTGGTATATACTGAGAAATTTTATCACTTCATTTAATTAACATAAGAATTAGATTAACTGCAGCCACAAGTGAATTACTCTTCTCCTGCCTTAGCATATGGAGAATCTGGAAAACAATTGGGTTTGGTAAGAACTGGGAGTGATTATAAATTAAATAATTGTGTCATTTATTTTTGTTACATTTTGAAATAAAGGTTTTCAATTTTCAAGATCAGTTTCATATAAAAGCCGGTAAAATGAAATGAAAAATCGGTAAATCTGAAGAAACTCTTGAAATGTATAATTTATTTGAGAATTTATATATTTATAATTTTAAGGTGTCTTTTGTATATCTCACTCCAATCGCTTACCAGTTTAACTAATAATGTGAAATTCATAATCACAAAGTGAAGACTACAAAGCGACCGATAAAAGTGATCTTTCATTCTTTAGAAGTGCTCTTGGTTCTAAATTTTCGTACATTTAAACAACGTGGTATGGTTTATTCTTACATTCTTAGCGTTCAGTATTATTATGAGACTGTACTGGTACTTCTAGTGCAATCATTCTCATATTAAGAAATATATTTGTATAGAAATCTTTAATTTGTTGTTTCGTATGGCACTTGCTATGGACAAGCCCGCTGTTACAAAGACAGCAATTTAATCTGGTAAAGGAGCGTCTCTTGTTTATTTAGTAGCGCCAACTAGGGCCAAGAGTACGACTTTGCTACTCACTCATCACTCATTCGCTTGCTCAACCCCTTAGTACAGGAGGCCACATTCACACATCTCACAGATAGAACAATGTAGAAACAACCATGCCCAAACCGGGACTCGAACCCAGGACGCCCAAATCACGGGAATGACGCGCTACCCCTAGGCCAGGACTCCGGCTATGCTTGATTATTATGCAGAAATCTTTAATGGATGGTCTTAGTAAAAAATTAGGTGATAAATTGGGATCTAGGAGCATAATTTGGACACAAAAGTTACATCCGCCTAATTTGTGACTTTTTTTTACTTATCATGAGCACATTTGTCACCTAAAGACAGATTTTCTTTATTATTTTTATTGCCCCTTAGAAGATCAGTATTTCGTATTTAAATGTTATTTATTACTAAGTCATTTAAACGCTCAAAAATATAATTAGGAGGTAAAAACTTACAAATACTATAGGGATCAATCTTTTTTTTTTCACTGCAATGTTAATTTAAGATATAAAATATACAGAAATGAGATTAAACAGCTTTACAAGCAATACGGCCCTATGATGGTTACTTTAAATAGTGGAGGGGACGATCTGCTTAGATAAATGTGAATTACATCAGTGAACCTAAAAAACAGTGAAAAGAAATAGTGCGGAATCTTATATCCAATAAGAGGTTATTATTTGGAACGAAGCATTTAATATATGAACTAAACAGTAAGAATATGTGGATGTCGGCTGTGTTCTTCTCCAGCTCCTCTGCATTTGCTACACGACCACATTATTACCATGGATTATATTATCCTTATTATATCTCCAGCCGTCTTTGATCCTAATATTCATACAGCGCCCTGACCCTAATTAGATAAAACGCCTAATTGTTTCATATTACGCCATAAATGTTATAATTCTCTTCAGGCGTCCCTTATAAATATTCACATGAGAGGGAGGGAATGGCACCCACAAGACTGGGCGCATTACGCATGTCCTTGTGTGTGGTTTCACCCTCACCGGAAGGGTCCTCTCGATTGAAGAGGGCTAATCGGGTTGTTTGCACTTCGAGATGGGGGGGGGGGGGAGGCCTTCAAAAATGAATCATAGTAACGCGATTCCACAGCTGCAAATCAAGGGTCCGCAACGATCTGCATCCCTCTCATGACGTCACTGCAGGGTAGGGAAGGTTTCAAGCTGGCACGTGCTTCTCAAGGGTAGCCGGACAGTGCAAGCATCCCTGGGGGCGTGGGAGGAGAACGGGTAGCACACTGTTGTAGGTCATCCACGCATGCATGATGTATGGCGTGGAGGAGATATCCGTCACTTTAAGAATAATTGATGCTCTCAATTTTTTTTATCGAAAAAGGTCAGACCGTTTGATTTTCAGACAATGAGAAAAGGAGGAATCAGGAAATGATTTTTTTTTTTTTGATAAATGATCTTGATTATCTGAATTGCCTGTGAGTTAGATTGCCTGTGATTTCTTTTCTGTTGATTTTTAGTCAATTGGTTTATTGCCTAAAGTATGCGTTTCAGTTCTTCTGAGATGAATTATTCGCTTGATTTTTTTTTTTTTTTTTTTTACTTTCTACGTTCCTTAAAGGGAAGTATTCAATACAATTAAAAAGTTCTTGGCGATACAGAAATTAATTTAGATAATCAAAATCTATTACATCTCACATATTTCAAATTAAGTGGCATTAATTTGTTTAAAATTCCTGAATGATTTCTAACAATCCTCCTTTCTGAAGCTTCTTTATATAAAAAAAAAATTAATAAGCTTTTTCTTTCAAATTAAGTTAATTTTTTTAAATGTTGTGGGAAAAAAGTGATTATTGCACGCAGTTTCTTAAGTATATACTAATATTATCAATATATTATTAATTGAATACTGATATTATCATTGCTTTACATCAAAATGATGTATTTTCTCCCTTGTTGTTTCATTTAATAAATAAGACTTATTTAACAAATACATAGAAAAGTACTGATTATTTTATTTCGTTTTAAAATTATTGTATTTTACTGTTATCGGTTTCAGAAAATAAAATAAAATATTATATTGTTTTGGGAAAATTTGTGAAAGCACTACGTAAAATTATTTCTTGAAACCGTTAGTAGCCACTTTCCTCCATATCTTCATATTATTCTTAAAATATTATTATTACTCTATCCCTTGTTGTTTCATTTAATAAATAAGACTTGTTTAACAAATACATAGAAAAGTACTGATTATTTTATTTCGTTTTAAAATTATTGTATTTTACTGTTATCGGTTTCAGAAAATAAAATAAAATATTATATTATTTTGGGAAAATTTGTGAAAGCACTACGTAAAATTATTTCTTGGAACCGTTAGTAGCCACTTTCCTCCATATCTTCATATTATTCTTAAAATATTATTATTACTCTATTTAGATTCTATTATTATTTCTCTATTTAAACTCTATTATTATTATTACTCTATCCCTTGTTGTTTCATTTAATCAATAAGACTTGTTTAACAAATACATAGAAAAGTACTGATTATTTTATTTCGTTTTTAAATTATTGTATTTTAATGCTATTGGTTTCAGAAAATAAAATAAAATATTATATTATTTTGGGAAAATTTGTGAAAGCACTACGTAAAATTATTTCTTGAAACCGTTAGTAGCCACTTTCCTCCATATCTTCATAGTATTCTTAAAATATTATTGTTAATCTATTTAGACTAATTTCCAGTAATATTTCTTCTTAAACCTAGTGATTTTGCACATGATTTATTTTAGTTGCACTTAATATGTGTACTGCCATAAATTCAGCATTCAAAATTCTGTATCAGGGTTTTCGAAAATCATAAAGCGAAATATTATTGAAGAATTGAGATTTTCAGAATTAGTTTCATCTTTATTTTCAAGCTTACAACTGAAAAAAAAAAGCTTCATTAGCTTCATAGGTAGATCTCCCCATAGTAAGAATGTTCATCTTAACAAACAGTGCTCATCACCAAGAACATTCGCAATTTTCTCACCACGTATAGCATTCCAATCAGTGCATTCAAGCGTGCAATTCAATTTTCTCCTCGTTGGAAGCATTTCCCTTCATTTTTCATGTTACATCCGAGAGCCTCTCTTGCATTAGTTTTGTTGGAGGCGTCAAATTATAAGCCCCAGTCACCAAAAAAAAGTCTCAAAACGAATGCTAATGAAGCGATGGAGATAAAAAAGCAAACTTTGAAAGCATTTCAATATTTATCTTTTGCATTAAGGCACGAATCTCTTAAATGCTTCAAGATCCGTACAACAATGGACCCAGCGATGATCTAATAAATACTCGAACCGTTTCCCCCTCCTCCTACTTATCATAAAAGAGTAATTTAATTCCGCATATTCTTGTCTGCCTGATTAAAAAGGGTGTCATTAATAAGACGAAGCACCACTCCGTGGTGATTTTTAAAATTCGTCGCGCGAGCTCTGTCATTAAAATCCACGTTCGAACAAGCTGGAAAAGGGAAAGCAAAAAAAAAAAAAAAAAAACTAAAATGCACACTTAGATAATATTTCGAAAAATATCGCAATTTCTGAAGGAAATATTAACGGAGAGCTTCATTTACTGAATTTTATAAGTATCTTTCATTACCATATCTTCAAAGAATATTTTCTCTCAATGCGCGATAGCTACAAATATTAAAGTTTTCTTTTTTACACTTAACTGGTCCTTTAGAAAATGTAAAAATAATACAAATTATATTTGTCTTCAAAATTTTAGTTAACCCTTTAAATGGCCATTTTTTTCTAGTCATATTATGTTTAAATATTTTTAGGCTTGAAATTAGAATAAGAAAAGGGATTCATTTAGCTTATTAGATAAATTTAATTTGATTAATTAATTTTGGTTAATTAATAATTAAGTAACAAATCAAGGCACATAATTTTGTCTGAGATAAAGAACTGAAGCATCTAAGTTTCTGACTTACTAAAAAATTTGTCAGAACTTGTGCCAAACTACATAATTTCATACAAAGATGGATAAATTTGATGGAAAGCATACTTCCCAAGGCCCTAGAAAGGGTTAAAACTTGTTTTTATCGTATACTGAACATATAAAAAGAAAGTAATATAATCAACACAAACTTTCTTTCGAAAGCTCGAATTCGTAACGTATCAACATATTTTACAATCCCTTCCGATTACGAAAAATACTTTTTTATCGTTATTCTATCTAAACCAGATAACTCAATAACGATTTGAACATGACGGTTGAAATTTGATATGTGCTTTTTATTACTCTGCAGATACTTATCAATAAATATATAATAATATATTATAACAAATTTGTAGATATTTATCAAATTTCTAACCTAATCTATTCATAGGAAAATCGGCTGTCCAAGTAGGAGTGAACATGATAAAAAAATTAGCTAAATAATTAAAATCTGCACATTATATATATATATAGGGTAAGGCACATATATATGGGGCTAGCATATAAAGCATAGATTTTTATCGAATTTTGCACCAAATATATCCCATAATTGGCTTTTATCAGTGGGCACTTTCGCATGCATATAAACACAATGGCTTAAACGAATGAGATTTGGAATATGATCTTGTGGCTACAATTGTATTTCTATGTTAGATTTTGATTTCAATCACTGTGAAAAACACGATTAAAATTCACATCCGTTTACAAGTACTTGTGTATTAACCGCATGCCCGGAATTAATGGCAAAGAATCGCATAACAAACTCAGTAAAAATGTTAGATTCACACTAAAAGTCGATTTCCTAATTATTGTTCGCCATTTCCATGCAAGACGATGAAAGCCTTATTCGATATATAATATCTATGTTCTTATATGATAATATAATTTTCTGAGCATCCCACAATTTTATGTGATGAGTTGGAAAGATCATTGATGATCTATATTAGAGAACAAGCGAGAAAGTTTTAGGGAAACTATTCCCGCTGCTTCTGATTCAATCAATATAATTGAACTTTTACCAAATTGCATTCCAGAATAATTTAATGTTTTTCTAGAATAGGCTCTTCTCTTCTCCTCAGGTGTCGTCCTTGACATCTGAACGCCATTCAAAATTACGATATCCGTCCCAAAATCGTCATCTGATCGTGGTTAAAATTACGAGATCCGTCCCAAAATATACCCTGGTGCTGCTTTACAACGGGGCATTAATATAATTAAACTAAATCGTCCTAAAATAGCCCCAGTGTTGCTTTAAAACGGTACGTTTATATAACTAAACTAAACTAACATGTGGTTGATTACATCTTACTACATATTATATATATAATATGTCGCATTAAATTTACAGCAATAGATGAACAGCCGACAGTTTTATTGGTTCATAATTTGGCACTAACTGGTACATAACACATTTGATACATAATTTCATACAAATCTACTTTATTAATAAAAAAAATCACTTGTTACGAATCCTCTCTCGAATTAATTTTGTTTTGAATGATCACTTTCAGAATTTTTTTTCATAAAAGTCAATAAATAATCAATCCGCCTAGCCAAAAGCCCGCGTTGGCCTGGTGGTCAGGTATCGGTTTCGGAACCGGTTCAGACCCGGTTCCACCGAAGAACCGTCGTATTAGTGGGTCTGGTGCACTTTAAACGTCCTGGCCAAATGAACTCCCGCTGGTGTAGCTTGGTGTGGCGAAGGGGGATTCCAGTTGAGGTGTCGTCCTCGTCATCTGACCACGGTTCAAAATTACGAGGTCCGTCCCAAAATAGCCCTAATGTTGCTTTAAAATGGGACATTAATATAACTAAACTAAACTAAACCATCTGACCAAAATTTTGATATGGTTCTAAATTTTTTTGTGTCTTAGTAATGTATCATATTGTTTGAATTTCTTTTTATTTTTCTTATTTATTGTATAATAATGTACTTGATGATCAGAAAAATTCCATAAATGGATTCAATTAAGTATAAAAATGGACAATGATTATGCATGAAACGGATTTGATTACGAATTGGAAGAAATTGACAAATTATGTATACAGGCTACATAATAAATTCCATTGATCATTTTTTTCTGAAAAATATTCTCTCTCTGAACAGACACAATATTAAAGATTACTAAATTCTCTAAAGTGTGGAAATTCATTAAATTGTTAATTTTCAACATACGAATACATTCATATAAAAGCTCAAAAGACATGAATTTTATTTAGCTAATTTTCATTAACTTCGAAATATAATATTGAAATAAATGCACATATTTACGGTGAGTTGGAAAATTTTAAACCACATTGTGAATTCAGTATTTCTGGCGCAGAAAGCAATGACTACGATGCAAACAACCGTCATAAATTGCTGCAAATAGTAGAAAAAGAAAATGTTTGCACAATTCGAACATATTTTTTAATCTAATTTCTTCCCGCGACACATTTATAGCCGTGCAAAATGATGCAATCATTGGCAATGTTCCAGGTAGTCACATACATTTTCTCTGACAATGGCGGAGTTTTTTATGTATTCAATTCTTTTAAATTGTTTTTACGAGATTTTTCATAATAAATCAGGGTGATACAATTTTTCTTACACCACTGTAAATTTATGAGGAAGTGTAAAGTAACATGTAAATTAAATGAAATAAAATAAAATGTTTTGCGTCTATTTCAGATACATTACTTCATTTAAAAGAATAAAATATAATTTTAAATCACTATAAGAGAAGAAACATACCTAACAAAATCATTCTATTGTATTCTACATAAGGTATCCGTTTGAAATATGCGGCAAAAAATAATTCTATATTCTAAATTTCCTACTGGGATCACTGTATATATTTGAAGGATTTTAACATGTATATTTAAGATCCATTTAAAAACGAGACTATCATTGTCTTTAGTCAAACGATTTTATTTATTACAGTTTCTTTTCTATATCAACTAAAGCACGTGATAAATTTAATTTGCAATTAATTGTATAAATTTACTTCCAAAGTGTAAAATAAGTAATAAATAAAAATAAGGAAATTTGTAACATTTGATTTCACATCTTCTTTATTTACTCTAATAATAATAATTCCGATATCAATCTGTTTCTTAAATTTCAACGAAAATATTTGAGCTGGGAAACGTTTTGCAACTCTTTCCTTTATAAGAAAAAGAAAATTAGATTATTATAATACCCACATTATTTCAGGAACTTATCCACTTTCGTTTCTTAAATATAGTTTTCAATTTTAAATTTTTAAAATGCTATTTTAACATAGTTTGTTATTTTTCACAAACTCAAATTTTGCCGAAGTCCTTAAATTGGATTTTCTAACCAATTATAGGAAAACTAACCAAACATGAGTTCCGTTTCAGTTTCGCAAAGCGTCAATTTATTAAAGGCTTCTCTTTAATTCCCATCTTTAGAAGAATGGAAACTAATTAATTTACTCGCTATGTGCCATTGTTTGAATTTTACTTTCTAAAACAAAAATCAAATTAACAAAACGGTAGTTCTGTTTTGGTTTCGCTAGCGTCGATTTATTGAAATTTTATCCTTAATTCTCATCGTTAGAAGAATAGATATATGTTAATTCAATTGCTATGTGTCAATGTGCGAATTTCACTTTAAACTAAAATTAATTGCAAATCATGAATCTTTATACATAAAATTCTAATCACGTGACAAGTAAATAGCTCTTGTAACTAAATAACGTAACTAATCAAACGTAAATAAAATGACTTCAATCAAATATAAATAAAACATGGAGTAAATTTCAGGTTGCTTCATTAGAAGTATTCAAGTTTTTAAAGCTTTATTATTTAAAGCTGCATTCAAAGTTTTTAAAGCTTTGCTTAGCTAATTAATGGAACTATAGAAAGAAAGGCTTGGAAGACGACTATCTGTGCCACTAAAGGCTCCAATCCTTTAGATTAAAGAAGATATAAAAGAACAAGATGATGGAATTAGGACACAAAAAGAATTCATTCGAACTCGAAAATACGCTTAACTATCTCCAAACAGGTAATCGATTAAATTTCCAATGCAAATTGATGCTCATATCTTTCAAAAATATTATTTCACTAAAATGAATGTTTATATAATCTTAAAACTCAAATAATAATAATAATAATAATGTTTATCAATTTTATTCGCACAATTTTCTTTTATGTATATTTTTAATATTTTTTTTTAAAATTTAATCTGATACACAATCTTAACGATGTTTTTAATGTACTGATTAAATTCAAAATCATTCAATAAAGTATTCAATCCTGCAGTATTATTTATAGCATTAGGGAATTCCTTAAAATAAGAGATTCGGACATATAAGAAATTTGAATTTCTTATCAGAAAATTCTTCCATGATTGTTATTTAATCTTGGTTCATGGGTTACTACGAATATGCTATCTTTTCAATTTCTTTTGGTTAGAAAAACTATAATTGAATCTAAAAATTATGTTATGTATAGTGACAACACGAGCAAGTACAAATTTAGTAATTAAAACAGCGAAATGTATTGCGGTAAAGTATTCCTAAAAATAATTTTGCAAATTTTGCATAGAAATAAAGTTCGAATCACTAAAAATTTATTTTTTTAAACAGTATAATAATGGTTTTTGAACTATGGTATACCCCGAAGTTATGAAAGGCGTATAATTTTTATTAACTGATTATTAATTTAATTTAAATTAGAAGCAATCTTTCTTATTGAGCACTTTCTACACTTTTTACTTGCCATATTTGATAGCAGTTGATCCAATACCCTGTTATGTTGAGCCTTTTAGAAAATTATTGATGAATTTTAGCATCAAGCAGTTCATTGGCAAGCAATCTTATCCAACCTATTATCCTTTTAAAAAACTTATGCCCAATATGACCCATGTTTTTTTACTTCCAAATTTATTTTCGTATGCAATCTATTTTTCTATTGTGTAAAAACAGATGAAATAAAGAATAAACTTTGTTCTTTATGTCATCTAACAAGCAAAAAGGGAACGCAATTTTTGCTTGGTAATCAAATTTATATTTACTAAAACTAGAAGAAACAGCACAATGTTAATCCACGGCAAGATGAATGGCAGCAAATTTAAAATTAACATAAAACAAAACTGTGAAAATGATATGAAGGAAAAAATATAACCGATTTTTAAACTTTTTAAATTTGTGATAATGGCATCATTTAATAAACTGCAGATGATAAAATCAAAATAAATACCTAAAAATAAGAAAAAAATTAAATTAAAGAGGGCAGACAATGAAATCAGAAAGTTTATTGCAAGTAATATTATTAGAATATAACTGATATAAAAATAAATTTCATGATTCTCGATTTCTTACTTGGCCCTTTGCTTTATCATAGGAGTAAAAATTCTTTAAGGGATCTGTATTTCTATAGCGGATCAGCAAAGTTTAATCATAGAAGTCATCAAGAAAATAACTAATTAGAAATTAAAGAAAAACTACATTTTGATCATTCTGGTTTTATTTTTTAAAAAGTTTTTAATAGTCTCTTATAAAAATTTAATCTTATAAAGATCACGAAATTTTAGTTCTGTTCTTAAAATCTTTCCTATAAAGTGACTATTGTTTTATCATTCATAATTTACTGACATTTCTAAAAGTTTAGTAAATTATATCAGAGACGTAAAAAATGTTTTCTGAGAATTAAAACTGTTTGTATTCTCCATTAATATACACATATTTTTTCTACAATCATTAGACAAGCTATTAGAAACAAATATGGGCATAAAATCATCAAAAAGAACACGAGATAGGGAATTAAAAAGTGTTCACCTTAAATTTTAAAATTAAACTTCGAACTGCATTGAGATTTATCATGACTATTTGTGTGCTACATTTCATGACTGCATATGCCATAGATTTATCTAAACATCGCAGAAACATATCAATAGTTCCTTTTATAAATATAAATTAATCTTATTGCGTTTCGAAATTATCCTTTATGCATAAGTATGGGTATGCATATAGATTCAATGACAAAATACCGATAGATTACAGATAAATTTAGATATAAATCTTTTTTTTTCTTTTGCTTGCAAAGATGACTTAATAAATTTCCTTTTTCTAACTTGCTCCGCTTCTAAACAATCATTGATAAATTTTGAGCATATATTTTTTAATGACTATAATATTTTTTTTCTTCATTTGACCAGAAGAGTTTTTTTTAAAAATCTAAATCAAAAAATAAAAATAAATTGTAGGCAAAATGAAATATGAAGGAATAAAGAAGAAATAATAAACATTAAAATGGAAATTTGTTAAAAAGCAAAAGACCAGGAACATCTGATTGACAAAAAAAAAATAAAATAAAAAAAATAACGGATAATCAATCTACAGTTCCAAGTAAACAATATATTTATATAAACTTCAGAATCCTTTGTATGAAAAAACTTCCATTAATTTTTTTTTAATAAAATAGATTGTAAGTAATCAAACATGTTCCTAAAAATGTTTCGAAATTCTTATCAAGAGAATTATTCGCTAAATTATTCTGTGTAGCTGAAATAAATCTACGATTAAAAAAATGATTGCAAGGTTTTATTTACAAAAGTAAAAAGACTAAAATGACTGTAAAAATAATTTAATTAAATTTTATGTTTGTGCTACTAATCATTAAACATGTAACTGATTACTTTTCAAATGCTTCTTTACATCCTTAAGAGCAATTTTCATTCAAAGATTAATATTAAGTTCTTAACATTGGTATTAAGAAGGCAAGGAATGGGGAAAAATTAGGTTTATTTCAATGGAGTTTTTTTACATTTTTTTTTAGAATCAAATAATTAATAAGATGAGCGTTTTAAAACTTAGTTTGTTTTTTTTACTTTTTAGAATTGATAATCTTAAGCGCTTTTATAAAGAAATATTTTTATCATATATTTATTAAGGTTGTCTTAAAATCTTATAGTGAATATTATGTAAGCTAAAGATGAAAACAATCTTTTCAGATTCATTTTTACTAGCTAATATAACCAACATTGCTAGAGATGAAAAAGGTTTCATGTCTATTTTTTTTTTTAAAACTAATATAACAATTTAAATTTCGAAAGCATTTTTAAATAAAAAAAAACCTCTTTATCTTATATATCACACTTATTAAATGTACTTATTAAAAGCACCAAAACTTTTAAAACCTCATAATTTTCGAAAATTTACAGTTTGATTCTAAATTATTTTTTCAACCTCAAGAGCTACCTTTTACCATAAGTTTTAAATAATTTTGAAGTAATATGAAAGGAATAATAAAAAAAATAATTAAATCCTGCAAATGGTGATTACGAAGGAAATGAACAAAATAGTTTCAAATATCTACAATATTTTCTTTACATCGGAATTTCATCACTAAACATAAAATAATATTTCGTATATGTGGAATCTATTTTTAACCAACACAAATTAATTTTATAGTTTATTATCACAAACTTTATTACACATTTTTATCGCTTCAAATATTCTGAGGAAAATGTAAAGAAAAAAAATATTTATTAGTTTGTTAGCAGTTTGGATTTCTAAAACTTACAAAATACTGGTGAATTTCATTTACATATGTATAATATATATATAACACACACACACACACACAGACACACACACACACACACACACATTATTAACTTATTATTATTAACTTATTAGCCATTATTATTAACTTATGTTTATGTTTAAATTTATTTCTTTATATTTTAAGATTTAAACTTATTAAGTCTTTAAACAAAAATTGGAATTAGAAGAAAATACAAAGTATATTGCTTGTGTAAACTTAGCTTGTAAGTAGCATTTCATTCATTTCTCAATCGAAGCAAGCGCAGCGGTCGATCTAAAAACAACTCAATTTCATTTTCGATACTATTAGTTTTATCTACCATGTTATCATAAGAAAGAGAAAGCTCTCCAAAGAAAATATCCTTAGCAGACTGTAAAATACCCAGCTAAGATTGGTTGGGCCAATATTCACATTAAATTGTTATCCTCCGCTATTGGAAATCATTACGTCTCAGTTCCAACATGTTTCTTCCACTAACTCTATTTTCCTTTTTCCTCCTTCTTAAGACAGATACAACTTGCTCCCTTCAGGAAATTCTTCATTTTCAGATAAGCGATTAAACTTGAGCTAGATTGCTTGGTAATTTTTTGATACCTCTAAATATCATAAAAGACGAATGTTTATTTGTTTTCATTTAAATTAAAATAGTTTTCTTTCAATTAGATTAATTTAATTAGATATAATGTTTCATTATTCACGTTTAATTAACTACTAACTTCATTATAGAATTTTCTAAATTTATTTTGATTCTCATTACCAATGTATGGAATATTTATTTTCTCTTATTTAAATAGTAGAGTTCAGTTATAAGACTGCTTTCTTTTATTTTCCAATATATATATGTAATATTTTGTTTTTACTAAAAATTACTCATATGTAATTATAATAAAATTTGTCTTTAATAATTACCAAATATTGAAATGGGAATGATACATTTTTATGTGATTGCAATTATTCAAAAAACAGGAAAACATATGTCGGCAGGTAATTAAATTCATTAAAATTATATCTTATTTAATTAGATTTTTTCTTATAATAGGTATCTTTAAAAAGGATTTTAATATACAAAGAAAACTTATTAAAACAAAACTTGAGAATTTATTAATAACCCTCAAGAATGTTAATTAAAATCGTAATATGTGAACTAGAGTTCAGTTACCAGTGAAAAAAACCAAGTAAAATGTATATCATTAAATTTGTCGGCGAACGAATTTATTTATTGTTGAGAATAATAATAATTGTAAATAAAAAATAGGAATCTAATCGATCATTTTATTTTTACTAAGCAATCATTAATGAATTTTACTTTTAGTTTCTTTTGATTCCATTTGAAAAATCTAATGCTAAACAATATTTTAAACGTAATATATAATTTGAAATTAGTGAATAAATTTCTTAAGTTTTCTTTATTGAATATTTATCAACATGAAGAGTCAAACATTTTCTCCTTTGTCCTAATCAATGTTAAAATCATGCCATGCCATAAATGTTCTGAAATACAAAAGAGTTCTGTTAAGATAGATAAATCAGGTTTCCAGTTTCACAGAAAAATGTCCATTTCTTTGTTCGAGTAAATTATTGATGTAATTAGAAAAAAAAATCGTTTAATTACTCTTTAGTTTTCTGAATTTAAAACTGTTTTAAAATTAGAACTCGGTTTATTAGTGCAAATACAGTTTGTTAATTGTGTTTAATCAAAGCAATATGAAGTAATAATTACGGGAGGAGTTATTAGGAGGATAAAATGTATATCAAATAAATATTTACGCACAGGCCTAAAATTCATGTAATTTTATATTTATTAAGCAATGTAACCACCACTAAAATTCTAGTATTCTACAAAGATTTAGGCCGAAGTTTTAACTGGCAAATTACCTATGTTTTTGCATGGCCATGATAACAAAAAACTATAGCAAGCTTGACAAACAAATTTGGTTTATATCATTAAACGCAAATGTTAATATGTGTGGAATATTGAGCTCACTTGGTACTAGTCCAAAATTAGTACTTGATTGATTGTTGTTGTTTCTGATGGCACTTGCCACGGACAAGCCCCGCTGATCGAAGTCAGCAATTTTAAGCCGAGTGAGCTTCTCTTGTTTTTAGTAGCGTCAACTAGGGTCAAGAGTACGATTTTGCTACTCACGCATCTCATTCGCTTGCAAAGCCCTTTTTTACAGGGGGCACGTTCACACATCTCACAGATAGAACAGATGAAGGACAACCATGCTCGAACAGGGACTCGAACCCAGGACGCCCAGACAACGGGGGAAGACGCGCTACCCCTATGCCAGGACTCCGGCTATGCTTGATTATTTACGATTGAGAAAATACAAATCATTTTTTTTCACCTCTTGATAAAAGTTACTTTCATTTTTAACCAGTGATTTGGTGTATTACATTTCATGCGCATCTGAGGTAACTAGTAACTGAGTAAAGTAACTTGAAAAGGACTCGCTTCGCTCACTAATTCTCAAAACTAAGCTGTTCCATATACGAACTTCGCTTGTCGCCATATACGAGCAGTTACACATTTCTGTTACCAAATTTAAATTATAAATACATCGATAATTAAATTAAAATTTTTAGCTGCTCTTGTAATACAAACCGTAACTGAATATGATGATGTCAGAAACAGCGCCCTCTGATGCTTTGTGACGCAATGACTCAGATTAAATCTAGAGATGGCACGTTCTGCATGCTTTAATCCATGTTTTTATATATGTAACTTAAATTTATTCCAAACTTTTGTATGTAAACTATCTGCGTGTAATGTAACCTGTAAATAACTAACCGTTACACTAATTCGGATTAAATTGCATAAACTGATAATATTAATTTTTCATCAATAACTAGAAGCTAAATCATTGATTTTTAATATAAAACATTTCTGGTAAACGAGAGACATCTACTGTAGCTTTAGAATACAAAAAATATATAATTCTAAAATTTTGAAATAAAATTATTTAAATTAATCTGAAAGTAGTCAAATGGAAATCCTTCATGTACCTGAAGAAATTACAAGAGTGTTACTTCACGATTAGTTTCTCCAGTTTTCGTTGCTAGTGTGTGTTACCTTACCATTATCCTGAAATCCTTTAAAATATTCGGCGATTCAACAGAGTTTTCCAAATATATATATATATATATATATATATATATATATATATATATATATATATATATATATATATATATATTATCTTTACAACATTTTATGCATTTTTCACTGGAATTTGCTTCTTTTTAGTAGAGATATGCCATAGAAAAATTGCTCATGTAATTCAAAAACTTAGCTCCGTGCACAATAACGTACTCTATACCTCATTCTATGCCTATTCGACCGATTTTTCCAACTTCTTTTTTGATTGATTCACCTTTTTAAAAACTTTTTTTAATGATTCTTCAGCACTTCGTTCATTCTAATTTTTTGTTTTCAATGATTTCGATTTTCTCTATATTCAAACTGACTCCAAATAACTGAAAATTACCGTTATCTAAGATTTCCGCCGATGCAACTTGTAAACAATCAAAACGTACAAGCTGTTGCCAAATGACGATTAACAATTTCTACCTGAACTTAAGCCCAAGTGAGCGAATTTTTGTTTGTGTAGAAAGAGAGGGATTATATAAAAAATATAAAGTGTTTGCCGTAATAACAAAATTTATATTTTCACTGTTTATTTCAAATGTTTACTACTTAGCTTGCAATTCAAATTCAGAAATACAAATACCAATATATATATATATATATATATATATATATATATATATATATATATATATATAATATACATAATTTTCTCATTCTATTTTTTTAATGAAACGTTTAATGAGTAAGCATAAAATTCGATGAATTACTCCAGGTTCTAAAAAAAAACATAACAAAAAATTACGAGATTAGCAGGATTAAAAAATAAAGTGTTCTTTTCTTTTCCGAAATTATCTAATAAAGAGCTCATTTTTTGTTTGTTTGTTTTCGTCGTAAAATGCCGAAGCCAATAAAAAAAGAAGTAAATAAAGATGCTTAACATTAATGTTACGATAATTCGTCGTGAACCTGAACCCGATATCGGAAAATATTGCAAAAATATTGGTACTTGGATGGATGTTTGTGTCAAAAACAGTTTTGTTGCCTGCATTCATTGTGCTATATTTAGGTCACGGCAGGAAAAAAATTAAACAAATAATGGAGATATGAAAAAATGAATTTACTTTTTTCTTTTGCCTCTAGCTTGTCTGTTTACTTACTTTTATTTCTTGATTTTTTTTTGTGTCGATGCTGCCGAACGATCTATCATGCCGCTGTCACCAGCCGAAGTGGGTTTTTGTGGAATTTTCTTTTTCACTTTTAAGATATTCTTTTAATCTGTCCGTCCTGTCTCAGTTGGAGCATGTTCTCTGAGTTAGCGATTTTTTTTTATTGTTATTATTTATACTTTTTCCCTTCATCGTTATTCAGGTCATTTCATATTCGCTATATCTGTCACTGATATTCAGTCACTGAATATCACTGATTGCATTTTTGTCTTTCATGAAAGCTGACACTACGGAAATCGATAGCTTCTCAGTTCCTTTGTTTAGTTCTAAGAGTCCTTTGAATGCATAGTAAAGTATTTGTTTGTATTTATTTTTGCTTTCTATATAGTTTGTTCTATTAATTGAAAATATGATTTATACTTTCTTGATTAAGAATTTATCCTTTTGTTACTAGCCTGAATACAAATCCATCATTATTAATATTCACGAATTCACCCCACCCCTTCTATTAATATTAATAAATAAAAATTCATCTGTTTTCGACAGTATCTAAATTATTATTGGAAATGAAATTATACAAAGGAAAATGAAAAAATTAATAGAAAAGATATATTTATCAAATATCGCATGTATGATTATATTTTATATAAATAAGATTATTCCAAACAAAGAAAAAAGTCGTTCTCTTTTAGAAATATAAAATAACATTAAAATTTTGTAGAAATATGAGAAGCTCCCATATTTTGTTCCAAACAAGACCAGGGTTGCATACAACAATTCTTTTAATTTCTGTTTATAACTTTGAGTGCTCCACTTAATTTTTATTGAATACAAAATATTTTATATTTTAAAATAACCGAATTATATGCATATACACATTTCATTAATCATGGATTATCTAAGCGGTTGCCAATTCAATTTTCTATAAAATGTATTTTAAAAAATTAAATAAAATGAAAATTTTCAAATTATCAAAAAATAATTGAGTAATTTAAGATAAAGATCTACTTTTAAAATAATTATTCCTCAAAAATTAATTATGAAGTATTTTTAAGTTAATCAAATTTTAAAAAATGCTTCATTAAAGCAATTTAAGGAGTTTAAAATATTAATTAATTTAAACAATCTCTTTTTAAAAATATTCATCCGTATATGTTTTAACCTCTAGCTTTAAAAAATAGTGTATTTTATATATTATATTAGACATATGTGCATTTTTCATTATCACAATTGGAAAGTTAAAAATTATTTATTCGCATTATTTTATATAAGAAATATTTATTATTTTATATAAGATTATATTATGCAAATTATTTTATTCATATTAATTTCATTTTAGCAATAATTTTGGATCAATTTTTGATTATTATTTACATAAATTATGTAATGGAAAGAATTTCTTTTTGCAAGATAAATATATATTTTCAACGAAATATAGAATAATTAGCTAGAAACAAACCTCTCAAAAATCTATAATGTTAGAAAAACCGTATTTTTTGCATATTTATTATATCAAGAACTAATAATTCTTTTTATCGCATTTAATATTAAGCTTAAAATTTAATCATGAAACTTTCATAACAATGACACTTTGTCGGAAACCCTGATCTTTTTTCTTTTACAAGAGAATTTTTTCCGAACAAAATAATTCACTACTAATGAGAATTGCTGCGGTTAGAATTTTATTTTCCTCATAGGGATTTTGTGGTAATATTTTTCTGCTTATGCTCTGTTATTTTATAATTATTTTAATGCCGTTTTTTTGTTATATAAGGATGCTGTAAATAATAAATGTGAATTTTTCATCTTTAGATGAAATATTTTTTAAGGAACTCCTCAGTTTTTCAGCAGGATGTGATGTAGGTATATTCTAACAAACGGGAATTAATTACTTTATGCCAAGAAGAAAAATTAAATATGAGATTATATGTTAATGGATTAATACTTTAAGCTTTAATGCATCGTATTTTTAATAATTTTTAGACACAAGAAATGTCTAAAATATTTCACATGTTAAAAATTGGAAATTTTAAAATCATTTTAAGAAATTATTTGAATAAATTGGACCGATTTTCAAATAATATGTAGTTTCATTTCTGCGAAACTTTCTTATTATTCCATTTTCCTACTCTTTAAATGCCAGTTGTTAGTGAATAATAATTAAAAATCTGTGAAGTATTTTACAAAATCAGTTACTACTTCCAAAATCTGACGACATTCAAACTGTCTGTATAAGTAGTATTCAGATTTTTTTAAGATATTATATCTACCTAGGAATTTTACATATATCTACATGGGAATACATTATATCACATTGGAATTTTAATTTAAAAATTAGAAATTAATTTTAAATCAAAATTCTTATTATTTTCAAAAATTAGAAATTAATTTTAAATCAAAATTTTTATTATTTTCAAAAATTAGAAATTAATTTTAAATCAAAATTCTTATTATTTTCAAAAATTAGAAATTAATTTTAAATCAAAATTCTTATTATTTTCAAAAATTAGAAATTAATTTTAAATCAAAATTCTTATTATTTTCAAAAATTAGAAATTAATTTTAAATCAAAATTCTTATTATTTTCAAAAATTAGAAATTAATTTTAAATCAAAATTCTTATTATTTTCAATAATTGTAAAAACTTATAATTTTTAATTTCTAATTATTTAACAAATTAATTTTTGATCAAAGCTTTAATACTTTTGCAGAGAAACAATATGGGCATTACAAAAAAATTATCATCGCTGCTTTTTATTTATTCCCATAATTTTTAGAGTTTATATAAATGAGTTATATTTATTAAAAATGCAATACATTTATATTTCTTTTCTCAAAATCCGCAATTAATATATAATCAAAATGTCCAAATATACTTGCTTGAAATACTGCATGCAAAATATAAATACCAAAATACAAAAAAAAAAAAAATAAATAAATAAATAAATCCATTGACTTTCCGATATTTTCAGTTACTCACACAATAATTTGAATCATTTTATCATTTTGAATGGAGCTGCAGAATTCCATGACTGAATTTATATTTTTCATTTAGTTATTTTAAAATTATTGAAGCATGGCAAGAAAGTAAACATTGTTTTCATATCAATTTTTCAGATCCTGTGGCAGAAAAAAAAAGCATAAAAATTTAATTTTAAAAACCATTATTATTGAAATCTTTGATGATATTTATTTAAACTAATTTAGGGTCTAAACAAATTTATAGTTAAATTTAAGGTTAACAATTTGTACATACTTTACATATGAAATGTTTTTTTTATAAGAAGAACTTAGCTCATATAAACGTGACCTACTATGTCCAAGTGTTTTTTAAATAATGTAAATAAAGGTGTAAATATCTTTTTACACGAAGTGAATTTATGGTGGTAGAAAACCGATGCATGAAATCAATTCTAAGGCTCATAATTATATTTTTAATTGTTAAAATTAAAATTTTGATCTTATTGTTTTTGATATACAAGTATAATATTTTATTTCCCAAAATTGTTTGTATTTTTCATGATACGCCTTTAAAAATAAATTCATCAGCTGTCGTAAAATATAATGAATTTTTATATTGTTACGAAATTTCCGGGTTCTTTTGGATAGTGGAAGTTATATGGTGTGGAGAACGCTCAATCAGTAGGCAGCAGTAGAAAAAAAACGGCATTTATTTACACGAAGACACACAGAACAGCATAAAGACGACAACTGTATACATCATAGAGAAGACAATTATCTTCAGCCGAGACGTGCACACAACAAGACTCTACTGCAGACAGTAGCGGACATCCCAGTTCAGCACTAGCTTGACTCCGTCGCTGCTCTGCTAATCTCTGGAAGACTCGTTCTTCACCGTCGATTCCGACTACCACTACTCGGCGGCTGCAGACTGCCTCCTTTTATAGGTCTCAGGAGGTGGTGCTAGAAACCTCTCAACGAATCAGGAACTTTCGAGGCTTATATCGGTTCCCAATGGACGGATCGGGAAAATTCTCGATGTTTCGGGTATAATCTTTTTGGCGCCAAAGTAGCCAAATTCGTCGCCAAGCTCAGGGACCTCCGACGCGACACCCGGACTCCGTCCCATACAAATGACTGTAAAACAGTCTTTCTGATGATGGAACCAACTATGCTGGGAAGCAGCATCACAGATTCGTAACAATATAATGCTATTGGGAGGATGAGATCTTTAAACTGTTGTTTCCCTATGTTGTATTTTTTTATAAACAATTTTTGTATCCCTAAGCTTTTTTATTAATTGATATAAAGGTATAATTTTTTATGAATGATTCCAAATGCAAATTTCGTAGAAATGAGTAGGGAATTAATTCTAAAGTAACTTCACCAAACCAATTGGACTCTACACTTCAACAGGTATACAATAATGTATAAGCATAATCCATGTCAGATTCCACCTTACTTCCAAAGATCTACTAAAATCTAACAATAGTAAAACAACTATGCAGTAATTTAAAAAAAAAAATGTTTTCCTTCTTCTAGAGCAAGTAACTATGTAACTCTCAAATTAAGCAAAGCCGACTTCGATTAATGTTTTGCTTCTCACTTCTTATCTGTCTTCAGACTGATGCCGTAAAGCAACATTCGGGGGGCATGAAACCTTTGTTGCAAGAGCTGCTGGAGCATTAGAAGAAAGCAATTAAAAACAGTTTGCTTACGAGAAGATGGGGATCTATTCAGTGTTTGTTCAGTACCTCGATAGTCCCCGGTGTTACATTGTTTAAAATGCAATGGAAAAATCATGTAAAATGTAAATGAGTATGGATAACCGATTGTAATAAAAACTGTTCACTAGAATCTTTGTGTCTGATGGGAATCTGATTAGATCTAGAACCACTGTTTGTCTTGCCGATAATGGATTTGTGTTTAGATTGATTAATACAAAAGACAGTATAAAATAATTTTCAAAATATTTTTTTTAATTAAATTAATAGATATGAATTTATAGTCATTGTCACTGATTAATCCAAGAGACAATATAAAATAATTTTTACAATATTTTTAAAAATTGAATTAGCAGTCATGGATTGATAGACATAGGCACTGATTAATCCAAGAGACAATATAAAATAATTTTTACAGTATATTTAAAAATTGAATTAATAGTCATAGAACTAAAAATTAGAATTTTTATCAAAACAAATGATAATCACTTGCATTTTCAGAAATATATGTTAAAGTTTTTTTTTTTTTTTTGAGAATTAATTTTTTATCATTGAATCGAAGGGTAATACTTTTGCGAGATGAAATATTTCTTATTTTTGAGTTCTAATCATAGTAATTTCCATATTTTTTTCTTGAATCTTAGTGAAGCTGAAAATTTCAATTCTATCAAATTAATTGCTCTACTTCCATTTCTTTAAGGTTCACGGAGATCTCGTGATTATACCATCTGATAGTTCTAAAATCAAAATTCGGTTCCACTGAAGATCCTATGTGGGTTTGTACTCTAGCATCTGATGATTCTAAAATCGAAATACAAATCACCGAAGAACCTTTGTGTGCACTTTAAATTAGATATCGTAGATAATACTACTAATTCCTAAATAAGTACTGAAACAATACCGAAAATTTTTTTTAGCTCAAATGTGTTGGAATTTTTTCCGGTATGATAAATATCTAGATATGCTTTCGCTAATAGAAACTCTTTTTCCCTTCTAATTGGTGCATTATAATCTAAGCTATATTAATTGATATATTTGAGGTATTCAAATAGTTTTTCCTTTCTTCATATTTTGCTTCGAGTTGTTTTTAAACACGAAATACACTAAGAAATATCACTTAAAAGCCGATTAACTTGATTAAAAAACGTTCATTTCAAAAATTCCTTCTGAATATTTTCGATTACATTTCGAACTGATGAATATTAGAAACATATTTATATGTGTTACATTCAGCTTCAAACTCAACAAGGACAAATATATTATTTTAATCTTTTTTTTTCATATTATAGATATATGCACCATATTTAATGAAGATTATTTATTTAACCATAACCATTTTATAACGATTACATTTATAACCATTTAAATATTCTGTTAAATGAATAATATTTAATTCGCTGTCACGGGAAGCAGTCTTTTATGTCAACTTTATTGTACAGTCTTTATAAGGATTAATAAGGTACAGGACATGGGGTGACGTTCTACACGGATAAACAAAGATAAAAGAATAAATAAATTCACTTCTCAAAACATTACCAATGCTACATCAATTTACATAAACACATAAAAATTATAAATTAGGCTATAGAATATTTGTGAAAGGAAATTTTCCAGCAACAAAATTCTCTAAATTTTACCTTTTTATGAGCAATTACAATTTCATTCACAAATTTGGCCGAGAAAAAAGTCAATATAAAAGCATCTAACTTTGCTATTAGTTCTTTTTGTCGGAATTTTAATAAAGAAAAGAAGATCATTAGTCACTTTAAAGAAGAAAACTCAGCATTGAAAAGAAAAAGAAGAGTCTTTAGAATTAGAGGTTTAAAGAAATAATAATTTTTTTTTGAAACATTTTTTTGCTATATATCAAAAACTCACTATGTTAAGTAATTGCAATGAATATCGTATGCTAATGAAAAAAACGTTCTATATTCCTTTTTCTGGATAAGCTTTTTTTTTAAAAAAATCTTCATTAATTAAATAAAATCTTTCTCAGTTATTTGAATACATTATATTTCAATTTTTTTAATCCATGTTACAAAATGTATTAAAAAGTTTCAGTTAATGAAAAATATTTTTTTATCCTATTTTATTAATTTTTTCACGTTTCTAATGACTGCATAACTTTTCAAAATATTTTCAATACATATATATATTCTCC
Source organism: Argiope bruennichi (assembly GCF_947563725.1). Taxonomy (NCBI): domain Eukaryota; kingdom Metazoa; phylum Arthropoda; class Arachnida; order Araneae; family Araneidae; genus Argiope; species Argiope bruennichi. The sequence continues at coordinate 35,773,744 of NC_079152.1, read as the reverse complement.
GTAACGAGCTGTTTTCTAACACTGACGTCGTAAGCTATAAAAGAAGCTCTTTATATAGATTAGAAAATATTGTGAAAACACTTTCCATTAGAGTAATGCATCCACTTTAGGATTTTCCATGTAAGAGATGTGTTAACTCGGATAATAAAAGACATTGAGAAAATCAAGAAAATCCTATTGTATAAGGAATTACCTATTTTATTCACAATACTTGAAGAAAAAAATCGTATACCAGAAAGAGATATAAAAAAGCTTTCCATTTAAAATATATGGAAATAACTGCATATTTAAATTTTCAATGAAGTAAGATTTAGAAAAAAAATAAAGGAATAGAAACTCTATAAAAGAAAGATCTTAGAAAAAAAGGAAATTCGGTTTATCATAACAATAAGTAAGGAGATAGTGAAAATGAGATTACGAAATTCACTCCCATTTATCACTGCGATCAATGGAAATAATTAGTTGGTTGTTATCTTCTATAATATTTTTAACTATTTCACGTTGAGGAATAGATTTTTTTTTCTTCCAAGAAGCTAAAATATTTTCGTTGAAATTGTCTGAAATGGCATAAAGTTATATATAATTTCTATCTCAAGGAAATTATTTTGCAAAAATAGAAAATAAAAGATTGATTGTTAGACGAAAATATAAAACTGGATTTGAAATCTTTGATTTAATTCATTCTTCAAAAAAAATGATATTTCCCAATTGTATGTTAGTCTAGAATTCAGTGAATATGAGGTAGATACAGGAAAGCTTCTAAATATATAAGGAAATTTTTCTGATGTAGATTTAGTCAGATATTTTTTTATTATCAAGCCATGTCATGCTTTAAAGAGCGTTGAGTGTATATTTTAGTACCTCTTCTCATTTAACAGCTTCATCTATATGTTATGAAAAACATATTAAGATCTACATTCTAAATACCATGTATGTATCGTCCAATTCAATTCCATATGTACATACAAAATTCTATTATTGCAGAATCGGAAATTTGCTATGGAAGTGCAAGGTAGTATAAAACTGACATATACAAATGTTAGAGGTAAATGCAAGAATGAGCAGAAAATTGGATAATGCATCTTATGAGTATTTTCATCAATATAAATGCAGATCTGCAATATTGATATATAACTATGTGCTGAATTTTATTCCCCCTTAATGTTAAACTTTGCGGCATGTTCCAGTAGTCTCCAATTAGAAGTTTATGAAGAATAATTCCTTCTAAGATGATTTCAGATTTTTTTTTCGTCTACCTTCTCAGATTTTCTGTTACACAGATCAAAGTAAATAGGTCCAGACAAAAATAATCCTAGCATAATTTCATAAAGGGTGTTTATCTTATATGTCAATCAACTTGTAAGGCGAGTGATCAAATAAGAATATTTTCCATCATCTCTGGAACGGAAAAAAACACTCAATTTTTGATGAGTAAACAAAATAGGAGATTACTGTAAAATACGTTGAATTGCCCATAATCAAGAATTATGTTGATAACATGATTGCTGTTGCACGACTGCAGTGCTAATTTTTCAACAGTCATCCAGACTTTTTGCCTGATTTTTTTATTACTAATAAAATATCAATTTCTCTGCTTTTTCTGAAATGCCATTTCCATATCATCAGATCAGAACATTTAACATTATTGCATAAACAGGAAACCCATGCTGTTTAAATCATGTAAATTGTATTTTTACGTGGTCTCATTCGAATTCTGAATGACCACTTCGTGTAATCTATAGCAATTTTTATATACCCAGATATTATTTTTATAATTATAGCTATCGCTGTTCCGAAGTTACAGGAAAAGGGATTCTGGGGTAGTCAAGTGGACTCTTAACGTTATAGTAAGATTTCCATTATTTATATTTAGAGAAGAAAATTGAAACTTAAACCAAGTGATACCTAGTAAAGAAAGTAATTACATCTATCCGCATATCCCGACTCATTATAATTGTACTTCGTCTGAATTTGGACAAGTATCAATATGATAGAGAATATATTAAAATAAATATTTTAAATATGTCTTGTGTAAATTAAAAAAAAATATTTTTTAAATAAGTTTTGAAGGATCAAATATTGACATGCTTGATGATTACTTTATTTAAAATTTTCGAAAAAAAACTTAATTATTATAATTTACAATATATATATATATATATATATATATATATATATATATATATATATATATATATATATATATATATATATATATCGTAAAGCTATTAACAGTTTCTGCATTCAGAGATTCGACAACAGTGCCGATGGAAAGAAAAATAAATAAAAGTATTTTAATTATTCTTATTAATTTATTTATTATTTTCATTAGCATAGCAAAAAAATCATTATAAACTTTCTCATATCTGTTCTCCAAATTAAGTTTTGGCCTTCGAATGTTTACTAGCCGATAACTTTTCAAACTTAGCCATTTAGTTTCAGCTTTTTATAGGCTTCATCTCAGAGCCAGATGCTGATAAAAGGGTGCATCGAATCTATCCACTACCAGACTGGAATCAAATAGACATAGATTACAGTTAATGCATTATTTAACGGAAGTGATACCATACAGAGGGGAAGGGGGACTAATGCAGTTCAGTATGAAAGCCTCTGACGCACGTTCAGTATTGAAGGAACATTCTTCACGCTTAGCTTTTGAATGCAGTCCAACAGCACTGGTGGAACATGAGAGAATTTTTATATGCAAATTAATGACTTCCAACCCAATTTATCAGTATCACCGTAGCTAAATAAGCTTAGTTGTGAAAATGCTTTACTGGGAGCTAATTTTACATTTTTTTAATGCTTGGTCCTTTGCAATCCATGGATATTTTTTGCCATCCCAAGAATAATTTATCTATAATGATTGCAGGTGCTATTGTTTGAATTGATATTGCACTTGTTTATTCATAGAAGGTAAAATTATGTGAGATAAAACTGAATGATACCCTATTTATAACACTAATTACATATATCTATCCATTTATTATTATTTAATACATTATTATTATTTAATACATTGTTAATTTCCTTATTAATTTTTTTACTTGCAAATTACAATTCCGACTGGAGAAAATTTTCAACGTAAAGAAGTAGATAAGTGGTAAAAGAATTAATGATATCTAAAAGAAAATAATATTTAATAATTTAAAAATTACCATTAAATTAGAAATTATCTTTAACTTGTTCTTAAATTATAGTCATATTTAATTTTTCTTCTTTTAGATGCTTCTAGTATTGCTGTATCGTTCTCTCAGTTTGATATGTTAACGTTTAGAAAAAGCCTCACGGTTATATTCAGTTTGATATTTCGCATATAGTTTACCTTTATTGATAATGCAAGAGTAATTAAGATATGGTTTATTAAGATATGTTTAATGGTTTAAGATATGTTTATGTTTATGGTTTATTAAGATATTATTAAGATATAAGATATTAAGATATGGTAAGATATTTTTTACCAGTCCTGAAATGAGAAGAAGGATCATTGAAATAAAACCCACAGCATCTAGTGACCTTTCAACGATACTTCCGATTTAGTTTTTATCTTATAAATAAACTATCTAAAGGAATATATATATATATATATATATATATATACACATTTCTCTTAATAAATCTTTTTAAGACTGCCAATCATCTAAAAGTATTTTTAAGAAAATTATTTAAAAAGAAATCAATTTATCTGAACAAACAAAAAATAGCTATGGTTGAGAACTTTGTACTGGTTGGTTGTTGGTTGATAAAGGATTCTAAAATATGTTTTAACTTTTAAGTAGCTTTATAAAACAATTGATAGATCAACGCATATTTTAGCAATACATTGTTACCTGCGATCGAGTTGGATTCCTCAAGTCTTGTGAGTTGCTACTATGTAAAAACCAAATATAGATGGATGTTTTTTCTGACATTCTCTAAAAGTAAACTTAGCCAAAGTTTTATCTCCAATGCTATTTAGGTTCTTCGGGTATCTTTGATCAACAGAATAAGTCCCATTTCCTTTCATTTATAAGTCCTTGATTCATATATTTGGCTAGATATGATGTACTTAATGAGACTACAGCTAACATATTGAAAATGGTTTTAGCATATACAAAAAGATAAATTTGTGAATGTGAATTTTTTTTTTAAATTCACAATTGCGAATTTTTAGGACAATCAGCATGATATTAGGAATCAATTTGGGGTTATAAATCCATAGGGGGTCTTGCAGATATTATTTTAATATTTTTGTACTCCTTAAAAAAAGGGGTGTAGTGAAAAATATTATATATAAATTATAAAATTACAAAATTATATACAATTATACAAATTATATAATTACAAAATTATATACAATTATACAAATTACATAATTACAAAATTATATACAATTATACAAATTATTACAAAATTATTACAATATTATATACAAAAATATTAGCATATACAAAAGAACAAATTTGCGAATGTGAGTTTTTTAAATTCACAATTGCGAATTTTTAGGACAATCCGCATGAGATTAGGAATCAATTTGGGTTTATAAATCCATAGGGGTCTTGCAGATATTATTTTAATATTTTTGTACTCCTTAAAAAAAGTGGTGTAGTGAAAAATATTTTTAAATAATTTATCTATGATTACAGTGGCCAAAATATTTCTAAAAAAATATTACTTTACCTTTCTTGTAGAGCATTATTGTTTCTTTCCATCAAAAGGTTCATTAAAGCCCTTTTATCTTGACATTCTATAGAAGAAATAAATGTTTTTTCCAGGCTTAAAAAGTGTATTGAATCTATGAGTAATAAAAATCAGATATTTTAAGATAAGCCTAGAGATATTTTTAAAAACATTACTTACTTGTTATTATTATTGAAACATTTAAATAGCGATTAATTAGTTTTTATTCATTGTTTCAATAATAAATGTGTTTATCGCATGGTTTCTTTGTTTCCTTTGGGATTTGGTTTAATTAAAGCAATTATTTTATTTAAGAGATTTAATTAGTTGTAAACTTTAAATTAAAATAACTTTTATTTATTTCATGAAATTAATTAGATTCAAAATCAAACAAATAAATGCAAGGCGTGATGTGTATATTTTTAGCACAGACCTGAACAAATAACTTAATAATAATTGATTAAGTTTAGAATAAAATATTAATTAGATAAAACAAAATTTTTTAATCGGAATTCCGAAATCCCTTTGATATGTATCAATTTTGAAGCTATGGCGAGACACTGAACTAATTAGCCTATGAAAAATGGTAATTAATCCTCCACTAAAGATTTCTCGAGGGAATTCCTTTTATAAAAATTATTTTCTGAAATTTTGATTTCAAACATATGAATACCGCATATCTTATTAGGTCAACATCCATTAATATAACATTTACTTTTTAAAAATGACAACGATATAGACTCATTAAATATTTCTGCATCCTAGAGATTCAAAATATTTCACAATAATCCGATACTTTTTCAATGAACTTTGCAAAATATTTACAATCAAGAACACACATCATGACTCGACACTGAAATAATTTAAATTTCACCTAATATAATCGACATTTATAATAAATAGCGTTTCCCTACAAAAGAAAATAGTTTCTCTTGTATTTATTTATTTATTAAAAGAGGTATATAAATTTACATACATTTTGAAGCGATCAAAATGTTGCTTTCTAGAATATGCCGTGCACGAAATGAAAATCTTTTAATTTTAAAAAATAAAACATCTATGGTTTGTTTGATCAAAAATTAAGTATGCGTGACAGCCTTTATATTTTATTTAAAAGTAGCGTAAAAACTAATGGAATTAAAAGGGTTCCTATTCCTGATTCTCATTCGGTATTATTGTTTTGTTAATATGCTCCTGCGTGGGTGCTTCAAAAAACAAGATCACAGAAATTTTAAGTTAGAGAAATTCTCGGTGTGAATAAGATTTTATGTAAAATAGAAGAGTCGATCTAGACATTCAAACACCACCGGTATTTAACGCTAACTGTATCGCTAAGGCAAAAAATTTCTATCAGAAGATCTGGGATAAAGGGTCTGGGATCTGGGATTTTATAATAAAGGGATTGTATTGTAAAATAAAAGGCTGGTTTCTCCTGCACGTCGTCTATGTATTTCAGCTAAACGTCTTTATAAGACACCAAGGTGCTCTGAAGTTACTTCAATAGAAAACACTTTATTCTGCCTTTATCAAGAGTCTTTGTCTTATACATGTGGGTAGATATACTTGGCAAATGGATTAGACTTATCACCTCTTTGCATAAAAAAGCTTGGAATTTAAAGCAGAATATTTGCAGTTTTCCCTAAATATTTAATTATAATTGGATATTACTTATTAGACATATATTTCTTTCAAACCATTTTATTTTATAATTTTTCATTCACTTTTAATGACTACATCGTTTTAAATGAGAGTTTTAGTTAAAACATCAATCATTAATTCCAAATCGTATTATGGGCGTTTTATTTCTTAGATTAAATGATAAATAACTCGAATTATTAAAAGTAATCTTCTATAAAATCCAGTATTATGTAGTGTTATCGTAAAAATGTAAGAATGCATTGAAATATTTCAGTGAGTATACGTATTTGTAAGAAAATTATATTTTATTCTGAAAGAATATTCTGGTAAAATTTTCTGATGTTGAAACACATTTCAGCAGAATTGTTCCATCAAATTTCTGAAAAAAAAAGCAAATTAAAAATAGTAATACCTCTTGGAGACAACGATCAAGAAATGTGCAAGATATATACTGATGACTAGAGCAAACAATGTCTCTAGGATATTTTCAAATCAATTTTCTGTAAAGGCAAAGCTGGAGATGCAAAAATAAAAAGTTGAATTAGTTCCATCAAAATGCAGAAAAGTAAGTAAACCAGCAATAATATTATCTCTCAAGAAATTTACAAGCTTTATACTGACCACTCCTAATACCAAAAATATTTCATTTTAAAAGTAATTTTCTTTAAAAACAGATAAAAAAAATAAAATTACAATACCACATGTACAATATTTAATCGTGTATATCTTCATAATCTAAATAATAAAGAAAGATGTTTATTAAAATTTTAAATGGTTGAATAAGATTTAACAAGTTAAATTGCTCAACACATAAATAAACTAGATAAACATACTTAAGGAACCTTCTTTATAAACTGTCAAGCCAAAATGTTTTTGTAAAAACATTTCATAAATTTCGAAAGCTCAACTTTTAATAAAAAATGCTCTTAACTTATATTCTTGTCAGATTCTTGTTGACTCGTTTTTAGTGCCATAATTAATATAAAGTAGACGTCTAGCCAATATTAATGAGTCTAGTGTTTTTCGGCCAATGAAAGCATTACATATGCATGACACATAAAGTTTATTTATTAACATCTAAGAATTTAAAACTCCTGCTTTATTTTTAGTGTTTTTTTTTATTATTATTTACGAGCAAGATGATGTAACAGTTATAGGCCCAAAAGGATCAACTAATTTTATCTTATAAAATATTAAACAGAATTAAAGTGAGCCTTTTAAAATAATAGGAAGCATTAACTAAATTAATTGGGTATTTACAAATACGGCTGCACCACTTCTAGCGTCAGTAAGTATGCAAAAGGGATTCGAATTTCTAATCCGAAACATAATTTGAAATATATGGATATGATAAAGTGCAAGCCTTGATTCATCTGCTTTTATATTAATTTTAAAAATGACTTCAACAATATTTTGCACGCCAAAAAATGTTTAAAATATCGTCGGAAAGAAAGTGAGAATAAAATGAGCATTTCAAATATCGAAATCTGTCATTGTTAAAACTTAAATGTAATTTTTAAAATTTAAAAATGTCTAAGCAAATAAAATTTATATAGCAGAAAAACTTTCAATTTATTTTATTTAAAATTTGTGAAAAGTAATTTTTTTATGTAACATTAAAGAAATAATAAATATAAACTAGATTTTCTAAAAGAGAAAAGAAAATTGTTACATACCATGGGATCAAAACAAAAATCACAAAATTATGTGCTGATAATGGAAAAGCTTTAAGTAAACTGAAATAGTAACCATTTATAATGGATCTTAATTTTAATCTAATGAATGGATTTTTTTCTTATCATATTCATAGTGGCTTTTATAGTCTTCCAAATTTTCTGGGAGCTTCTTATCAGTTTTGTTCTGATGTCCAGATGTGTGATAAAAACAAAATTTCCAATTTTATTTCATCGAAAAAGAATTATATTTTTTTATATTTATCATTTTCTAATTCTTAGTCTTTTTCTTTTTTTTTTTACAGTTCTTGCCTAAGGAAAGACATCAAATACATATGATGTGCGTTCCAACAACGTATAGTTACACCACACCCATCGCCTTTTTTACAATTAGCATTCATGTTTTTAACAATCATATAACATTATTTTTTCTCAGAATAAATAATCTTTTAAGAAAGAAGTCTTTTAATTTCTAAGAATACATTTTCTAATTTAATTATATTCTATATGATTAATAATCTTTTAGAATAATAAATATTTTAGTTCGCAAAAGTGATATTCCCATTTTAGGAATCAATTTTCATTCTTAATTTTTATGATATCTGCAATTTCATATTTTAATTAAACTTTATCAAAACTATAAATGTAAAAAAACTCGCAAAAATGGGAAATTTTGATACAAATACTCTAAATAAATATCTTATTTACAAAATCCTTAAATTTACAAAAAGAAAAAATAATTTCAGTGCAAAAATTTATTTCATATGATTATATGTCATATCCTAATTTCATTATAAAATTGCTTGTTCACTGATGACAAAATATTTCTTTTTATTTTCTATTGGATCAATAAAAACGTATTTAAAGACTTATTAATTGAAATATCTGTCGCTTTTTTATCTTAAATAAATTCAAACTTTATAAAACTGAAAATCAATATTTCACAATTTAATTTTTAGATGGTACCGCATATTTGAAGTTAGATTAGTATATTAATTGATAATCATAATCTGTCAAATTATTAAAATATTTAGTTATCGTCGGAATTCAATAACTATTCAAAATTTCAGAATTTTTAGAGGCAGACAGGAAAAAGATAAAAATTGACTTCATGTTGCTTCCTATTAATAAAATTTCATCAGTTTTAGGATTTTTTTAGATTTCAATATTTTGTTTCAATATATTTTCTGGTTTTATTAATTTCATCCTATAATTTAATTTAAAGAGCAAGATACTCAAATGTTACAAATTCAAATCAAATTTCAATAAAATGCTGAAATTTTTCTAATATTCTTACTTAATAATTTTTTTCAAGTTTCTATTTTGCTTAAAAAATACAAAAAAGTAAAATATTTCTTTAAGTGTAAAGAAAAAAGATACTCTGTTTTCTAACTAAACAAATATTCAAATTATGCTCAAATATTTTTCGTACTATTTTGTTTAAAATAGTTTTCATTTTCAATCTCATTTTTATAAGAAAAAATTTGAAACTAATTCACAAAATACAGGGTGGTTATAGTTAAAGTGCTAGTGATTGAAGGACTGTAAAAGAAAAACTGCTTGGAGGATGTTGAAGAAATTTGGTATATGTTATATTTACAACATGGGGAAATGAATTACACAATAAAAAAAAATTAGTTCAACTTTTTTTGCTATAGATGGCGCTTTTTAATGACAATATTTTATACATTTTAATTATAAAATTTTTCTTTGTTAAAATATGAAATGCGTAATGTATTACAATATTTGCTCAATATGGAATCCTTCAAGTTCTATCAAATGCTGTACACTCAAGATAGTGTGACCTAATGTTTCCTGCTGAATTTCTAGAACATGTCTAGTAATGCTGTTTCTTAAAGCAACAGCAGAGTTATGTTTATCCTTATAGACGCGATAGTTAAAATATCCACAATGGCAGAAATCACAAGGATTCAAATTAGGTGAACGAGGTGGTCATGCATTTTGGAAATATCTGCTAAACTATACGATCCTCACTAAAAGTTCATTGAAGAAATTGTGCAACATAATGAACAATGTGATATAGTGCTCCATAATACATGAATATTGTTGAATCGAGGCAGTTTCTGTCCTGTAAAGTAGGGATCACATAACTTTCTAAAATTTGAATGTACCTAGTACCTCTTACGAACTAGCCCTGTTGGTGTAAGATTTTCGAGAAAAAAAAAGGACCAATTATAAAGTCATCAGTCATACCACAACAAACTGCAACAAACATTGAGTGCAAGGGTTTCCCAAAAACAGTGTGTAGGTCGGATGAGCCCCATATCCTACAACTATGGGTGTAGATTTTTCCGAATAAAGTAAAATGCGCTTCAGTCTACATAATCTTTTGAATCCATGATTCGTCTTCATCAATTTTGGCAAGAATGAAATCGACAAAATCTATTCTTTGTTGTGGATCGCCTGGTTGAAGATGCTGCAAAATTTTTATTTTATACGGATAGCGTCTTAAAATGTAGCGCAAGACTTTGGGTAAGCCTATGGTATTGATAAAGTCCTTGCTACACTACTAGCTCTTACAAGTCACTTATCCACTAACCCTGAATCAATTGCTTCTCTAATCTCTTCCACAACTTCCTGATTCACAGATATTTTCCCTCTGTTTCCAGGGAGCACTCTGAGTTCTTCTCTTGTAGCTTCAAATTTATTAATAATTTTCTTTAAGACATTCACAGACATCGGTCTTTTTCTCAAATCTTTAAGACGGTGATATTCTTTCAAAGCAGCAATGTAATTGCTATTCTTTTGGTAATAACATTTTACAAACAGAGCATGTTCTACCTTTGACAAAGTCATGGCTATTGCTTAAAGATACATGACTTTTATCATCATAATAACTTTAAATTTGAAGTGGTATTCATTTGACATAGAATAGAGCAAAAACAACGTTTTAATGATCTACAGTGCCATCTATTGCAGAAAAATGAACTAATTTTTTGTTGTGTAATTCATTTCCCCATGTTGTAACTATAACATATACCAAATTTCTTCAACATACTCCAAGTAGTTTTTCTTTTGCAGTCCTTCAAACATTTGAATTTTAATTATAACCATACTGTAGATCAGTGATAAAATGCTCTGTCAGAAAATCCAAATTTGATGCTTAAAACCACATACATAAAAAATTAAAATCAATAGCAATATTTTTGCAATTAAAGATTGGAAAACATAATAAAAATAAAAAAATGGATAAAATGGCTTAATTCTGACTTGATAAAATATTGTATCAAGAGATGCAAGACTGAATATTATCAAATTGGAAACGGAAATAAAAATATATAAAATAGATTAATAAGATTCTGAAAATTAATAGAAATGTCTCTGTAGTAAAATCTTTGCACATAGATGAAACAAAACAGATTGGAGGCAAATACTACCAAAACTGGTAAAATGAGGCGAGTTAATAAAATTTGAATAATTAGATTTATAATGTATGAATCTAATATATAACAACATATCTCGAGATATATGACAACTTATCTCGAATGAATCATGGCGTGTAAATGTAATATAATATCAACAAAATTCAAAGAGAAAAATAATGACATAAAGAAAAAAAAGTATATGTATCAGCATATTTTTTTTTTCTTTTAATATTATAGGCTTTTAATATCGTTTCAAAATCTAAATACTACTTATTTATAATAGTTATGAAATAATTAAAATTTCAGAAATAAATTGAAAATGAACATTTTTAAGAGTGGGTCAATTGATTGGGTCAAATAAACTTCACTGTTTAATCCAAAATCCAATTTTTAAAACAATAGGGTAAATAATATATAACAATATTAAAAATTATTGACATGAAGAGAATGATACACTATTTAAACAAAATATTAATCTTTTACAGAGTAACAAATACCTCATGAAGAACCATATCCGTGCAATTATGTTATTTTAGCATACTCAAAAATAATTAATAATAAATAAAATTTAAGGATTCAAGAAAAATAAAAACTTGCATCTCACAAAGAAATATAATCCTTTGTATGATGTGTAATCATTCAGCTTTTCATCAGGATATTTTCCATATTATTAACAGCTGAGCGCAGAGCTGCATTCCTTTGTTTGCTTATTATCGTTATAATGTTTGCACTTAAGCATTTTGCTACTTTATTTTTATAAGCTATAGCCATATAGATACATTGTAGTTAATACATTTAATTTATCTATGCATCATTTAAGGATTAAATCCTTCAAAGATTATTTCGCATTAACTGGTTTTAAACAATATTATTTAAAAATAAAACAGGAGCGATGTTGAATAAAAGGAGCAGCTTATAATTTATTTATCAATGTAATATGGCTATTGTGAAAATTTCAAAAAAATGGGATTAATTTTTCTGAAATTCCAATACATTATTCGTTAATTATTCAAATTAAGTCTCAAATTTTTGCTTGTGTCTGTAAGATACATGGTGAGTTATATCCACTTATATTTAAAAAAATTGAGCAAGCATAGAACATCTAATTTGTAATGATATTTTTACTATTGTAGTTCATAAAGATTAAATAGTTTAAAAAAACCATGAATTATCTTCCTTTAACAGAAGCTTTAATTATTAAAATATTATATATGTACCTATTTAGTTTTCCTGTATCTATATTTCAATAGTATTAAGAAGTAATTGTATTCAGTGACCAGCTGGTTCATTCAACATATAATGCTTCAATCATATCAACAAAGTTTGAATTTTTTCAAAAACTTTAAATTAGTTATAATTTTTGACTTTTATACCAATGGTTTGAGATTCAGACTTAGTTATGAAGTAATTTCCAGTCGAAGATTTAGATCATAATACTCTATCAATTTTGAAAGATGATGAATAAAAATGCATGTTGAAAAAAGGGATTTCTGCTGATGAAAAGAAGTTTTAAATTGTGCATTTTAGGACCTTTCAAATAAAAAAAATATTTATAAAAACAAAAATGGAATTCATTCTAAATTAAATTGAAAATAAATAATTTGGAGTCCTTAGTCAAAGCTAGTTAGATCAATTTTGATTGAATTGAAAAATAAAAATGACAATATTCTGTGTCTGACACTATTTGAATTTTTTGTCACATTATTGAAAAAATTTAAGATCAGTTTTAAATTTAAATAATTATGACATAATTTTTTTTATTTGGAGCAAGAAAATCCGCAATGACCCATATAATAATTCCTTATATCCTTTTAAATATTAATGAGTATTTAATAATTATTTATAATCAGAAAACATTTGTATAGGAAAAAAATTATTTAAATATTTTTTAAATTCTAAATTTTTTTTATTTAAAGCACTTTCTCAGTATTTTTCTAGTTGAGTTTGTTGAAAGATTGGCTCCTCATATAATTTGAATGAGAGGTAAAAATTTTATTAATTTTCAGAACAGGCCGTTTGGTTTTAATTGAAAATTTAGAAAAAAAAAATGTATTTCTCATTTTTAAGTAGGACTGTTAAATTTATCAATAAATAAAAGTGTTTCAAAATTGAATAATTGTATTTCAGAAACTCATTATTCTTTTATCACAATTCAATAAAAAAAAGAAAAAGGAGAAACTGTTAGTACAAGACGAATTTTTCTTCAACACAAACTTTTCAATCATCATAATCTGTTTTTGTTATTTACTGTTTTTTTTTTTTTTTTTACCTATTTTTTTATATTTATTATTACCTGTTTATTTTTTCCTCTCGTCTTGAAAAAAGCAAGAATGATGCCTTTAATTGACCTTGACAGTTGATTCCCGAAGATTAAATTCTAAAAATGGGATCCAGTATCGCAAAATGCTTTAACTAGTGTCATTGGAAGGATACTTTTTCGCATTTTAAAATTGTTTGAAATCATGTGGAAAAAATTTCCGTTAATATATTATTCAATAGCATTTTTTTTGAGCTAGTGACAAGAAACATGGCTGAAGACTCGGTAATTTGGCTTAAGTTTAGTAATAAATTGAAGGTTTAAAATAATTAGCTCTGAAATGCACATATTCAGCATCCATGGTTCTCCTAGACCAATTCGTTAATCGTAAGGTCAATTAACTGCTCTATAAATAGTCTATGGCCAGACAAACCCGTATATTTTTAATAATAATTAAGATTAAGAGCTATGGTTTTTCCATTTCTGACATGTTTCTCGAGTACATGCGTTCATTAAAGCTTTCCTTGCCCTTATGCACAACTATAATTACTTTACTTTTAGTTATGTGCTATGAGCCGTTGCCATCATTTGGGACAAGAAGAGAGTGAAATAAGCTGTGATATACCATGCCTTGTCTATGGACAAGCAGTCAAAAGGTGGCAGCCATTGAGATTGCTTCAAAACTGGTTTGAATTTCGAAGTCTAAATTAAGTATTCTAAAAAGTCAGAATGGGAAAAATCTGGTGATAGATGCAGATATCAAAATAATTAGGAAATTGAACTAAGTATTTTAAGAATTGAGATCTGCAGGATCTTCAATAAGTACACTAAACAAAATAAATTTTCTTTCTGTTCTTTTTTTAGTTTCTCTGATTTTTCTTAATATTTCAATTAATTCTAATAATTCCTTATGAACATTTTAAATTCTTTCTCTGTTTCTGAGTTTTCGTTTTTTGGTTCATTGTATGTCGATTTTCTGGGGTTTTCCTTCCCCTATACTTTTGTTAGTAACCACCATTGCTGAAATTGCAATGGTGTTAGGTATTCTTTAATGACATGGACATAGGTTCTTCCCGGTTTACTAGACTGTTTTCTGGAGAAGCCATTTCATTTCTCGCCAAGAGATTGGGTGCACTTTTCCCTTCCAGTTAATGCAAATGGGTTCTATTGCCTTTTCTTTGACCTCGCTTTGGGTGATTGGATGTTATCTGCTGCATTTTATACACCTGTAGTTTCAAGAACTGTTGTAAAATCCAGCACATTAATAACAAATGATGATGATTATTTTTTATATACGTTTCGACTTTATTAAATAGCAGAATGAATTGATGCTGTATATTTTTAGTTAATCCAATGAGAAAGTGCAAAATAATTTTGACATAAATTTCTGAGTTTATGGATGTTTGCTATAGAAAAGTATTTTGCTTCGACCCTAGCTTTAATGGGTTTATTCTCCCGGCTTCTAGATAGTCCGTTACTGGCAATTTTCAATAGCATAACATATTTTTCCGGGAAAAATAAAATGTTTTTTCATTTTTGGAACATTTTTATGGTTTGTTCCCTTTCTTCACTTTTGGTTGGGTTGTTTATAATAAATACTTTATCAAGTTAATTTTCAATTAAAAAAAAATCTGCAAATTTTCTGTGGGGTAAAATTGTAATTGTATCTCTTTCAGATTTTTTTGCCGGAATGATGTTTTTGGAAGTGCTAATGTTTCATATATTCAGATATTTTAAATTTGTTTTCATGAGCGATCCCAAGAATTATTTTCTTTAGGTTGCATTTTTCTTTATTTATTCGGAAATTTCCATACGAGGACCATTAATTTTATCATAATGAGTTTAGCATTTTTTGATGAGGCCCAGTTCAAAGACCATAAGAACACTTCTTAAATCTCCGCTAATATTTTCAATGTTCTCAATTTCTTTTCAAGGTTCTGTCTTATCCAGCCTATCTTTCTACATTTTTCAAATGATTTCCTGGAAGTAATAATAGTATTCTGCGTACTAACAATTTGATGTTTACATGTCTGTGATGTTCCGGTTCCTTTCTTCAGTACTTATATTCTTTTAAAATATTTTATCAAATCTCCTTTTTTTTTTTTTTTTTTTGAAAAAATATTTTAAAGACAGTTTACAACTTTACAGGATAGTTCAGGTTAAGCTGTCACCCAAATAAGTATATACTTGACGGCGTCCTGGCATAGGGGTAGCGCGTCTTCCCCGTGATCTGGGCGTCCCGGGTTCGAGTCCCGGTTTGGGCATGGTTGTTCTTCTGTTGTTCTATCTGGGAGATGTGTGAATGTGCCCTCCTGTAAAAAGGGGTTGTGCAAGCGAATGAATGATGCGTGAGTGGCAAAGTCGTACTCTTGGCCCTAGTTGGCGCTGCTATAAAAAATAAGAGACGCTCCCCTCAGGCTTAAATCGCTGTCTCCGTAACAGCGGGCTTGTCAGTGGCAAGTGCCATAAGAAACAAACAAACAAAACAAACAGTATATACTTTCTTTGAGTCATTTCTGGAGAATTAAATTCTGCCACCGAGACTAAGAAAAATCCTCTCCCTATCTAACCATAAAATTCACTCCCTACCATGAGTTGGGATTGAATACCAAAAAAAAAAAATGCAGAAATCACTTTTTATTTTCTATTACATAAAATAATTTATTTTTATGTAATGAATTTATATAAAGGATTGCTTTTGTTGTGAAATCATTTAAATTTTATGAGCAACAAACATATATGCATAATGCGAAGGCTGATGACTTTTTTTTTTATAAAAGGAATATTCTGTTACGTATAACTGATGCATGCTAAATAAATGAAGTTAATAAAATACTTAAGATTTTTTTTCTGAATTTCAGATCTCTCCTGAGTGTGAAAGAAAAATTATATTATGGATTTTCGATCATCAATATTGCAATCCATGACGTAAAGTAAGCAATAAATTTTTTCTTTCAAATTTTTTGGAATATATATTTAAAGGCCTTCTATAATAATCAAA
Source organism: Argiope bruennichi (assembly GCF_947563725.1). NCBI lineage: Eukaryota > Metazoa > Arthropoda > Arachnida > Araneae > Araneidae > Argiope > Argiope bruennichi. Next base: position 35,757,130 of record NC_079152.1, on the reverse strand, counting down.
ATAAGAAATATTTCATTTTTATCAATTCAACTTCTAACTCATATATATAAGAAAAAACAGCGCATTGAAACAAAGTAAATTCATTTATTTTTTTTTTAAATTCGCACAAAAACCTCTGTTCTTCAAAATGATATACAACTTGTTACTTTTTGTCTTCTTCACACAGTCTCCTGCATGGCTTAATGTCATCAGCTGAAAAATAAAGACCCAAATACAATTTCATTTTACATGGCAGTAAAGCTACATTATAATCTAATACTTGCGTAATATATTTAATGTATTTCAGTTTGAAATTTTATTATAATACTTAAGGTAACTTTCATGATATAATACGCACACAAATAACAAAGATTTTTTTTTTTACTTCCTATCATTTTTCAAAATGATTTCACTGAATCACTTACAGAAATTTTTTTATTAGGGTGATTTATTTGAAATTTCAAAACCGTAGCAGTGTAGGCGGAAAATAAATAATATATTGCAGTATTATCTCCAAAATTTCCTCTTTGATACATTTAGATGAAGGTAAGATATACATCCGAAAATTAATTAACACTTAATTTTTAGTGATGAACAGACGGGTAAGTATATTTAATATTTTGCAACGAAAACATTGTAAAAGACAGTTATTTTGACGGCAAATTTCATCATAACACATTCAGGAAAGTGTAAATAATTGATAGTTCAAAATGATTCGAAAGCTATTAATTCTATTTTAAATAAAAACAGAATTAATAAAATGAAAAAAAACAAGATAATTTAAGACAGATAAGAAATTAGAAGAATCAATGAGTGCAAAATAAGAAGGTGGTTGAATACATTTGTGTAGCAAAAATTATCTTTGATAATGTTATTTTCATTAAATTTTGTCACCAAGAATTTTGAAAACCATGTACATAATAGATTAGTAGACATACTACAGAAAAAAACTGTGAATCTCTAAGAATTTCTTTTCAGCTTTAATTACATAATACCTTTATAAAAAAAATCAGTAAATATCAGTAAAAGGCAAACAACTGGATACTCATTTAATCTTATAAAAATTGATTATGAGGACGGAAACAAATCTTTTTTTTTTGGTGAAGAAATAAATAGCTAAACAAACGACAGCTATGGCAGAAAAAAAGTGTGTTTATTTAATATCTGAACAAATTTTCTGAACTCAGTTTCCAAGTAATTTTACTAACATACTTGTACAAAAAAATTTGACAGTATAGAGAATCGCTAATTGCATGCGTATATTAACAAAGACTGTGTAATTTATGGTTTTAACCTCTTATCCAAAATCGCAGTATATACATTAGGCATTTAGTTAATAAATATCTCTCCTGATAAAAGAATTGATCAACATAGCCACAGAAACGTTGGACTTCAAACCTATTCTTTATATTTTCCGCAATCGCTCCACATTCATAAATACTTCCTAGTATTATATTTGCCAAATAAAAAACAAACATCTAGAACCAATTTAATCAAATAAGAGAAAATTATCTTCTTACAATTCTATGCAAATTTGAAAGCAGCCCTGAGAAAGATCTACCCATTTCTTCCTTTTATTTTCCCCATAGTTCCCTAGCATAGGGAAAAGATAGCATAACAATAAATTCGAACGATAGTGATCTCTTCTATCGCTTTCATTTTCGAACGCAACAGTGGAGTGGCGGTGCCATCAAAGGTTATTCGAAATTTAATCGATTTAAATTCAGCATCCTCACACATAAATATCGATTCTTGCTTCTTTTTTTTTATTTCTTTGGATCCAATTTGGATGGGTGGGACGCGGTGTCCCCGTTGATAAGAAGCTTTTAATAACACACTTCGCGAATCTGGCATCAATTCAAATAATCAAAGTTGATGTACTTTATCTTTGTGATTAAAATACCCGTTACGGGGCTTTTCTTAATCTTTCATCCCTTCTACCCAACTCTCCTCCCTAGAATAAGAAAGAATTTTTTTTTATCTATGCTCTTCTTTTATTATTTTTTCCCCTTTGCCAGTCTTCTATCTATTTTTTTGTACCCTTTTTTTCTCGTTTCTGTTTTTTAAATGTTGATGTCGTTAAGTATTTCTTATCTGAATGTTTGTGATTTTTAAATCGTTTACGATAAGGAAGGTATTTATTTGTTTAATGACCCACTAAGTAGATCGAGGAGTAAACGTTGAGCATAAATATACTTTAACTTTTTTGTGTGTGTGTCTGCTATTTATTTTTTTACGTCTTTCATACATCCGCGCTATCTTCATTGTGACAATAATTTAAATAAATGTTCTTGAGAAAATATTCAGTTATCGTACGCTTTATTGCAATAAACAATCAAAAGTAATGGATTTTTGTCATATAATTTCGTTTTAAATGATACCATTTTAATGAAAAGAAATCTCACTATGAATGGCGTGATTCATTTCTTATCTTTAATTTCCATTTTCCTAAATTAGGAAATAGAAAATTAAAAATAATAATAAATAATGAAATAAGAATAAAAATAAATCATTAAAAGCAGATAAATTTAACTATATTTGCGGGCTCGAATGGAAAGACGTATAATAATGCATATGTACATTATAAATACAAATGTTTAATTTTTTATCTGCCGTATCAAAAAATATGCATATTTAAAACAAACATAATATGTTACCTCAGATCAGAGCATTGAAATACAGAAAAAAATATTACTCAAAAATATTTTTATAGTATATAAAAAATATGTAATTAACATCCAATTCAATTTATGAATAACATCGAATCATCATTATATTAGTGCGCAACAATCTTGAAATTGTAAGCACGCATTTAATTAAATATACGGAATTGAATCAATAAGCTGAAGTAATTTTCCCTTGTGTGTGTAAAGTAATTTCAAAATATGGAAGATTTAGAATTCAGCTACACCATACAATAAATGTAATCGAATATGCATTTCGAACAATACCTTTACATCTGATAAATTTAATAGAAATTGAATACGTTTCTGCTGCGCTAATCTAAAGGCCAAATTTTATTCGCGAAATCAGTTACAGTACTGAGTTAATGTGTTCAAATACACATGGACAAACTGCCCGACAGACAATGTATACAATAATAGATTTCGTCTAAACTTTTATACTAAATGGTAAAATAATACTACTACTAGAAGAAATGTCTGTCTAGACAAACTATTATGATGTTGGCAAATATCTCAGATCTGATTGTCTAGAATCAATTTAAGGAAGTTGTGGTAGAAAATATCATATATATATATAAAATATCAGAGCGCCTAAGAAATTAAAATGTTTATTAGGTGTAGAATGCTTTAGATGTACATATATAATAACATCAGAACTTTTTTTTCCTTACAATGGATATTTTCCTATCCATAATTTTCAAGAACACTCAAATGAAAACTAATCACTAAAATCGGATTCAAACAAATGGTGATCCACTTACAGAAAAAAAATATGATGTTGATTATTAAAAAAAAACAGACAATGTTATTAAAAGATAATAATAGTCTTCAATTCTGTCTATGAAGAAAGAACTTAATGAATCAGGAAAAATGCAAAGTAATAAAAATATTTAGCATTTATTCTGCTTATGCTTATATGCACATTGATAAATCAGTCAATTTAAACATTAAAAATAACGGTTGCATTAATTTGACGCATGCCACAGCACACAGAGCAGAAAATACCATATACAACATCCCACACATGACACCACATACAACAGAAGTTGATACTTCGCATCCCACAACAGGGTGCTTTGTTGCTTTTAATGAAGCAAGAAATTACATTTTATGTAGCTTCAGTCAATAAATATATTGATAAAAAATTGCGAAAACTGGATTTTTATTTCTTGGTTTATTAAGCATATTTAATAAAATACTCTTCAAAATTAAAGTTCAAAACTGATGCGACAAAAACTAACCAAATTATTGAATATCGCTGTTTTCGACAATCCTACTCCAATCGCGATTTAGGCAACATCCAACAAGGTCCCCTTATCAATGGTTGTGGTTTCCTCTGCGATGTTAATATATCTAATGTAATAAAATTCGAAACTTCGTAATTCAGTCAATTTTGGACAGAGAAGTCTAAATTTTTGGTCTTGTTTAAAATTTTAATTTTTCAAAACAATTTTACTATATATTATTAATAGAACTTCGAGATTGATGAAAATTTTTATTCCTGGTTTTTCTCTCTACTAAAAATATTCTTTTTTGGGATTTTACAAAAAAAAAAGTATATGCCTATCTTTAACAATTTTAACCCGCAACTGCAGATGGGAGTCAAAATGAATCCGCGTTGTCAATTACCTATGAATATCACGTGGTATTTTGTCATTGAATACAATCATCTCCTCAATACCTCCAAGTTGTTCTTTTAGCAATATGTTGGCAGAAATTTGAACAGAAGTTTCAACACGTGCGCATAACCGAATTATTCTTTTTCAAAGTTTTTGTTGTTATTTATGGGTCATTGCCTCCATGTCTCTGAAATTGCTTTTAATTTGAATAATGCAAAAAGAATAAGGAAATATCCTTAAAATACTATTTTATTACTATATTGTATTCTTCATTTTTGTTTGTTAAATTCTAACAATTATTAATATTAATGTTATTCCATAATATCTAAACGAAGTAAATACAAATTAAAAGAATATTTAGGATTTTCTTACATCTTTCCCAAATTTTATATTATAACATTTAACATTAATATTTTTAATAACTACATAATTTTCAGAATACATTATGTTTCCAAAATAAATTCCAATGCTGTTTACAAAAGACGAAAAGAAAAAATAACAAAGGAGTCATGGCCGCGTGAGGAAATTCCTGTCTCTAGTTACGGGGCAAAATAAGCTATTAGCTGCATATTCTCTCTCCATGCACTTTAGATTTATATAGATTAAATATTAATAAATTATTTCTAAAAAATACTAAGATACTCTTCAGAAGAATTGAAAATTCATTGGAGGGGCAATTGTTTTTCATTAATTCATTCACTTTTTAAAATAAAAGGTAAGCTCTTTAATATATTATTACTACCAATTTGCATTTTTAAAAGAAATTCACCTTATTTGTTTCAAAATTTGCTGTTTCCAATCTCAGATTTATTTCCATCTGAGCATAAGCGATTTCCATAAATTTACATTTAATTGATTAAATTAGAATGTGTTTCTTCGAAGTTTTTTTGAAAATAAAGGAATATCAACCTAAGTTTTTTGCCATGGGAGACTAGATTATGCAGTTGTCAAGAACTATCCCTCGTTCATATGAAAATTAGCGCAATTCTTTCGCGTGCTCTAAATTCGAATGCGAAGTAAATGAAGATTCAAGTCTGAATTTCCTTTTATATGAGTAAAATAACTTCATAGTTAAAAAGAAGAGCTCATTTCGAATTTTCCTCAATACTTTTGGAAGATTTTTCCACAGTGGTTTCACCTTGTTTGACAGGCAAAAAATACCCAATCTAAAGCAGAATGCCACTCTTTTATTTCCTTTTTTAACCGCACAAACTTCAGTAACGACAAGCGTTTGGCCAAATGATGCTATATCTATGGAGAAGTGTATAACCCATTCCTCTCTACAACCATCCCTAGCATCAAATAAGCCTCAAATTCAAGCTCATAAATATCACATTAACCAAACAATAAAATGTTTCTGTTATATTTTTTCTTACCAATCCTCATAAATTTTAAGATTAAAAGTATCATCTGTACAATTGAAGAAAATAATAATATGATAGGTTATATATCATCACTGAAAAACGACAGCAGCAAGTTTTTTTTTTTTTTTTTTTTTTAGTGTTGTAGGAGTCTTGTTCTGTTAACATGACAATTCCAACACATTTGATTGGATAAGAGAAGTTTTTTTTTTTCATATTTTAAATTTGGGAAATGACATTTCCAAAACATTTTCGGGCCGTGGTGGCTTGGTGGTGACATGTTGGCTTCGAAACCGGAGAGTTTCAAGTTCGAGATCCGACTGCACCGAAAAACCGTGATTTTAGCGTGTCTGGTGCACGTTAAATCCATCGGGGCCAAACGTCCTCGTGGTGGCGTGGTGTGAAAATTTGGAGAGAGGATGCCAGCTCAAGTGTCTTCCTGGTCAAATAACCGGGATTCAAAGTTACAAAGTCCATTAAAAATAACCCTAGTGTTGCTATAAAAAGGTACGTTAATACAGTTGAAACTAAAACTAAGTCAAAATATTTTCTTGCATACTCCTTAATAAACGTATTATACCTACTTCTCCCAAAGGAGACTTCAGACTTCAAGATAAACAAAGGCATGAGGGGCCCGAATGATGCATATATTTTAAATTTCAGAGTCTCGAACATGAGCTTTTTGTGCATCATAGTTTAGTGAAGAAAATCGAGTCGATTGATAGATACCAAAATTTAGCATTTAGTAACACTGTCAAATATATAACAAACTTACGTACCAAGTAAATTGCGTCTTTTATTTATGGCGCTTGCATGTATGCAAATGTACAGAGCAACAGACGTACAATTATTGGCAAATTTGGTTTAAAATATAAGGCAAATATACACTTTAGTTATTAAAACTGCGTACCAAATATAATCCGTCTAGCTTTTTATCTATAATAGATACTACTCGCTTTTTTTTGAACAAATTGACTAGCAAGAAATCTGCGAATTGATTTCTTTCAAAACTGGATCATAATTTATAAATTCGATATAAATTCCACTTGCTAAGTTTCATCTTACTAGTTTAATAATCTAATACTCTACTCACGCTACTTTCATATTTTTAATTTAATAATCTAATACTCTACTCAAGCTACTTTCATCTCTCTAATTTAATAATCAAATACTCTACTCACGCTACTTTCATTTCTCTAATTTAATAATCTAATACTCTACTCACGCTACTTTCATCTCTCTAGTTTAATAATCTAATACTCTACTCAAGCTACTTTCATCTCTTTAATTTAATAATCTAATACTCTACTCACGCTACTTTCATTTCTCTAGTTTAATACTTTAATACTCTACTCACGCTACTTTCATCTCTCTAGTTTAATAATCTAATACTCTACTCACGCTACTTTCATCTCTCTAGTTTAATACTAATAATTGTGCTCGTAAACAGACAGATATAATTTCAAGAACATGTTGTGCTTTTCGAAAGGAGTCTGTAATGAGAAAATTGTCAAAATATGAAGGTAAAGTGTTTTTGACGATTATTATTTCTTCTTACATACGATTAAATATAAAGACAGCTAAAAAAAATTTCTAATCCAGCTTGGTTTTATGAAAATTTATATAGGGAGATGGTCCCCCAAATCCGGCAGAGAAATCTCGTTCCATTCGTAATTCCCGTTCGTCTTCATTCATTCCTGCCGCCATCTCTTTAGCCCTGTCAGCGCGCCCTCGATCATCGACTCAAAAGCAAGGATTTCCGAGAGAAGCCTATGGGATGTATTTTTTTTTATTTCATGGTATTTCATGAAGTTGTTCCACAAACGCACTATGTGATAAGATGCTATGAGATTCTCAATTCCTGAGAGTTTATTCCTTGTAAACATGTCTTCGTTGTATGGGATGAGTTTATATCAAAATTATATTTTTTTCACTCGTGTTTGAAGAATTTATGCAAGAAAGTACTTCTAAATACTCAGTAATAAAATAAAATACCTTCATATTTAACAGTATTTCTCAATGATTTTTTTTTAATTAAGAAATTAGCATTCCACTCAAAATTCACTTATGAATTGAATCAGTAAAAATAACCACATAACAACATTGCAAATCTTATAAATTATGCAAACTAAATTTTCTTCCCTACATCTTTTTGCTTGCTTCTACAACAATATCTATTTTACTGTTTAACTTTATCATATAGGATGTCTAAGTGTGTACTTTGAAGTGCATTGATTTATTACATTTTTTTTTTTTTACAACTGCACAGATTTTTACGCACTGGATAGAAAAAATTTCATTTATTTAAAGTGTGCTGTTTTGTGTTTATGATATTATATGCAAAAACTGGAAAATGATAAAACATTTTATCCGTTTACAAATAATTTTAGCAATTTTGGTGTACATATCACTAGCTAGAATCTTTCATTTATTTTTTTTCCGCTTTTTAGTTATCGCAATCATATACTTACACATGAATTTGACAGATAGACAATTTGCTATATTTAATCCAAAATCGGATACACATGTGTAATTTTGGTTGTTAGTTCTCATAACAAATTCCATACGTGTAGCGTCATGCAAATACAATTAATTTTATATTATTATTACTATTTTATGGACTCAGGGTGGTCTGAAATAAAAATTCATCAAGAAAGTCGTAATCGAATGATCTTGAGAAATTAAAATACTTTGTCGTGTTTTAAATCATATATGAACATATAACTATTACACAATTATAAAATCATAAAAAAATAAATGATGATTTTCAATCTTTTTTTAAATAAGTAAAAAGTACAATCTTTTTTTAAATAAGTAAAAAGTATTTTGACGAAAACTTTATAACTCGAAAATCATGCTTATTTAAAATTAATGTATGTTGTCTGTCAGTTTATTGAATATATATAAAAATGAATTTTCGTATGTGAGAATTTATTATACGTATAATAAGTATTATATGTAATAAAATATATTCTATAAAATTAATATATCTATTTCTAGTGTAACAGTGTGTAAAATTTGATGTACAAAATATTTTCTAAACAAATTCCTTTGATGCAATATTTTTATAGAATAATTTCATTTAAAATAAAAGCGGGCAGTTGCATATTTTCTTAATTTATAAATACCACTGCATTTATAAATTAAGGAATAGGAAATTTAAAAAAAAAAAAAAAACAATGTTTGGATGCCGAGTGATGGATTGAAGAAAAAACGCAGACAGTCTTAAAATAAAAATATAATACATAACACACACACACACACACACACACACACACACACACACACACACACACACACACACACACACACACACACACACACACACACACACACACACACACACACACACACACACACACACACACACACACACACACACACACACACACACACACACACACACACACACACACACACACACACACACACACACACACACACACACACACACACACACACACACACACACACACACACACACACACACACACACACACACACACAAATTTATATATACGCGGAACACGGAATACTGAGCATAAACAAAGAAACCATGCAAATTTGCAGTTTTTAGAAGAATAAAATCATTAGTAACTTCTAATTTCAGTTTCTTCATTAAAACCTTAGTAAGTATATATTCATCCACCATTAATGTGTACATAATTTTAGATAATGTTGATAAAATTATCTTAGTAAATATGAAACTCTGAAACTTTTATTATTTTATCCCATTCAAGAACCGTAGAAGTTCTTTCAAAAAGATAACTCCGTTCCTTCTTACAACTATCACATGCATCTACACAGTTTAGTTTAGTTATATTAACGTCCTGTTCTAAAACAACACTAGGGCTATTTTGGGACTGACCTCGTAACTTTGAACCACGACCAGATGGCCAGGATGATACCTGAACTGGCAATCCCCTTTCCAAACTTCCACTCCACACCAGAGGAAGGAAATTTTCCCCCAATGGATTTAGAGTGCACTCGACCCTCTTACACGACTGTTCTTCGGTGAAATCAGGTCTAGAACTTGAAACTCTCCGGTTCCGAAGCCGGTACCTTATCACCGGGCCACCGCGACCCGTTTTACATCCATATAAGCATTATAATACTAATAACGAATAAATAAGAAAAAAATTACTCTGACACATTCCTTCACTTTAAAAGTATCATTAAAACACGTCGCTCTGTGGCATCGAGTATTATTATCTATGCCGATATAATAATTTCTAATAGTGCCTAATTCCATGCATGAGGAAATGTAATATTTAGAAAATAAGTAATTTTAGTCATAGTGCTCTTTTCATAGTCTTAGAACTGAGTATTTGCAACAAAATAATGTTTTTTTCCTCCGATAACCTCATTTTTTGCTATGGTCAAATCCCCTATTGCTAGAAGGACGATAAATCTGCATTCTAGATAAATATCCTTGAATTCTGGGAATATACAAAACCATCTTTTATCTAGGAGTGCAATATTTCGGCATCTATGAGCAGTTTTGATGATATATTCATGATACCACTCGTTCCTTTTGCCTTGTTATTATCATAGGAAATATTCAATTGAATATAGCTAACCGACTCATATACTCATACTTCTCCTAATCGCTTAAACCAATTTTGTGACAGCCGTCCGAGTTAATAGTTTTGATCGCAATTTGATTATAATTATCTTTATTTACCACAATTTCGTCTAGTCAGTCAGAGCTATAAATTCAAATGATAATATCAATATCATAAAACTTCTCCACAACCTTGCACTGACGCTCTTGGCATTTCCGAAATCGTGAATTACATCTGTAACTGTAACACCTTATTCTAATTTGTTCGAAATCTTTAAATGTATAAAATTGTTTTACATTCTTGGATTCCTATTATTTGTTATAAAACAGAAACACATAACTTCATAATGAATAGAAACAAATAATTTCAATATTTCCTTCATTTCACCTGTTATGATATTTTATGACTTGGATGTCTTTCACGCGGTTCAAATTTCATAAACATTCAAAAGTTGAGTTTAAAAACTTCAGTATCAAAAAGAAAAAAAAATCTTTCTTCAGAAAAGTCGTAATAAAATCCAGTAATAATAGAATGAAGCCCACTATAGATATTTGAATATACAATGTATACGATTTCAAATACTGACATTTCTGAAAATAAAAATGGGCGACAGTGACGAGATTTTATCGCTGTTGGCGTCGAATTATGCTCAACATCTCGCCAATCAATTTTCCTCTTTCAGTATAATTACTTTTCTCTGAAACGTATCTTCCTAAGTAATTTTAGGTTCATTTAATTTTTCTCCTACTTTTAGACTCTTGAATTTTCCACTTCAACGGATTTCGTGCTTTTCTGTCCAGACAGCTAATTACTCTGTTATAAACAAAAATAACTTTCCAACAAATGAGCATATATTCTGAAAAGAAAACTAGTATTATAATTAAAATAGCAATTAAGTATTCTCTTGGTCATTAAATTTTTTTTTGTTAAAGAAATGAAACAAAAAAAGAATCAATGAAAGCGTCTGAGCCAGTTTTTATTCATTTATTTACATTTTTTAAGGTTTTTTAGAAAACGCAGATAACATTAAAAGAATCCTTATTTAAATGAGAATCTTAATTAAAACGGTTTTCCCTGCGTTTATTTTGACGAAAGAAAGCAACGAACTTCGGTCGGAGTGTTTGTTTATTACAAATTGAAAGCGAAATTAGATTTGAAAACAGAGACGAAACATTACTTATCGCAGTAATTATTAACTTAGGTTGTCATGTACTACATGCAAAGGCACAATATTCCATAATATACTTAGAAAATTTTGTAAAATTAATATTCATTTCAGATATTGAAAAACATTATTTTACCTCATAGTTTTAAATGGCATCTATTTAGGCTTTGTTCGAAAAGGAAGTCAATTTTTTGCAAGCAGAAATGTACAAGAAACACACATTCTAGAACCTTTATTAAAATGACTTTATCCCAATGTTTTAAATAAAAATCTGAAGTATGGCTTCAGAAATATTTGCAGTCCAGAGAAGTTATAATTATCACATATTAAACTAGCTTCAATTGTATAATCTTCATAAAAAGAAGTCAAAAATACGTTTAAAATTAGTATTATATGTAATAATTTCACTCTCAGAACACGGCCCTTTTCCTGCCTACCTCAAAAGGTTCAATCTGTCCGAGAGTGACCTGTGCAGTTGTGGTGGGATAGGCACCGCACTTCATTATGCTACGGAATGCATCCTTACCATCTCCTGGCATATGAAAAAACCATCACCAAGCCATGAACAGAAATGGCTGAAAAGAGTCACCAGCGACTTCCTTTCCAGGCAAAAAATCCACAGTATAATCAAATTTATAAGTGAAAATAGAGACCTATTCCTGCCTCCATAGCTCACAACATCAAGTCTCATACCAAGAAAGACTAAGGGAAAAAACAAGCGATGCAGTCTCCTGTCACACATTTCAATCAATCAGAGATTGTCTTCATTTCCATTTCTCAAATTATTTTCCATCTGATTTTTTAACTTCATCCTGATCTACTATATCATAAAAAATAAGTGAACACAGATTATATGTATATTTCTACACATTTTATCTCTCAGCACTATATTTCTAAGTTTATTACTATAAATTATATTTCTAAGTTGAAAAATTATGTAAAGGGTCTCATAATAATATAATTTCTTATATAATTGTAAATTCTGTATATAGTTATTTGTGTTTCGTTTTCCTACTGTAAATATTTTCCCACACATGCCCAAAATTCCCGTAACATGCCCACCAAACCGTTCAGTGACCAGAATGGTCACGGATACAGGGGTATGAGACGGCGTTCTGTTCTGTAATAATTTCACTTAGAATCACAGCATGACATATAATATTTATACTAATTTAAAATATCTGCTTTTTTTAATCATAAAATGTTTTTTTCTGTGATAAACGAAATTTTGGTATTATTTACACCTATATGTAGCAGAATATCGGTTCAGATTTTTAAAAATGTGTTGAAGCTTCTATATTTTAGAAAACAGCTTCTAAATGATAAATTATAAAATTTTTATTGAATTCTTTTATGACGGTCAAAACAAAATGATTTAAATATTTATAGCGAAATTGATGTTTACTACATACATGTATTTTCAAATAGTATTCTATCTAATTCTAAATAATACATTATTCTCAACGACTACAATAACAAACGAAAATTAGCCGACTGCGTTTGAAGCAATATTTTTGAAAAATTGGATTTTTTAAAAATTATTTATGGTTTTTAGATGTATTGTCAATTATAAACACTATATATACAAAAAATTATTTGGAAATATAATATATTTTGAGAAATAGGAAAATTTGTAGTAAATTTTAATGAAATTTAACCTAAACGGCTAACACTCTACACAAAATTGTAATGCAGCAATCCTATTTTTCCTTGTACACAAGATATAGAATATAATGATGAATGAAATGAACGAAAATCTAAGAAATATTTTGAGATGCAAAGAAATTATGGATAAAAATGTACGTATATATACATTTTTTTCCATAAATTTACAACTTATTTTTTCTAAAAACACCTATAAATGAAAAAGTATTTCACCAACAATAAAACTTTTGGTTCATTTCATTGTCCACAGTATTTAAACACACAAGCTGAAATTTTTATGTAAATACCTCTATTAGTTTTTGAGATATCATGTTAACGGTGGATAATTTTTATAAAAATTAAAGTTTGAGAAAATTTAAGTTACAGAAACATTTTAGCTATAAAATTGTTTAAAATTATCCTGGATGATAGATCAGACCTTCCTTTTCCTAGAAAATACTATTTTGGAAAGAGGAAAGCCTGAACTACAAGAAATAATAATAAAAGAAGAAATCACCAATGTGGTCGAAAACCAGTGATTTTAACGTAGTCGGGATACCTTAAAACATTTCAGAAAGACTGAGGAACTTGACTGGTATTGTGGCATGTATCGTAGAGCTTCTTCTGTAGAAACTATTTTTGTTAACAATATTGTAAAATAATATTTAATGAAATAAAATTATCAAATATTCCTTCAAAGCAAAAATGTTAGCAAATTTCTTTAACGTGAGCCCACTTATGAAAATAATACATATATTTAATAATGCATTTAAATTGAAAAATCCAAGCCGTTTTCCTTGCTTTTTTAAAAAGTATTTTATTCCATTTCGTGGCTCTTCAAAACCATGAAAAATGAAGTACAATACTGTTTCTTCATTCCGTCTTCTAAAATTTAAAGTTTTAAAAGCTTAAAATGTTGATATTATTATTGATGTATGCATATTTTCCAGACACTATTTTCTAAGATTTAATATTTAATGTATTATATAAATATATATCGAATTTCTAAAAAGATTTCAAAGCTTTAATGCGATTTTTATATAAGATGTTGGATTTTTGAAGGTATTATAATATGATTTTTTAAAACTTTGATATATGGATTTGATTTCGTTTTAAATTACACTGTTTATACTATTACACTGCAGAAAAGTAAATACTTAAAAAAAGAAACAACTCGAGTAAAATGAAGTGTGAAAGGATAAAATGCACACTTTGGTAATTAACATGTAATATGAAATATTCTTTAAAGCTTCACTTGGTAAATAATGATAGAAAGAATGAACACGATGCGAAAGAGTAAGTTTTATATTTTAATTTTATCAGGCTTTATAGAATTGTTTTAAGAAAACAGAAAGACGAATATTGTTTTATTTTTCTGCTTATTTATTTTATTTTTCAGCTTATAAGGTGAAGTAAATTTTGCTTTATAATATTTATGATATTTTTAAAGAAAACAGTAAGCAAATTTGAAGATCATATCAATTCTAGTTTATGAGCATTCCATTCTTTTTAAGAATACCTTGCAACAAAATATTAAGAAAGTATGTGGCTATGTTCGTGGTGAATGTTTTGAAAAAAGCAGTAAAATGTCATACTGTTTTTGAATTTTTGCAGAAATTGGTTTGAATAAATACTTATGAAATAATAAAAATGAAAAATATTTAGAAAAATTAAAAAAAAATCTAATTGTTTTTGTTGAAAATAGGTATACTGTGCTAAAATCCAGCAAAAACTTTCTAATTTCGAATTTAATCAAATGATTTAATCAAAAATTTACAGATAAGTTAAAAAATAAGTTGTATTGCTTTTTAATAATTAAATATCGGGGCTCGACTGTAAAAAGTATAGAATTTTCATACTTCAGGCATTAATATTTTTTGTACAATATTTTTTTTCTTATTCTGTCGTTCAGGAACTTAAATATATATTCAGAAATTATTATGTCAAAATCAAACAAGAGATTTATATTGCATTTTCATATATGCGACTTACCATAAGAATGTGATTTTACTTTTTGCCTAAATTTATATTCATAAAAATAGAATTAAAATATAAATTATGCAAAAATAAAGATAAAAGTGTTTCCTAAAGAATTCATCTAAAAAAGATTTAAATGGAGTTTTAAAGAAAGATGTTTAGAGATTAAAAAAAAAAAGAAATTTTAGCGAAAGTTTGTAAGACGAAAACATGGATTTCAAAACAAAAAATCAATCTTTTTCGCCAATAATTGTCTTTTAAATATGTTTCCTACTTTCGTAAAAACAGCAATAAAAAATGAATTTATTATTTGATTATCTTAAAAAAATATTGTTTTTTTTTAATAAGAAAATAAACATGAATATTAAATTAAAATTTTCTTGATGTAATTATAAATTTTAAAAAATATTTCAATCTTAACGAATTATTGACGAAATATAATTTAAAAACAAAAAAAAAATATTATGATTAATATAAAGTTTTTAATATGGGTTGAAATTCCAGAGTACTTACCAAGCTAAGTGCTAATATCAGTGATCAAATTTTTACTCATGTCGATTCCTTAAATGTTGAAAATATATAAATAAAAAGTTGTATTTTAAGAATCAAAAGTTTCACTTAACTATAAAACGTTTTCATAATTATAACAATCTTAAATACTGTTATAATTATGTTATGTTATAATTAATACTATTAAATTCTATGAAATTTGATTTTTTTTTTTTAGTTTGGCTAAATTTATTATTGTATAGTTAACATTGATTGGCGGTAATAGTAAACAATACACCAACAAAATGCAATCTCAAATACAAATATCATCATATGTAAATGTCTTATTTATTTCGTTTAATCATGCTCTCTGTAAATACATCAGATACTATATATTCTTTTTTTTTAAATCAATAATTAAAAACTTTGATAGTCAATAATATACCCACGATAAATAATCATAACACATTTCTACAAAAATAAAATGTGTATTTCTAAGACAAACTTTATTTTCTTTCATGAAAAAAAGTTGTTTTATCCGTATGACTTTTGAAGTGATCAAATAAAATTCAAACGGACGACTGCCGACTCGAACTTTTCATAATTCAAATTTTAAATTCACTCATTCTTTGTACAGATATTAATAATCTCCTCCGGTTGTAGCTCCAAACATTATTTTATTTGCCAAATATTCTTAACTATATATTTTCTTCTGTTGTAAACATTTTAATTCTTTGAATACATAAAGTATTTTAAAAATAATGAATAAATATTATTGTTTACTATAAGATAATGTCTTATAAGCATAAACGGATACTAGAAAATTGGATGATTGCCAAAGGCTTCCAGAATTTTGGCATTGTTTCGTAACCATGTATTCTTCTGTAAAGTATTTTAGTCCATATTCATTTAAGATGTATATTAAAAAGAAAAAAGTATAAAGGATGAAAATTGCAACTTGGTTTCAAAAATATGTAAACATATTTTTTTTATCTCGAATATTAAATTCTTTGTAACTAGAATTCCATCATATATACATAATCGTATATGTGTCAGCAATTTCAGAAGTAGTTAAGTCATATATTTCCTTTTCTAGCTATTTAAATGTTTTGCGGTTCTTGATGTTATCTAATTAAGCCTACCATTTAATTAATTTTAATAAAGAATGAATTTTATTTTTCCTGGATTGTTTTATTTTGTTTTATTGTTTATTATTTCATGTTCTTTTTTAAATTTTAACTAAAATGTTCTAACTTATAAAGTAATCTTTAGGAGAAGCTACTTTCTTTCTTTCTTTTTATTGAAATTGCGTTGTTTCTTCTACCTTTCTGCTGAAATGTTCTTTTTTTCAACATTTTATGAGGCATGCTCAATACCGATTTTGTGAACAATCATTAAAATCGTTATTATATCAAGGCATATGAATGACATTATCATAAAACAATTAAGGGGCTTAGTTTTATTTAAGCGGCTTAATAAATTTCTGAAAAAAATGTTTTTTTTTGTTTGTTTTTTGGTAATATAATGGGATGTACTGCAAAATAAAACCATTGTAATATTTTATCTATTTTTTTTTTATGTTTTATGATACTTGACATAGACAATTATCATACTCGAATAAGTATTAATTCTGAAAATTATATATCTTATGTTTTCTTTTCAAGAATGCAGTTTTTCCAACATTGCATTCTGTTTTTTTTTTTTTTTTTTAATCTTTTGGTTCTATCCTTTGAATTATTTTATAAATTCAATACCGCCTTTTGCATTTAATATAAATAATATGATGCAATGTTTTCTTATCTTGTCAATTTATCAACGTTAAAGGCCATATTTTCACCTTAGTTCAACGCAGAGTAAATAACTTTATGACATATATATATATATATATATATATATATATATATATATATATATATATATATATCTTACATTCCTATTTGAGTAAGACAGAAAAACGAAAAACAAGAATTTAATTGAATAGATCAAAACAATGGTACATATGTGCAGCTTAAAAGCATGCTACAAAATGAAAGTGAAAATTCTACTACATTAAGTGCAAAGAAAACATTTATTTATTTTAATTTTAACGTTGGCAAAAGAAAGCAACTGACTTTTGTTTGTTCAATGAGATTAAATTTCATATGAAAGATTTTTACAAATCGTGTATTACATCCAAGAAGTTTATTAAAAGCACTGGAAACACTGTAGAAAAATAAAACCCATCTTTTTACAAAGTTTTTTTTTTTTTTTTTTTTTTTTTTTTTTACTTTTAAGGTAATGCAAAATAATTTTTCTGAGGAAACAGTTTTGGTAGATATGTCCATTATTTCAGAAGAAAGTCATAGAAACCCTTCATCTAGCCATGGGTAAGTCTATTTTCATGCCCGATTAAGTTTTTTTATTTCTTTTGCATCTCATTTCCTCAGAGTGAATCGAGCTTTTGGTGAGACTTATCCACAGCATTACTAACAATACTTTGAAGTTTCATAAATTAACGAAGCAGTGAATTAAATATAGTTATATAAATATCTAGGGAAGTAGTCTGAAAGTTTTGTATAGTGATTTGTTTAAATTTAATTGTTACCACTCGGCAGTAAGAGCGATTTCTGAGCCGCGTATGTTAGTGCTTTATATATAAACAGATGTTTCACAAGTGTATTTTGTTGTATACAGTTAATATACAAAGAATCATATTTATTTAATTGAACATCCGTAAGTACAAACCGACTGAGCTCATTAAAATGTGCATAGAAATATCACTTAGTAATAATAAAATTGTAATTAATGAAGTCAAGGACATATCTGACCGATAAAACTACAGTTTGAGGAGAGCACGTGAAGAAGAAAAGTATTGAAAAGACTATAGGGACTGTAAGTAAATTAATATACAAAATGCGGAGTAAATTGGGGGAATAGGTTCAGTAGTTGAGGCTGGAAATGTATTGAAGTTTTATTACTAAACAATTTAGGATGGTCGATGACATAATTGATGTAAAATAAAAATTGATGAAATTGATACAAATATTAAGGTTTCAGGAACTCTGTCTATGTTCCCTCTTTAGAGTATGTACAATGAAATATGATTTTGAGACTATTCCTTGAAATGGAGAACGGGTGATTAGTGATAACATATCTAAGGTCATGATCTTTCATATTAAATATCATTTTTTAAAATCATACGTGATTGCCCAAAGGGATTAGCTCTATTGTTTTCCAAATTACTTCCAATAAGTATATTATTTTATCTAGATCATAAAAATAAAATGTATGTTATTAGACAATATTTATTTACAATTAAAATTTTAATTTTAATTTTTGTCAAAAATCAACATATTGTATTTTGTAATTCAAAACATGAATAAAATGAAAATATTAAAAATTATTTTCCAAAACTAATGTTAATTTCAGATCATACTAAAATTATGTAACTGAGACGAATAAAGGATGAATATAGAATGGAATCTGACCTTTTACTTACGAAAAACGATAGTATTTGGGACAAAAATATAAAATGGAGAAGGTCGCGAATAGGTAATAAGATTCCATTAAATACTATTGAGTTGAGATACATGTCATTTCTTTCCTATTTCTCTAGGAAATGCTGTTGAAGAATTCAATATAAAAAAAAGAATGTAATTCGGTAAGATAAAAATAATTCGGATTCTTATTAGTATCCTAAATTATTAAAGAAATACATTTGGTGTAATGCATTTTTTATATCACACCTGCCAACTCATCAACGCCAGGATATATTATAGGATCCATAAGATAGGAAAATCACAGATTTCAAAAATAAATTACGAAATCCATTTAAATCTTTGTAATGTAATTATTTCTGAAATTCTTTCTCCTACCACGTGTCAGTGGTCTATTGTTTTTGCTAATTTTAGGTATGTTTCACATTTGCGAGGATAAAGATAAGTAAGACGTAGAGTGCTAAATTTTCGTTTGTTGCCATGACTCGAGCCTGATATTCAGATAGATAAACACATTTTTCTGTCATTTCCTAAATAGAGAAGGTATAATTTAATTAGATGGATGATTCGGTACAGTCAGGTTATAGATTAAATCACAGGTGAGTAACCTGGCAATTCGTATATTAAGGAGGCATCTCAATGTGTGTCTTTTTTTAATTTCTTTGCGAGGGAGAGAGAATCGGAGCGGTACTTCGTTTATTTTTATATCCTTTTTTTATACTACATCCCTGAAATTCACATATACACTATAATAAAAGCATTTTAAAATATTGAAAAATTCTTTTAAAAAATTATATATGACATAGACACCTTTTAAAAATTAGTTTTTTTCCTTTTATTTGAGAATAAATGTCGTTTGTAAAATAACGAAATTAATATATTTTTTCTCAAAGCTTCTATAAATCTGGATTAATAAAAAAAGCATTTTGATGATATTTTGCATGTAAAATAATGCCAGTTTCATTGTCTGCTAATTTTAATAATATTTTGAGTAATATTTTAAAATCTTAAAATAATAAATTATTATGAGGAGATTATACAATTTTCAACACATTTACAAATATTAGCAATAAATTAATGAAGTATCTTACTCGAAATTGTTGATATAATTATAAATGTTATTGTAAAATACTTATGATATTTTAAAAATAACAAATAATGTATGAACACTTTTATGTAGATATAGTACATTCTTTGAATCAAAATTAAAATGATACATTTTATATTAACGAATAAAAACTCTGATATGTAATATTTTTGTTCTTTCTTAAATCTTACTTCTATAGGAAATAATTCATGCATAAGTTCTTACATGTACGTATAAATATTTGCCTAGACTTCATCATATTTCCAAAAAAGGGAATTTTGGAAGTGTATTTTTCAATTCCTTCCTGAAGTAATAAAAATGAGAATTTGTGTGTTAAATTAAGATGTTTTAATTTTATTTAAAATTTATTTCTAGTTTTTTAACATCTTAAATATGAAAAAAAATATTACAAAACTCTAAAATATTTTCAATAATGAATAATAAAAATTGAAAAATACAAATGATTAAGATCAATCTATTTATATAAATAAAATCATGAGCTTTAAATCTGTTTTTATCAATTCAAATTAAGTATTTCTCTGAGATATTTCTTAAAAAAATGCCGGGAAGAACCAAAACAATTCCAATCATTTTGGTAAATGTCCTTCTTTTTTCTCATATTTTCAATGAAGAATAATAAAAAAAGGAAAAACAAAATTATTAAGATAAAAAAATCTCTTTATATAAATAAAAACGTGCACTTTAAAAATGTTTTTATAAATTTAAATTAAGTATTTCTCTTAAATATTTCTTAAAGAAATGACGAGAAAAACCAAAACAATTCCAATCATTTTGGTAACTGTCTTTCTTTATTTTTTTTTATGTATGCAAGAAAATGTCATTACAATTTACCCTTTCTTTAAAACAAAAAGACTTTCTCGTAAATGGGATTGCTGAACTCTAGCATCGTAGAGACAAAAGAAAAGACATAATGGAGGGTATGTATATCGAAAATGATTCCGGTGCTGATCATTACTTGGCTGATATATTTCATTTTAAATCTGACAAGGGAAGGCTCCAAACTTTGAGACCCCAATAATCTGTAATTAAAAATAGAAAGAAATAACCCTCTATTTCTCCCCATCATTCATCCTATTCCGCTTTATTTATTTCCAAGGATATTTCGATGTGCAGAAATCTCGAGGGTTCAATCAATGGAGCGGAAAAATGCATCTTCTGCAGCAAGGGAATGGATAAAAAAAATAAAGAGATAATAACAGCAAAAAAATGAAATAAAATTAATATAAAACTAGGTCTTTTCTTTTGCTCGACTGATTGGAAAATTTTATTCATGGGAACGTTTTTCCTTTCTTTTTTCTTCCTTTCTTTTTTTTTTTCTGTTTCGTCCCAGAAAAATGAACGAATAATGATAAAAATCGGCGCACGTGGAAAAAAAAAGTAAGTGCAAAACAAAAACGGTCGAGCACTTTATTACTACTGACAGTTCTTTTTCGTGTTTTTGCTGGGAATGTACAGTTTGTTATTAAAAGAATTCTCTTCGATATTTCTGTGACAAGTTGAGAGAGAACTTTAATGAGAAATGCCGCTCCGGAACGAAGCTTCGAACAGAACAGTCGAAACATCAGCGAATTAACTGAGGGAGTAAACATCAGGAATAACCTCCGACCAGATCATTATTCCGCAGTGATTAACTATTATTTAGAAATAATTCTTTTAATGGGCTGGTTAGTTTTCTATTTGTTTTGTCCAACGAAACTGTTAGGTCAGAAAAGAGTTGTTTAGAAAGCAGGAATTTAATCTTGATATATTTTCTTCAATTGTTGGATTTAAATATGTACTATTCGTAACTATTTGTATAGGCGTTTAATACCATTAACAAGCTTTCCTTAATATCATTAACGCGTATATTACTAAAACCTCTTCGGACGATCATATTATTTAAGCTGTTCATAATAGCACAGTTTATTCTGATAAAAATTCAAAGAATGAAGGAATCTATATTGATTGAGCAAGAAATAAGAAGAATGAAGGAATTTTATCAATAATAGCACCATTTATTCTGACAAAAATTCAAAGAATGAAGTAATCTACGTTGATTGCGCAAGAAATAAGAATTATAGTATAATGAAGAATTTTATCATATTTCTAAGAACACGTATTTCAATAAGAAGTATAGATTGATAGAAAGAAACTTAACCATCTGTTCGAAACTTTTAGATTAACTTAATTATTCATAATAACACAGTTTATTCTGATAAAATTTCAAAGAATGAAGGAATCTACATTGATTGAGCAAGAAATATGAATTATAGCTTGTTGAAGAATTTTATCGTATATCCAAGAACAAGTATTTCAATAAGAAGCATAGATAAATAGAAAGGAACTTAACAATCTGTTCGAAACTTTTAGATGAACTTAATTGTTCATAATAGCAGAGTTTATTGTAAGAAAAATTCAAATAATGAAGGAATCTACATTGATTGAGCAAGAAATATGAATTATAGCTTGTTGAAGAATTTTATCGTATATCCAAGAACAAGTATTTCAATAAGAAGCATAGAAAAATAGAAAGAGACTTAATTACGTGTTCAAAACTTTTAATTGAACTTGAACGTACATTTATACCCTGTATGGCTTTATTCGACTTCATCACAATTGAAACTATTACTACTGAAGATATTTTATTTGTATAAAAGTCAAAGAATAAAGGTAATTTTTTTTCAATGACCAGGAAATACAATGTCGGCTTTATAATAATTTTTATTCAGTTTTCAAGAAGGAATCGATTAGGTAAGAAGAGATTGGAATGTAGGATTTTCAGTCTTAAAATGCCATAATATTAATACAAAAATGATGGATATCAAAAAATAGACATGAAACCAGTGGAAGTGGTCTCCCCAAAACTTTCTCGCATACTCTCTAATAAAATTGTAATGCCGAAGAACACCTTGCATGGCATTGGCATATATTTATGAAAGACTAGCTTTTGGTTTAGAATTTAGCATTTTTATTGAATCCATAGTGTTAATCCTTGGCGATTAATAATTAATAAAATTCAAAAATTCAATTTATCTTTTAGACATGATTTTTTTAACCGATTGAATAAAAATTGGACACACAACTGCAGTGTAGTCACAAATTTCAACACTAAATTTGATATATTTAAACCATTGCATTTTTGAATTATAGCGTTTACTTATTACTGAAAGTACAGACTGGCAGTGAACAGAATTTATCTCAAGATTTTACCGGTGAGTACACTAAAGATATTAAATATGTGTACCGAATCTCGTCTACCTAGCTCTCTTCGTTTTCGTGCTAATATTCGAGCATCCGGACAGACGGACTTCTTCTAAACAGATTTTATTCAAAGTATGACGGAAATCTGCAAATTTGTTGTTAAGACCGAATACCAAATTACAGCCATATAGATAAAACTGTTTATTGAGTTTTTTCTTTGTCTCTGTCAGACAGATAGGCTTAAAATCTCCAATAATGTGTTTTTCGAACTCAGGAAAGTTTAAAAAGTAAAGAATCCCGAGTTCAAATTTCTTTGACAATAACTATACTTTCTTTATATTACGTATAACAGAAAATAAAAAATAAAAATATATTCTTCTCTTGTCTTTTTGAAATGCTATTTATGTATGCAACTTTCTCCAAGTATGCATTTTATTTTTAAATATTTACCTTATAATTTGTTATTATCTATTCAAGAAAGTTTCATAAAACGTCTTAGAACAGTTAAATATTGTTGTTGTTGTTTATAATGGCACTTGCCATGCACAAGCTCGCTGATGAAGTCAGCGATTTTAAGCCAAGTGAGCGTCTCTTGTTTTAGTAGCGCCAACTAAGGCCAAGAGTACGTCTTAGCTACTCACACATCTCATTCGCTTGCACAACCCCTTTTTACAGGGGAGAGCATTCACACATCTCACAGATAGAACGGAGGAAGAACAACCATGCCCGTACCGGGACTCGAACCCAGGACACCCAGAACACGGGGAAGAAGCGCTACCCCTATGCCAGGACGCCGGCACAGCTAAATATAGAAAACTCAAGGCATGATTATAGATGCTACTGAACTACAGTACTACCAGTTTTTAAAACTGCATAAATATAATCACTAATTTATATAATTTTGCTTGTGACATCTAAATATATCAATACTTTAACACCTCTCCTTTTTAAACGTTTCAATCTACAACATAAGAGATAAAAGCAGCGAGTATTTCGGTGAAAAGAAATATCTTATAAATTATTGCGATTCTGCGCAATAACGATTTCTGCTCTCAACATACTCAATAACACTCGCATTCTTTTCCTTACACATTCTCCCGTTCCTGAAAAATAAAAGTATTGACATTGAAATAAGCCTTGGAGAATCGCTGAAGCCATATCTTAAGTCTTTTTATCACAGACAATTGTTTTTTGTGTGCTTGAACGTGTACTTTGTAAAAAACAACAATAAATTATATAATAAATTAAATTAATTATGAATAAAACTAATTAAAATATCGCCATACAATATTTTTTTTCTATCTAGATGTGAAAGTAACATACATCGACAAGTTATTTTTCTCTTATTTTATACTTTCATATAATTTTTTGTTCAACCGCATTTGAGTAAATCTTTATAAATGAGAGCAAAAAACGATTGAGATTAATGAGATTAATAATAATAAAAAATAGAATAATAATAGTTTATTTTGAGTTTAATTTAAATAATAATTAACTAAAAAGTTTGTTCATAAATGTTTTTTGAAACTAATAGTCAGAGAAAGGTCTTTCTATCACTTTTATTGACTAATAATAAAATTAATTAAAATTAAATAAAAAAGAAAATTTTTGTTAAATATATATGATTTATTGTTTAAATGTAAGTTAATCATAACTATATAATATAATATGAGTTAAAACACTACCACGAGCCGATATGGGTATCAGCAATCCCTAAACTAATACAATTTACTTTCTATGTTTTTTAAATAGCAGTGCCAAGTTAGTGTTTAATTCTTCGCATGTCTAATATTCTCTCTCAGAGTACTGAAACTGAAAAAGATTTTTAAAGCAAAGTTGCTAAATTCCCCTCAGACATCTAGATGAATTCTTGTTTTTCTTTGTTCCTTATATTGAAGACTAGCCGCCTTTGGCGACCAGCCGGTTCGCCAATCTTAATGCTCGTTAAAATTTTAATAATTAAATATTTTATGCAATTTCTACTTTAATAGCTTCTTCATCAAAATATTTTAAAACTTCAAATTTTGATTATCATATAATCCATTCATAATATTATAAAGACCTTCAGTCATAACGTAATATGTATCTCTCTCATTTTCTGTTAGCACCCGTAGAATTTATGCTTTAAATTAAAGTGGAAAGAATTTATCTTCAATTAATATAATAATATTTTTTACTGAAACAAAGCATTTTTTTATAATCTGATTACTGAAAATAGAGTCACTCAGCGTTTAAACTTTATGGGCACTAAAGAATATCTTTTTAAATTTATGTAATATCTCAAGAGTTGGTCAACAAAATTTTCTTAGATTCATTATGAGCAGATCGATTCATTAACAATGTTTAAATTTAAATGCATCAAACACTAAGAAAATAAAACGAATCGTTTAAAATAAACAGTTGAAAACAGGTTTTAAAAAAACTACTTAAAAAACGATGTACTTAAAACTATAAGCATATACAAAAAATATATAACTAACATAAATACAATTTACTTACAAAAGCATGCAACTAACCCAAAAATAATTTAAATCATCCATTGATAACGTTGTCATGGCAACAATCAGAACAGAATGCGCATGCGTGAATTTTCTTCGCCGGTTACGTAACGCAAATACGTGATTTTTTCTACGCCAGTTGGGGTAACGCTATGCGGATTAGAAATTTTTAATTTCCTTTATTCTGTTTTATTTTAATTCAAAAGTACTTCAGAATGAATCTGAAAGATTGATTCATTAACAATGTTTAATTTTAAATGCATCAAACATTAAGAAAATAAACAGAACCGATTGAAATAATCCGCCGAAAATTTTTAACCCTAGCCTCATTACTGTTGGGAGAAAAAAAAACTGAAGCCTTTCTCGTTTGGCGCTGGGGATAATGGAAGATTTTTTTGGCGGAAAAGTTGGCGGTGGGGAAAATGGAAGATTTTTTTGGCGGGAAAGTTAGTTTTTAATTAATAATTAAAATTCTAATTAAAAATTCGAAAAAAGAAACCCCAGGTGCACATTCCCAACCTCCAAGATATACATATACCAAATTTGGTAGCTGTATGTCAAACGGTCTGGCCTGTAGAGCGCCAACACACACACACACACACACACACACACACACACACACACACACACACACACACACACACACACACACACATTGAGCTTTATTATAAGTATAGAAGTAGAAGCAGCAATATATATCTCACATGAGTACAACATAGGTGAAAATCTAACAATTCACTTTTACATCAATTCTTACAATGTCATTTCCTGAGCAATTTGCAAGGTATTTTGAGGGCATATTGCAATATAAATAAAATTTACTCAAATAATACATTTTTAAAAAATCATGTCTGCCCCCGCCCCCTAATTTTGTAAGATACATTTCTTTTACTCTTGTAAATAGAAAAAATCTTCAACAAATAACAATGGTTTTTAAATATTTTGCAGACAAATGGCATCACCATTCTTATTTTTTTCATATTCTATTTCGAGAGGGAGCCCATCTGGTTTCTGGGACTATGTTCTGGAAGATTGAAGGGACGGCGGAGGCGTCTCAATCTCTCCCTTGAAAATATCTAAAGCCTCTCACTTAATTGCGAGGTATCGATTTCTTAACTGCGACCGTCCCTCCAATCCCCCTGACGCGACGACAACCAGCGCTGTCCCGAATGTCATCCCGAAAAGTTGAAGCTTATCGTGTTTTCCGGAAATCCTCTCTGCTTTGCGAAGTTACACTTCTCGTATCGAGGAAAATCCGCAGATAAAATACGCTTACAAAGAGCGATGGTACCACTTTTTTTGTATAAAAGAAAAAAAAAAACGGATCATATACAGTGTCACATCATTATAAACGAATGGACAGTTTTATATACAGAAGACTTAGCGCTGTAGACGGAGTCCCTATAGAACACTATGGTATGGCAGGCAGGTTTCTCTACACTTTTTGGTGCCGCCTGTCTCGCAAGATTACAGATATTGGTACTGGAATTACTGCGTCTGATACGTGTCTGTTGCAGATGATCGTATTTAAGAAAATGGTATTGATTTCCTTTTGTACCAGATTGTTAGGTTTTGTTAAGGAAATAGCAATATTTCAATATCTTCTTCAAGGATTATGTTTGCAGTGGATTTAGAAACTCCCAATAATGCTGTCAGGTATTATTTTGAAAAACAATTTTATTTTTAGTGATGAGCTTTTTGGATATTTTAATCCTTTCTAAGGCCGTGGGAAGTATGCTTCCCAGCAAATTTATCAATCTTTGTATGAAATTATGTAGGTTGGCATAAGTTCTGACAAGTTTTTTTAGTAAGTCAGAAACTTAGATGTTTCAGTTCTTTATCTCAGACAAAATGATGTGTCTTGATTTGTTACTTAATTATTAATTAACCAAATTAATTAATTAATCAAATTAAATTTATCTAATAATCTAAATGAATCCCTTTTCTTATTCTAATTTCAAGCCTAAAAATATTTTAATATAATATGACTAAAAAAAATGGCCCTTTAAAGGGTTAAGATGTCGAATTTGGTCCATGTCCAAACTTCACTGTCTTAAAATGCATGACACTTAATTAGATCTCCCAGGCATGTCCCACAAATGTCAAATTTAAACTGAACAAAGGAAAATGCCTAGCAGTTTAGTTCGTACCCTCCTTCAAAAAGCTAAAAACGTAAATAAATCCAAGGCGACTGCGGCTCCGAACCAATATACAAAAAAAAAATCGCTTTCTTTTAATGGAAACCATTAATTTCAACATCTAAAATAGAAACTATCAATTTCCAATGGCATTCTTCATTTTCAATTAAGTTTATTACAGCAATATGCCGTTAACTCAAAGATAGGTTAGCTGCTCAATCAAGACGTTGTTTTGACTTGGTTATAAAATCATATATAGAGATAGACATAAAGTGAGAATGTATAAATTGTTTTCATGAAGTTTCATGAACTGTCGTTTCAAAGATCCCAGAAAAGCTTTCATCTGAACATTTTCATTAGCAACAATTACTTAATTTTTCTGTTTCTTATGTTTTCTATAATCTACGTTAATGCAATGCTAGAGATTTTTCAAATCAGAAGTCCTTACTTTAAAAAAGTTAATTAATATTTAGATGATTAAACAATTGTTGAGATTTATTAGAAATATATTTAATAGAATTTAAGCTCAATGATCAAAATTTTGTAAAAAGAAAATTTCTAGGGCATTTTGTACTAAATATCATACTTAGCCAAGAAAATTTGATTTGATTTGAAAAAGCCATTATGGAAACTATAATTTGATGTAAAATAATAGCAGTATATTATATAAAAAGATTATATAATCTTTTTTGAACTAATTAACTCTGCAAAATGCATCTTTACTAATAGCTTAATGTCTTTATGACTATGACACAAAAATTTATAAAAATGAATACAAATATGCTGCCAAAATGGTTTGATGAATAGATTTTTTTTTCCTTTTTGATAAAACAGTAGCAATCAGTTATTCGCCAAAAATATATATCCTTTTAATTTAAATATTATCAAGTTTTTTTTAAATCGATTTTACCTGTGCGTTTTATATCTGTTCACAAAACCCAAATGAAATGAGTCAAGAAAAGTTACATGAGTTTTATTAAATGAAGGTAAAGAATCCTGAAACAATTTTCGAAACATTTGTACGAGATAGTGGTTTTCAGTCTCATTATTTTGTCAAAAGGAAAGGGATAAAAATATTATAATTCGAACTCTTAACTTATAATATCAATACCTTATAATAGATCTTATAAATAGAAATTTCCAGTATTTCATTTTTGAATCAAAGTTGAGAATGAATTAAAATCGGATTTCATCTTAAATATCGATTTAAAATTTCTATTCCATGATTTAAAATCTTATAGATACTTAAATAGTTTCTATATATATTTTCAAGAAAATGATTTCAACGATTTACGTTTTGATATAAATTCCATCATATAATTTCTAGTCAAAGAATAATTGCAGCTTTTTCATTCATGTCTTCGATTCCTGTTTTATTATTCATTTTGGTGCTCAATAATCATCTTAAACCGAAAATAATTCACTTCAATAAAATGAAATAAATCAGCTTTCAAACCGAAAATTTGTATGCTCTTCTACAAAGAAACATTTTAAATTGCGTGGGTTAAATGTAGAAGAATACAATAAAGGACACGGATACATAAACATTGTTTATTTCATTTGAGTGAATGTGATGGAAATATAATTTCACTTCAGAAAATATTTTGTCATTTCTTTTCAATTCAGTATTGAATTTTTTAACTAGGAAGACATCTGAAAGAAAATTGATAATATCATTTCATTTGCTGTGAGGATTAATCTTGCCATTAAAATAAATAAAAAGAATAATATTTTGCCGAACAGAAAAATAAGCAATAAATAATATCAGAATAAAAAAGTAACATGGCATCAGTATTTTCAATGTTATATATAATAAATGAATCAAATATTTTCATTTAACTAGTAGCACCAACTATCTCAAGTTCCCATATTTCCATTAGAGAAAGGAAGAATTGAAGGTTTCGCCATTAATATCAAATATTTCGAATAAAAGAATTAAACTTTTCGGCACTAGTATCGAAATTTTTAAATTATTTTTCACAGGAAAACAGTGTTCCATTTTAGATGTGATAAAATCAGAAATGTTCGTTACTGAATGAAAGATTTCCAGATTTTTTTTCTTGCACCTATAAAATGTGTAAAACAGAGAATGTTGGCAGTGATGATTAAAAATATGCCAAGAAAAATATATCACTTCAATATGTTTATGAAAAATAAATATCTCAGAGAATGTTTGATTGTTTTTATAAGCCCTTTGAATAAAAAAGGGAATTCTGAATATTAGAAAATTTATAGTATACTTCATAAATATTTAAGAATTGAAACTTTGACTTAAAAATCTCCTAAAATTTTAAGTTAATTTTATGAAAATGTGTTTTAGCGATAATATTAATAAAAAATAAAATTGATTTACTAAAGAATTTTCAATGTAAGCATAGAAAGTCGATTTTCTCCTTTTGGTCTCACATAATTCATCTAAAATATGAGTTTCAGAGGCGATATGAAATGGAATTATATTTCACATCTCCATAAGTGTTCTCTCATGTTAAATCTTAAGTAACTTATTTTGAAAAATTTACGAATAAAATTAATTTTAGTGAAAAAACAATTATTTCCATTCTATCTTCTTTGATTGCATTCATTGGTTCTGCTTTTGAATCTACAAACTTCAATCATAAATGCTTACAAAATCAGTCAACAGGAGATGCAGGAGATAAAAATATGTGTGTCGTCCCATCATTTTTTATAAAAACATACAGAAATATACAAATAATAAATAAATAAGTTCAAAACTTATCTTTAAGTTACGAATTTCCAGAAATTAACATTCAAGATTATTGAATGGGAAGAATGCTAATCCTTGTTTATTTTAAACAGGGTATAAAAATATTCATACTTTTGAATATAAATAAAATATTTTTAAATGAAATATTGCATCATGTTACTATAGACTTGAAGACAAATTTATGACTTATGATGCAATTTATTATACTTTAGAAAAGGTTTAAACTAAGACTTTGATCGATCTGTTAGAAATAATTAATAACGTTTCTAACCATAAATTCATGAATTATAATTTGCGTCATAATATTTGAATCGATGAACGTGATATTTGAACTCGCATTTGACAAAAATTTATCTTAATTCTGATCATAATTTTAGATTTTTCACCATAGATTGTAGGCATCTACGATGAAAATCTCATTGAAAAGGTATAAAATAAAAGACCTACACTATAATTCAAGATGCGTGAGATTTGTTTAAGAGTGATTTTGAGTTCAACAAATATTTATTTTTGTAATGCCAGAAGCTAACTCATCCCCCCATTCCTTTGCCCCTCCCCACTGTGTACACAGCAAGGGTTCTACATAAAGAATTACCTATATTTGTAAATAAATATTTTAATAATTGTTCTCAAGTTGAGACATCAAAGTAAATATAAATTATTTATTATCATAACAGCTAGTTAAATCTAGATTTAGAGACGAATAAAGTGATTCGTTTATTTTGCACTTTTTTATTGAAGAGTAGTGTAAAATAGTATACACTTTTTAGACGATAAATTAGCCAATATTTATATTATTGTATAATAATATAAATTTGAATAATATTGAATAATAATATAAATGTTATATTATAAATGTTATAATATGATATTTACATTATTCCAATCTCCTACATCACACAAAAATGACGACGCTTGTGTGGAGCAAATTTTGTATACGCTAGAATAATATTCATTTTAGAAGAAAAGAAATCTGATTAATATTGTTACGAATCTGTGATGCTACTTCCCAGCATAGTTGGTTCCATCATCAAAAAGACTGTTTTACAGTCATCTGTATTGGACGGAGTCCAGGTGTCGCGTCGGAGGTCCCAGAGCTTGGCGACAAACTTGGCGACTAATTTGATGACTTTAGCGTCAAAATAGATTATACCCGAAACATCGAGAATTTTCCCGATCCGTCCATTAGGAACCGAGATACGCCTCGAACTTTCCTGATTGGTTAAGAGGCTTCTAGCCCTTGCCTTCTGAGACCTATAAAAGGAGGCAGTCTGCAGCTGCCGAGCAGTGGAGTAGTCGGATTCGACGGTAAAGAACGAGTCTTCCAGGGATTGGCTGAGCGGCGACGGAGTCAAGCTAGTTCTGAACTGGAATGTGCGCTACTGTCTGAAGTACGTTCTCGTTGTATGCACGTCTCGGCTGAAAATAATTGTCGTCTCTAGGCTGTATATAGTTGCCGTTTTTGTGCTATCCTGTGTGTCTTCGTGTAAATAAACGTTGTTGTTTTCTTTTTTCTACTGCCGCCTGCTGATTGAGCGTTCTACACACCATATAACTTCCACTATCCAAACGAACCTGGAAATTTCGTAACAATATGAACTACATTTTTTGATCACTACTAGGCTATTGTAATCTATATTTTTGAATTATCTTTCATTTAGATTATTAAGTCGAAACGAAATGATTATTTTTCCATTTCGAATATTAGTGAATTGATGTAACATAACCAGATAAAATTTTCACTCTATTTAAAAAAAATATTGGCTTGTTATAGATTATATTTTTAAAAACAGTTTTCAAATCTTCATTT
Source organism: Argiope bruennichi (assembly GCF_947563725.1). Classification (NCBI taxonomy): domain Eukaryota; kingdom Metazoa; phylum Arthropoda; class Arachnida; order Araneae; family Araneidae; genus Argiope; species Argiope bruennichi. The sequence goes on along the minus strand of NC_079152.1, from coordinate 35,724,712 downwards.
ACTGATTTAAATGAAGTTTTTATTATAATCAGCATATATTTGAATTTCAGAGCATATATCTGGAGATAATATCTTCTTATAAATAATGTATAATGTAATCCGCAGTCTACTGCAATTAACTTGATTACCGAATTCATAATAGTTAATTGCAGTCAGTATTAACTATTCATAGTCATTAATTGTATTCGTTAATTTTCCTGGAAATTTCAACTCAAATAAGCTTATACTTATCTGAGTACGATTCCATGAATAATTGCGATACATTCAGCGAAAATTTCTACTCTTATACATTTAATACCTTTGTAATCTATGCAATCAATGGGAGATGTATTATGATAATACTTGAGAGAAAATTGCTTATATAAGATTAGATGACATAACGAATTTCTGTAACGGTCTTTGCAAATTGGCTGAAGAAGGATAATTTATCTGAGTGGAAATGATTACGCAATTATTCCTATCAACATATATTAAATACTAGAATTATCTGATCAGGTGGTTTGTCCACTTTACTATTAATGTGATTATTTCCAGCTTTAATTTTTATATTTTAACCCTTTCTAGGATAGTGGGAAGTATGCTTCCCACCAATTTATCAATCTTTGTATGAAATTATGTAGGTTGGCATAAGTTCTGACAATTTTTTTTAATAAATCAAAAACTTAGATGCTTCAGTTCTTTATCTCAGACAAAATGATGTGTCTTGATTTGTTACTTAATTATTAATGAACCAAATTAATTAATGAATCAAATTAAATTTATCTAATAAGCTAAATGAATCTCTTTTCTTATTCTAATTTCAAGCCTAAAAATATTTTAACATAATATGACAAGAAAAAAATGGCCCTTTAAAGGCTTAACCAAATGCTTGTTTTCTTAAGATCAAGAGGTTTATTGACTGCTTTAAACTCGGCATATCAAGAACATTAATTTATAAAATGACAAAGCAAGCTTTTGTAACAAAATATTTTTCAATAAATAAAGGTTTCGAAACAGGTTTCATTTAGTTGTACTTGCGCGTCGAACGATTGCGGTAGCTTAGGATTAAGATTTCGACATCGGAGTTGGTTGGCTCTAGTATCGATAACATATTCCTCTAAACATGTTTGGGTAATTTACATTTAATGTATGTCCCACTGGGGAAATCAGGTTCGACACCCGATTCCACCGAAGAACTGTCGTGTAAGGGGGTCTGTTGCACGTTAAATCCGTCATGCCAAACGTCCTCCCTCTGGTGTGGAGTGGTGTGGCGTGGAGAGGGGGTTGTCAGCTCAGGTGTCGTCCTCGTCATCTGACCGCGGTTCAAAATTACGAGATCCGTCCCAAAATAGACCTAGTGTTGCTTTACAACGGGACGTTAATATAACTCAACTAAAACTAAACCCACTGGGGAAGGGCACCTCGTAACTGAGATAAGAAACTTCCGGCATGGTGGTTGGTTCTCGCCACCCTAGTGGATAAAGAAAACAAACACGTCATTAAACTGTTGCTGGTAGAAATGCAGGAGGAATGAAATGATTTTAGTAAAATATGATTAAATATCATATGACTAATTAGGAATAATTTAGAAACTGTTTTTTTTTTACCCGTAATATTTTACGAATTAATTATTGAAATGTGAGTCTTACGATTGCAAGGAAATCGCATTAGGCAAGGCATTTGTACATCAATCATTTTAAAAATTAAACCAACAAAATATGAAATTAATGAAACCGGAAAATAAATATTATTTTATTAATGAATAAAAGAATATGTACAATTTGATAATCAATATATATTGAAATTATATAGAATTATAGACTCATTTGATTAGATTGCTTTTAATATTTTAAATCATTGAAACGTTATACACATTTATTAAAGTAGTTAGGGTAATAACTAAATTAAATTTAGTTCAACTGAAATATTAATTAAATTAAGAAATTTAATTTGTATTTCAAACAACTAAATAGGAAAGAAATCCATCTTCCAAAGAAATCAATCATATGTTTATTTTATTATTATAATTTCTTTTATTTTTTATATGATATGATAAATATTAATTTTTTTACAGATTTTTTTAATTAGGGCATACATTTACTATTCATAAAGTAATTTTTAAACTTTCATGATTAATTAAATGTAAATATGTCGGTAGTTTTCATGTTAATATCAATTATGCCAGAAGACAACATTCCATGCAATTTCCAATTGAGCCAGATTATAATATTATATCACCTTGTCTGATTTATCTAAACAAATTCAAAAATCAAGGTTTAATAATAAAACCTAAATTTGACATTGATTTTTGATCTAAGAGAACTTGTGAAAATTGCGTAGCATGCAATATAGATTTCTAATTTATCTCTAATATATGCTAATAGAGTTTTAACTGGAAGGTCAATAAAAAAAAGTCATCTGCATTTATAGAAAAGCCTTCAGCCACCAACCCAGCCGTAACTATCAATTCATGTACACGTTTCCAAACTAAAGCCAGTTAAAACCGACTCGTAATCTTCTACAACAAATTTATTCTCTTCAACCTTATCGTGACAGAGCCCACTAAGCATCTCGTGAGCTCATTAGAATATTAGTACGTATTTACTCAAAGTGGAGCTCCTTCATGTTATAACGCATGCACATGATGTACCCATTATCCAGCAAACAATTTTAATTAACCTTTTGATTAATTCTATATATAAATACTACAAGTTACTACAAATATGAGAAGCCCAAAGAAATCTAGAATTATATTGATATAGTGAACTTTTTTTGCATCATGCAAATATCAATAGGACATCTTATATATCACTCAATCAAGAAGGAAATGTTTTTATTTTGTCTTTACAGAATTCATCAAATGGTCAGTGTATGTGTGAGCAATAATAATAATGTATTCATAATATACTTTCTACATAATTACATGATATGAGATGGCCGATAATACTTACCAAAATATACAATGTAGAGCCAAATATCCCGCTTTAAAAAAGGAAAAGAATGCGAAAATAGTCCAAAAAGTCCAAAAAGATGAAATTATCTCAATTAAAAAAAAACTTATATTGATGCCATGAATGATCCGTGTATCATGTCAACATGAAACTAAAAGAAGAAAACAATTGCACAATCTCGGTGCATTTTTTTTTAAACATGTGCACACCACAACAAGAGTGGACTCGATTTAGTTTTATACCTGTTCGGTAAAGATGCCAAAGACAACTATCAATAAGCATAAATTTATTATCTATCTGTAAGCAGTATCATAATATCGATTTCAAGCATCTCTATTTGAAAAGCTGAAATAGGCTACTGAGATTAGTTTAGTGAAGTTCATTTATACTAATGGCCCATTTTAAAGAAACACTAAGGCTACTTTAGGACACACCTCTTAACTTTGAACCACGGTCAGATGCCAAGGACGACACTTGAGCTGGCACTCACCTTCCGCCCCCACACACACCATACCTGCGAAAGGACATCCAGCTTACACAACGGTTCTTCTATGGAATCAGGTCTCGAACCTTAAACATGCTGATTCTGAAGCAAAGACCTTACTATCAGGCCACTGTGACCCATTTTAGGACAATCGGATCAAATAATGGAGATGTATTATGACGAGGGTATTATGTTTGCAAAGAAGGATGGATTATTTATGAAGAATAACTTACTACCCTAGGAGTGAAATCAATTTCTCTAACACAAATTATCCAATTAATAATTAAATAAATAAAAAAGACATTTTCTGAAATATTGAAAAGAAGATAATAAAATATATACAGGAGGAAAATGTTCATTTTTATAAGAAGGACATTGTCATAAATTTTATATTTTATATAGGAGAATCATATTAATTACTTAAAACATGACTCAGTTGTAATTTCATTTCAATGTATTATTTACCCAGATAAAAATTTTAATGTCATATTCACAAAAATGTGTTAATCCTTTATATCTGACAATACCTTGTAAAAGGTGTTAATTTTTTACATGTGTCAAGATCAGGTCTATAGTTATTATCAATATTTTTCGAAAGCATTTCAACTTTGTTGTAGCACGATTAAAGAAAAATATTTATGGTAAAATATATTTTAAAATTTAGGAAACATATAAGCATTGTATGCTAATGATGGCTGAAAACTCATTCCCTAGAAAAACCTCGTTATGAGACATGAACTAGTATAATCAGTCAATTGGAGCCTAGGAACACCAGTGTATTAAAACCATAATTGAGTTAATAATTTTAACAATTTAGCTATTTTAGATGTTCGGATTTTGTATTATACAACAGTCTGGCTTTCATTTTATAGATTTAATTTTTTTAAATTTCCTATAAATAATAAATAAAGTCTTTTAGGACTTCATGTTACGCTACTCAATCAAATGATTATACTTATTTGTTTTGTTAAAATATGCATTCTCTTTATTCTTAAATTATGTAGAAATTTGAGTTTGTGAAAACGAAAAATTAAATATGATGTTAGAGTATATCCATATATATTTTCTTGTCTTTTATCATTTTGAAATGGGAATAAGTACAAAAATTATATGTCAAACATTAAATATATTTACACTTATTACGAAATTAAATAACCTTCACTGAAAATAATATACCATAGATTTAATTCTTTTTTATATACAACTCAAAATTTTAATTAATGGAAAACGAAAGAGCATATACGATGATGCAATCTTCAATCCCTGAGCTACAAGTGATCATCAAGAATTCTGGAAATGAAATTTATTTCTGTAAATTATCTGTCTGTGGAACAATTTAATTACATGATTATAACGCAAATGTTATTTTCTTGTGGGTCTCACTTCGGGAAAGAGACTCCCACTTCTGTGACCCAATTGCTAAACCTGTTGGATGTAGAGTATCCCACCAATAGTAGGAAATTTGTAATAGGAGAAAATAGTTCTATTACAGATATCTTCCCCATTATCAAAATAATCCTTGGGTAACTTCTTATTTAGATGTTAAAGACATGAAATGAAATTGGGCATGGTTGTTCTTCTGTTGTTCTATCTGTGAGATGTGTGAATGTGCCCTCCTGTAAAAAGGGGTTGTGCAAGCGAATGAGTGATGCGCGAGTGGCAAAGTCGTACTCTTGGGCCTAGTTGGCGCTGCTATAAAAAATAAGAGACGTCCCCCTCAGGCTTAAATCGCTGTCTTCGTAACAGTGGGCTTGTCAGTGGCAAGTGCCATAAGAAACAAACAAACAAACAATATGAACGTCTGGCTGAATAGCTGTTAATTATGGAGTTAAAAGATACGCCATGACTGAATATATTTGAAAATATTTTATCACAATTAAACACATAATGAAAAAAGAATTTCAGAAAATTCTCATTCCATGAGCCGAAAAAAAAATCACAGACTATTTGCCACAGGATATTTTACCTTAAAATATCTGTTAAATAAATAAGAAATTAGAATAAATGTGTAGCAACGGAAACAAAGTCAACAAAATGGTTCACAGAAAGTTAACGGATTGAATAAAACTGTACTAAAAAGTGAGATTAATATAAGAATTAAATAATAGTAAGTATAAATAATTAAATATTATTATTAAAAGAAAATTAATTTTTGATTTATAACAATGACAATTATAAATTATTTTTACTTCCATTATAGAGTTTGATTTTTTAAAAATATATGTAAGCATATAACATTTATTTATTTATTTATTTAACAAATACCCAGAAGATCTCTAACATTCCAATTCTCAAAAAAATGTCAGATACACAAAGAAGGAGGCAAAGCCGTAGCAGATATAATGTTAACCAGGATGCACCTCGTGGAGGCCTACTAAATTAGACCTCGCATATAACATTAATTGATGGAAGCGTTTTACCCGTCATTCATAAAAACGTATATTAGATAAAACCCATTTCTAGAATCAATGAGCTCATATGTTGACAAAGAGAAATTATTACACATTTTTTAATTTATAAGAAATTTGCCAACCTTTCTATTTTCTCTGGAGAAATTGGACTTCTTGTTTCCATTTATTCGTTAACTATTTATTTCCTGTTTACTTTGCGAAACACCAAAATCTTAACAAAGTAAATTACAGAGAGGGTTTATTTTTCCCTAAAGCACAGTTTGTCAAAATTTACCTTCTTAAAAAATGCGTTAGAAAAACCTCTTTCTGGCTTCGCGAACTTCTCATGTAACAGTTTACCTGAATTAGCAATAATTTTCGCACCTTTATCTGTTACAAAGCCTTCCACCCCCATTCGTAAAAACAATGGATTTTTCCAGTTAAAAGTCTCTTCTATCTGGAGGGCATTTATTACGTCTTTCCGTGTTCAAACTATCTGGAGGTGTTATCGGTAATATATTTATCTGTCAAAAGAGTTCTTCGCGAACGACACTGAAGAGTTAAAGATAGGGTTTCCAACTCTTTCTCCAGCAGAGGATATAAATTGTGTTTAGTAACTGTCGTTTTAATTTTGTTGGGGACTACATTTTTTTTTTATTCTCATATCGGAAACTATTTTTCATCGGTTGCCAGTGCGAGGGACAGCGTCTAACGCACGCTGACAGCTGGAGAAATGGGTTTATGGGAAATGGCGGATTGTTTTCTTTTTGGAGAGAATTAGGAGTCCTCTGACAGATCGCGATGAAGCAGTGTTTCACTTAGAAGCACTTGTTTTGTTTCTTGGTTTGTCAGTAAAGTAGTTCATGAAAAGAAAACGGATTGAATAAAAGTGTATTAAAAAGTGGGATTTGCCAAATGTTCTCAGAATTTGTGTTGCGCTTGTTGAAAAAAGATTGAAAGAACCTCGATGCCAATAAATAGAGATAATTTTGGTTCTTAAAATAATATGATTACTTATTTCATCAATCAAATGTCCCACCAGTAATATAACGAGTTAAAAATTTTCTTCGTAACTTGAATCGGATTTAGAAGTTTCTGTCTTTGAGTGTGGTCTTAACCAGAATTTCCATTAGAAAGATCGCGATGAAACAGTGTTTCATTTAGAAGCACTCTTTTTATTTTTTGGTTTGTCAATAAAGTAGTTCATGAAAAGAAACCGAATTGAATAAAGTTGTATTAAAAAGTGGGATTTGCCAAAGGTTTTCAGAATTTGTGTTGCGCTTGTTGAAAAAAGATTGAAAGAACCTCGATGCCAATAAATAGAGATAATTTTGGTTCTTAAAATAATATGATTACTTATTTCATCAATCAAATGTCCCACCAGTAATATAACGAGTTAAAACTTTTCTTCGTAACTTGAATCGGATTTAGAAGTGTCTGTCTTTGACTGTGGAACTTTTCATCTGATAGAACGCGATGAAACAGTGTTTCATTTAGAAGTACTCTTTTCATTTCTTGGTTTGTCAATAAAGTAGTAGAAAAGAAAACGTATTGAATAAAATTGTATTAAAAAGTAGAATTAACCAAATTCTCTGAGAATTTGTGTTGAGCTTGTTGAAAGAATCTTTGATATCAATAAATAGAGATAATTTTGGTTCTTAAAATAATATTATTATTTATTTAAACACTCAACTCTCCCACCAATATTATAACGAGTTAAAATTTTTCTTCAAAGTATTTAGAAGGTTCTATCTTTGACTGCTGTTTTAACAAGAATCTTCATTGACTGGTTCATTGATGACAATGAATTGCTGAGATTTAATCTGCTGTTAGATGTTTCCCTAGTTTCTCTTCAAGGAACACACGGCATATAGCAAATATGAATTGTCTTTTTAAGGGACTCAGAGAGGAAAAAATGTATACTGAAATTCCTGAAAGAAGACCATCTATTTTTATATATTGGATATATGTCAGAAGTTTACTTCAGAACTTACAATCATACATATTCCAAGGTTGATTCCAGCTCTAGAAACAATAAAATATATCCTTAATCACAAAACTTTGTCATATGAAATCGTAAAATATATTAAAACAAGAAGATTAGAACAATACCATAATAACACAATATGTTGTTACTGTAAATTTCAGTCTATTATCTTGAAGTTAAACTAAGCTGATGATCTTTAATACTCGTTTAAAGAATTGGAAAAAGTTTGTTGTTGAATTTTTTGTTGAAGTGAAACTGATGATAATTAGAACTATATTGGAGGTCCAATCCAAAAATCAATATACCAAATAACTACAAATGAAAACAATTTAACTTTTGAAAACTTTCGGCTTAGATCTATTTTACATAGCGGTAGATTATGTGTTTTATTATATATTAATTCCTTGTTCTGAATCTACAGATGTATTTTCCTGGGAATACTTTGTAATCAGATCTTAAGGACGATATCTGAGGCGGTATCATGTAGTCGAATTAAAATGCAGTATCAAGAGAAAGAGGTTTTTTGTCGGCATCAAATTTAACGTTCACAAGACTCACAAAAAGTTTTTTTTAATGGGAAAAGTACTTGAAACTTGTAGTATGGGACCTCCGAATAAATCAACATACTATAAACCTATTATGAATTCCAGGCATAGATTAGGAATTTTAGTAGTTCAGATACTTTTATAGAGATGTTTGTTGCGAAATACAATAAATTTCATCTTTACCATGCCACGTAATTATAAGCTAATCTTAAGATTTCCTCTCTTTTTAATCTAATTGATAGGATAGAGTAATATATCCAAACCAGAATTATTGTGAATGTACCTCATAATTTCCAACCATGGCTAGATGATTTTGAAGACGCAGAGCAACACAATATGTTGTTACTGTAAATATCTAATGTAAATAAATTCAAAAGTGTGTCTACGACCACTTTTGAAAGCGATATCGACTCACTTATGAGGATGTGTAACTAGTCGTTTTTGAATGCAAACCACATATCTCAAGTGAAATCGGATTTCGAATATCACAATTCAATCGGGGATCATCCGTTTCATAAATATTTTATGAAGCAAATCAATATATTCAAAATATTCTTTTACTATGCTGAAAAAGAATGCAATAAACTTTTTTTTAGTTTCTCGTATACGATGTAAAGAAATAGTATTGTAATCGTCAAAAAATTCGAACAGCAAACTTTGATGAATATGCAAGTTTTCGATTTGACTGATTCCAAAACACGCCTTTTTGGTATTTCATCTGTTTGTCTGTCCACGCACACAAACACTCAACAAAGATTTCAACTAGACGGATGAAATCCAGTATACACATTTAAGACACAATTTATAAATTTCTCTCAAAATTTGAAGGAAATCCATTCAGGTAAAGTCTATCTGTCTGGATGTTCAAGTACAAGTAAACGTGTAAACTACAAAACGTAAGAAATAGCATCGATTAAATTTGGTACATAGATTAAGCATCCAAAATCCAGATTCTTACCAATTTTTGAAACAAAAGTTCTGAAGGATTGTCGTTCTATAATTCCGCATGCATGTGAATGAAATAACATAAATCAATGAAATTTGGTTTTGATCTTGTGGCTACAACTGTAATTTCTTATCAAATATTTGTTTGAGTTAGTTGAAAAAGTATTCAAAAGACTAATTATCATTATAAAATCACTACAAACCCTAGATTCAAGTCAAAGATTTTGATTCCTTTACTTTTTTCAATTAATGCTATATACGGATTTGCGACCTATCCAAGGCCCATAATTTTTCGCGGAGAATATGCGAGACCATTCCGCTGGTTTGTGAATTAATATCAAACCTTTTTCAAATTTGGGAAAATTCTTGCAAAGAGGGTGAATGTTTATCACAAAATCTTAACTTTTTAAACTATTGTGGTGAATAGCTTATAAGCCAGTTAACGGCTACGCTGCACGAGCAATTGCTTTTGTATTATGTTCATGTTACTGGGCTGCGAACCATAAAGTTCCAGGTTCTATCCTCGCTTATCCCAATCTTCCACATTATCATGTCATGATTATAAAACTACGTTATAAAATTTTATAAAGTTACGTTATACGTTTAAAGTTTACTACCCTATAAAGTTTAAGAGTTTATACTAATCATGCATATTAAAATAAATAACCTAGGACATCCTACAAAATATTTAATTTGATATAAGATATGTTAAACAAATATATACTTTAATATTTAATGATATTCACTTAAAAACGAAATTTATATTTACCATCAAAATGGTATATTTAATTCTAATAAAATAATTCTTTTTTTTTTGTTTATCTTAATGCTTGAAATTTCCAATCTAATCTATTATTAATTGCCTACTTTTTGGAATCACAGATGAATTTATTAAAGTACACGAGAAGTTTTAATATATTCTTTTGTTTAAATTCATATCATTATTACCGATATTGCTTTTAAGCCTTTCATATAAAATGTTCCGTACCTACTGTAGTATTAAATTATTAAATGTAAAACAACCTTTTGGTAATAGTAGAACATGTATGTATAAAATATTTATAAACTACGCAACAATTTATTTCTTAGACAATTTTCCGTAGAACAAAAAACACACAAAACTAATCTACAATTTGTTAGTGGAAATTATTCTAAGATTTCGTAAGGAATATTCTGCCATATAGAATTTGTATTATATTTATTTGATGCAATTTTCCTAGAAAATCCTATAAAATTCTCTTTGAAAAATATTACTTCATCTAATGGAATTCAGATAGAAACTAAAGGATTAGGCGACTTTAACGTACCAGTTGAATTATATATTTAACAAAATGCTTATTTAATAAATAGGTAATTATTTGCTTTCATTCGCACACATTAGATAAAGGATAATGAAATACGGACAATAACCATTTACCTTCAAAAGACAAATACATCTAATTAATTTTATAGAAATGTTTCTGGAAATTTAATGCATATCCAAATGGCCAATCGTACAATTCCATGCCTGAACTTTCATATTAACGACCAATAATAATTCTTCGAGAATTAAAATCAGATTATAAAGGATTGCATAAGCAAAATTTTAATATTTTCTGTTGGAAAAGCAATCGAATTTGATTAATCTTTAGTTCTAAAATGTCTTTTAGTTTCACGATTAAAGCAACTAAATTGTTAAAATATACATCGAATTATTTAATGCAGCCTATAATATTTTAAATGCTTTTTGATTAGAACATATATATATGCCAAAATTCAATTTAATTCATTAAACTAGGCAAATATTAGTGACAATTTACAAATATACCTCCTTTTTCATTGTATTTCTTAGAATCATTGAACGAAGAAAGTTGTTTCAAACAGCTATACAGAGAAAATTTAATTTTTCTAACAAAAGAAATTAGCTTTCAATAAGATTACTTTTTCTGGGAAATATATTTTTAAATAAAAGCAATTTCTCAGGTAATCTCTTTATGCGTAAAAGTTTATCAGGTTAGATATAAGGAGTGAATTCAAAATTCCTGACAAACTTAATAGATAAATTAGGCATACAAAACAATGGAATGCTTTTTTCTCAATACTTTGAATGTTTAAACACTCTGTGTCTATGTGTTATATATAGTGGTGTTTAATTAAAAAATAACTGGTGAATTCCGAATTTCCAGTCATTACTATCTAAATAAATACAACAAAAAATTAAGAACCCTTGAGGATTTTTGGACATCAAGATACTTTTTCTTCTTTTCGTTTATAATAATGATTGATTTTTAAACTTATGTTTCTTTTTTATTAGATATTTCAAAAAAATGTATTTATTTTTTTAAAGAAGCAATTTAAATTAGCTTTCAAATGAAACGAATATCATTTAATATATGTGCGAAAAACAAATACTTCTAAGAATTATGTACGGCATATATTGGCATTATGTTTCTTTTGTATTCTTTTCTATTATAATCTTTCTTTTGTTTATTTATTTGTGGAATATACTAATACAGTTCAATAGACATGTAATTTTTCTTAAAAGTATTGTGTATTTGTCAATATCTCTGATTAATGTCCTTCAAACTCTTATTTTAGACACATTTGAAAAATTATTAAAACAAATCAAATCAACTTATAAATGTTGATTGGAACAAAAGCACACACAGTAATAACTTGTTTTTGAAGAAAAAAAAAGAATATTGTCTTTAAACTATGCAGTTTGCAAATACATTTGGATCCTTGTCTATTACATTTATAATATATTTTGCTTGGGAATTATTTACAAATCTTCATTCTTGTTTGTTTGGCACTTAAAGTGTACTTCTTGAAATTCAGATTTTAAACATCATAGAACAACAATTATTCATTTACTATTTTTACTACAAATACAAAGATAAAAAGAATTTTGAAGAAACAAATAAAATGGATTTCAGGATTCATTGTGATGAATATAATAAAGAATCTGCTCTAAATAACTATATAAACACAACTTCTAATGGGTAGCACATTCAAAGGAATTATCGGTAATTTTATCCTTAACGATGAAAAAATCAAAACAGTTTTTATGAATTCAAAAGTTAATAATTAAAAGCTTTAATATGAATTTAAAAGTTAAAAAAAATTTAGTTTTTGATGAACTAAATAAGTTAATAGGAACATTTTTCTATGATTTTAAAGTTTAAAAATACATTTCATAGTCTTCAGACTTTCTGAAAATCATTGTTATCAACTTTTATCATTGTTATCAACTCCATCACATTATTGTTGATAATTATTTTGCTTAGCTATAATATTGTTTAGTGTAGTATCATCAAATTGATTGAAGGTTGAATCACAAATTCCACCGTTCGGAAACTTTACTCAGTAGTAGATTAATCAAAAAATTATTTTTGAATAGAAATTTTATTAAAAAAATATTAGAAGGGCAAATTAAATATTTCTTTTATTCTTTTTATATCTATCTTTTGTTTGTATTTTATTCATGCTTTATATATTTCAATAATTCTATTCCATTCCCTAATTCAAATCCATTCTATGGAATTCTAATCCATCTCCATTTGAATTGTGAGTTTCATTAAAACAAACAAGCACATTTATTCAATTATATAATTATCTCTATAGCATAAAAGTAACTTTGAAATTTAAAAGTTCTGCAACATTCAATTCACTCAGCAATACTCTTAAAAAAACCTAATAAAATTGAATTTATCTTGGAGAATCTTAATATGCGAAAAAAGTAGGTCATAAGTCCCAAACACATATTGAATTTACTAATTCGAATATTGAAATTTTTCAGATATTAATGGAATATCATTTCAGGTGATTGTACCATCCCTCTTTCTGCTTAAACTTTGTTTGTGTTGATTCATTAACAAAGTTATGGTTTTCATGTCTTATATATTTCATTTATTTCCATTTATATTATGAATTTCATTAAAATAAATAAACACATTTATTCAATAATACAATTCACTCTATGGAATAAAAATGACTTTCAAATTTCAAAATTCTGCAACATTCAATTCACTTGGCAATACTCTTAACAAAAAAAACCTAATAAAGTTGCATTTTTCTTGGAGAATCTTAATATGCAAAAAAGTAGGTTGTAAATCCCAAACACGAATTGAATTCACTGAATATCGAATATTGAATTTTTTCGGAGGTAAACAGAATACTTTTTTAGATGAGTGTTCCACCCCTCTTTCTGCTTAAACTTAAAGTTGGTTATAAGCAGGAGCCACCCGCTGAAAAGGAAAAGCTCTCAGGTTCACTAAAAGTCCGTAAATTTTCTTTTTGTGCATCGGTCAAGACAGCCTATTGCAACTTTCATGTTGCCACCAATTTATTCGTCTGTCAAAATGTTAGCGCAACGCGACGCCAACAATGACAGGTTCCTTTTTCGTCGGGGGAAGGAAAGGAAAAAAGAAGGCGCAAGTGGTCAACTTTTCACGCCTCCAGAATTTTCGGGAAGAGTTTATTTTCTCAAATATATTCTGAATGCTGAAAAGTATGTTGCAGCTTATCGTGAAACGCTTGCTCTTAAAGTCGAATTTAGAGTCAAGAGAAATTTCTAAGCGAAGGTGGAAGGCTTGACACTCAGAGTTCTCAATTTTTTTTCCCGCATAACGCTAAAAATGTTTTTGCCATTATTTTCAAGTGTTTTCTTATTTATTTTTCTATAAATGTGAACTTCAGTTCTATGTATTGTCGCGTATGTGTGAAATTGGTCCCCAAACAAATATAGCTAAAAAAAATTTTTTTAAAAACGAAATAAGGTAAACAAATGAAAATTTTCAAAAACATTTACTTTTGGTAAAAATAAATTATAAAAAAATAATTTTTTTCCGGATCGATCAAAAATAAACTTTTATTTGGTCACTTCATTGTATTAATTTTGAAATAATCGTAAAATAAATTGTTGTTAATTTCCTTGATTATTTTTTGCATTTGAACACTTTAGTTTGGGTATACAATTGTTATCAAAATTTGAAAATTTATGTTTGAAGTACAAAAATCATCTATTAATTGTTTGTTTCAGTTAATTACTTTAAAAAATTGAAATTAAAAGAAATTAAAAGAATTTGGCAATTGAGAAAAAATGCAGTGCCGAATAAAAATTTGTACCTTATTTCATTATAGAAAAGTAAGAGTTACAAACATTACTTATTGCTTCGTAAATATATTCTGATACATTTAAGAAATGCTATTGGTAAATGCATAGTGTAAATAGGCCAATAGTCTCATTTTGTGCCAACAGTAGTTTTACTGTTCTTAATCAAGAATATGTTATGAAAGCTTAAATTAGAAAATATATCCTTTTCTACTTTTAGTACCTTAGAATATAGTTCCTTTGACAAGATTAGTGGTACAATGCTTTTTATTTATAAAATACTAGGTATACTTGATCCAAGGTGATCTATTCAAACTGTCAAAAAGTTGATGATTTGTAGACTTCATTATTATTTGATCTACCAAAGAGCGATCAAAGATTCCATCCTCTCCTTCAGCTTATCTAATTTATTAGCATTTATTTGTTGTATTCAAATTTAATTTAAGTTCCTGTATTTTTAATTATTTGTTTTCTACATTTCATAGAAAGTGCTTTTTTTATTTATTTTTAGTTAGAGTAACATTCACTTCATCATTTACTATTTTTAAGATGTTAATCAATATGAATTTCAATTATTATTCATTTATAAAGATAGAATTCAAGTTAACACATGGAAAATTTAGAATTATTGTAAATAAAATATATTCTGTGGCACAAAAGCAATTAAGCTAAATATTTTGTAAGTGTTTGCTTTTTAATAGAATCAGCATTATTGCCGATATCTATAAAAATCAACAATAATGTTAACCTTTTTTTTGTTGTTGTTGCTTTTTTTGCCTTAAATAGATGCATATATGTTTACCGATTATAAAGATGGGATTCTGTAATCAATATTTTGCTTAATATCTGATACTCTAAAATTGAAATTTTGTATACCCTTGTGTTCTTGTTGACAATGCATTATATTACTATTATTAATATATTTGGATATCGATTCCTCATCTGCGGTAGCATTCGATAATTGGTTTAAAAAAAGTGATTTCAGAATTTCATTATATTTATAATAATTAGTTATAAATCTAAAATTAAAAGGCAGGGCATAATTAAAATAGACAATTTTACTTCTTATTATTCCACTAAAAGTGGGATTTCGTATATCTGCTTTTTATTAAATTTAAAGATTATGTTAGAAATGGATAAAAATAATATGAAGAAAGGAACAGCATCTTTATTTACAATTCAGTTGCCATGTGAATTATTTCTGGCTAAATAACAAAATGTTTGAAATTGTAATTTGAAATTGAATGTCAAGGAACTTTTCTTCCAATATTACGAAATATTTTTTTTCTAAACTTTCATAACTGTTGAATTTTCTTCAAATTCCTGTACATTATTACCTCCTTTACTTTAAACGAAATCTTTTTTGTATTAGCTAGTGTTCATGGTTGAAAAACTTTTATATGAACTGAATGACTTTTCAATGCCAATAAGAAATATCCTCTGATTTTTCAGGACGTTTACACTATGCCTCCAAGGTTATACACTAATCAAATATGATTTATATGAGTTCTTCTGTTTCATTCAAATTCATTTACAATAAATGTAACAAAGCTTGACTTCAATCGACACCAAAAGGATTCACCACCCCAACTATCTGTTGGCGGACCTCATATTAAAATGGAACGAACAGAAACTGTTTACAACTTGAGTTGTAAAAGCTGGAAGATAATTGAAGAATTTTTAAGATAAAAATGCCGTACAATAATCGAACAATTCACCTACTATAAACCAATATTGAATTTAAGATTATAATGATCATTTATTGTATTGGGAAATCAAAGTCATTTTTTTTTCGGAATCTTAAATATGATTTAGATGACAAAGAAAAAAAATGGATGGATTCTATTAAGGAAAAAAAAGTCATCGAATCAACCTAAAGATGTATTTTGCAATCAGTTTATCAACACACTTACATCTTAAGTAAGTTTATATTTATATACACTTAAAAATCGAGAAAATCACCCATGTTAAAGTGCAATGAACATTTTAGTACAAATTATTTAATAAAAGTATATCTATTTAAACCAGTTGGAGTGGTCTACTGAAAACTTTCTCTTTAATAAGGTATGGAAATGCTCTTTAATAAGTTTGTTATCCTAGAAAACGCTTACTTGGCATTAGCTTATAATAATTATGAAATATTAGAATTTTAAGGAGAAATTAGCATTCTTACTGAATATATAGTGTGACGCTTGGCAGGTTTTTTGGTGATAAATCTATGGCATGCGATTAAAAGCCTCCAAAAATCAAATCTGTGTTTTAGAAGAATGTTACCAAATTTTTCTTTCAATAGATTGAAATAAAAATTTGTCACAGCGTTACAATTGTAGTGACAAAATCATAAACCTAACTTGATAGAATTCAGTTATTGAGTTTTTGTCGCATTTACATGTTTCTGAAAGTACAGATGCACATACGATCAAACTTTGTTGGATTTTACCCAAAATTGGATGTCTACCCTATGAGCCTTAAATATTTGCTCCAAATTGTATCCATCTAGCTCACTTCGTTTTGGAATTAACTAGTTCGCCTGCACTTGAACATACAGACCTATAGACTTCCTCTGAACAGATTTTCCTCAAAATTTGATAAAAATCTACAGATTTGGTGTTAAAACAATATACCAAATTTCATCTCTCTAGTTGACAGCGTTTTATTGAATTATCATTGTCACAGATGGACAGACGAACTGACAGCTATAAAAATATGTTTTTCGAATTCTGAGTGGTCCGAAACATGCAAATTCGTATAACCGTATTTTTTAATCGTATTTTTTATGGTTAATATTCTTTCTCTACACTTTGTATACGAGAAAATAAAAAATTGTTCTAATATAATAACATATTTGTTTTTCTTTGATTCAATACTTCGAATAATTAAAAGCGTTTTACCTTTGTTACATTTCTCACCAAATTTCGATTTTCCTTAGGAAAAAAAATTAAAGTGTCAAATGTTTTATTATGTTTACCTCCGCCATTTTTGTTTCTTTCTTACCTTCTCTTTCATCTGAAGTTTTTACGATTTGACAGCTCCAAAAGCACAATGCACCTACCACCAATTTATTTCTACGTCAAAAGTGGCATCACTGACGTCTTAACGTTCCCAATAAAGCGCCGATGGCACTGTCAGAAGCCATCTTATATTCACTTTCAAAACAGATAATAGAACGATGTTTCCAGTTACCAAGAAATGTCCCAATTTTTTTTTATTTGGTTTGCTGTTGGGGGTTTTCTTTTCTCTAAATTTATATTCCAACTCAAATTTAGATTATTTTGGAACCTTCACTCGGTATTTATTTCAATTTCTCCTCTTGCATGTCGCAGGAACGTTCCATGTGTGGGCATTTTTTTCCTACCCTTCGCATTTTGAGCCTTGGCTTCCGTCCAATGTGCTTATCGTTGAATGATGGCGTCAGTTTGTCGCCCGTCTTTTGTGGTGGCTCGAAATTTATGGCCGGTTGAAGTGAGAGGAGCTGGCCAGGGGCTGAACTCTGAAGGTTTACTTATGAGCTTAATGAAATGGAATTTATCAAGCATACAAAGTATATGATTTAATGCGACGCCTTACTCTACTACTTATCTCTTGTTGAACTTCCACATGTCATTTTAAAGTATCAATATCAAAATTTCTGTCAGGTAATTAATTATACCGTTAAGCAATAAAAATACTGAAAATAAAATAAAAGTATCTATAGCAAAATGGCTTTTTCTTATCTTTCAAAAACCACATATAAAAAGTTCCTCTACACTATACTCCATTTACCACGAATAAAGTCATAAATTAGCAATATCATATAAAACTCCTCTAACATCGTTAATTAAATTTAATGAAAATTTTCACTATGAATATCTAATAACCTGACGTAACTAAAAAGATTAAATTTTCTGAATTTCATCTTTGGTCTCTGGCTACGAGAAGAGGCTTCTAGATGCCAAAAATTGGCATCTAAAAATTATTGCATTAAAAGCACCTAGCGTGATCTCCCCGAAATGATATCTCCTACTTTCTAATTAAAAATGAATTTCTGTTTTTGACACATTCTTTCCCAACCAATTGAAAATCAAAATTTGACACAGAACTATAATTGCAGTCACAAAATCACATACAAAAGTTAATATATTCAAGACATTGGATTTATGAGTTATCACATTTGCATGCGTCTGAATGTACAGACGAATAGACTTTCTACATCTTCTTGACGTTTGGCTCAAAATTTAGTAGGTGTCTACATTATAGATGTTAAATCTTTGTACCAAGTTTTATTCTTTTAGCTCTCTTTATTCTTTTATTCTTTTAGCTAGTTATCGTGATAATTTACATTCGAATAGATTCTTCTAAATAGATTTTGCACAAGATTTGAAAGACATGTACAAATTCACTGAAAAGGACCTATACTAAATTCCCTCCGTTTAGCCCAAAGTGTTTTTGAGTTATCTAATAGACAGACGAACGGACGGGCAAAAATATATTTTCCAGAAATCAGGAGAATCAGGAGAATGTTTTGAAATTAGGGAGGTCTAAAACATGGAAATTCTTCAAAATCTCGTATTCGAATTTTCCGACGATTGCATTATTTTCTCTGTACTTAATACACGAGAAAGTAAAAAAACAGTAAGAGTCAAAGAATTCTGAATGATTAATTTACAATTTTCAGAATTAAAAAGAATTTTTCTTTTAACAAAATAAAATTCGGTTAGAAGAATATTTAAAAACAGATTAAAAAATAAATAAATGCAGTTCATATTATTTTTAATACTAACTATTTACTTAGAACAAAATTGCAGCTTAATCCATTAACTGCCAAATGTAACCATTAAACCTTTTTAAGCATAATTGTTATTTTTGTGCATATATATATATATATATATATATATATATATATATATATATATATATATATATATATATATATATATATATATATATATATATATATATATATATATATATATATATATATATAATATATACAAAATGTTATGTAACATTATGATTGTATTCAAATTATATTTTAAAAAATAGTTTAATATTTTTGGAAAAAGGCATCGTTATACAATTATAAATAAAATCATTAATTAAAAAAAACTTTAGTGAGTAACCGAACGTTTCTCGAACTTCTAAATCACATATTTATGTTATATATTTCTTCTGACAGGTTTAATTATTACAAAAAGAATTTTTTTCAAAGACTTACATAAATTCAAAACTACGTGACTATTTTTTTTCTTCTTATTTCAAAAATGTGAAATTAAGATGAGTGTAAGCTATAAATTTGATGTGCAAATCAAAAATAAAAAAAGCAATGATTGAACAGAAAAAAACCAAACCAAAAATATAATTCTTCAAATATTACAATTCTATTCCATTTAACTTGCAGAAGAATTTCAAGTTTGTCATTAGTTGTAAAGTACAAAATACACACTTTCCTTCATCCACAATAATGACTAATATAAATAGAATGAAATCAAACTGTCGAGAGTGTCAAATATATTTTTGGCGCAGATTAATGTAAGTAAATTCCCTAATCGCCAAATGTTGATCGTGACAATTAATGGGTTATCTAAAACGTGGGGTATATTCTATGACAAACAAGAATTGATTATTGCGGATCCCAGCTAATCCATGACGTAAGCTGCATGTAATGTTCATTGAAAATTGAGATGAATTTGAAATTATTTTCCTTTTATTCGAAGATGATATTTCCATTAAATTATTTAAAAATTGAAATGAACTCTCTTCTTATTTAATATGACCGAATTGATTACAAGTAAAATAATAGATAATTCAAATCATTGAGTTAAAATTTGGCACATACTCTGGGATACTTTTTTTCTTTGGGCGTACAATCAAAATTTAAATTTCCATTTAAATTAGAGTCATCTGACAGGCTTAAATATTACCAAACGATTTTTTTCAAAAACTTTCATAAGTTTGAAATTGAGTGAATATTTTTTTCTTTTTTCTAAAAAAATGGGAAATTAAAATGAGTGTAAGCTATAAATTTGATGTGCAAAGCAAATATATATATATGCAATGATTTGAGCAGATATTTTTAAGTATTAGCATAAATATTCCCATTTAGTTTTGAATAAAAAAAACAAAGAATTTATTTCTTAAATAAGAATTCATTTTACTTTTAAACAAATTAGTATTGTGTATTTTTATAAGATACGATCATTTACATAAAGAAAATGTCCAGATTATAGAGTAGAAATGCTGAAGATGCAGAAATCAAAGAAGTTAAGCTGTAATATTCATTTCAAATGAAAGCACTTTTTATAAATATATAAATTCCTTTATTTTATAATTTTTCAACACTTTATTTACAAGGAAATCTTTTGGGAGATGCAAAAAATTAGAATTATATCCCTTTTGCTTTTCTGCATAATACCAGCATCGTACATAAAACCTTTTATAAAAAGCGTTCGACACTGATTATTCGATTTTTTTTCGAGACAGACATTAACAAATATATTAAAAAGTGTGCAGACTAGTTTTTTTCCAAAGATTGATTTCAAATTTCATTCTTATTTCTTAACATTGTTGACTTCGGGTGATAATTTCGAAATCTGGTATCGGAAGACAGGCATGAGAAAAAAATTTACAATTTTAAATTGCAAACTTCTTTTCTGTTCAAAATTCTTAACGTAAAAATCTTTTAAAAATTAATGAAACTAATTTTATTATTGATACATGTCTTTTATCTGATTTTCGACGTTTCTTTTAAAACTTATAATTAATTACAGTCATGTTGTTTTGCGCAAAAAAAGTGTATTAATTATTTACATTAAAGGGAATGACAGAGCCAATAAAGAAAATCCATTGCAAAAAAAAAAAGAAAGAAAGAATAAGAAGAAGATCCAGACTTTTAGCAAGCTTCATCAGAAAAAAAAATGTGATAAATTAATAAATTTTTTTCGTCTTTTATTTTTAAATTTTATTCTGACTACATAACTATGATAAGGCACATACACATTTTTTTTTAATATAATTGCAAAAATAGCGATTTTAATTTCCGAAACTGAATTATGAAAAATACTGTTGTAAAATGTAATTAAAATATTTTCAAAAAAATTATTAAATTTAAAGAAAGAAACTTGAATGGAAATTAAATAGCGACATGGAAAAAAAGAATTCTTTTCCACATTTTAAAATGGAGTTTAAATGATTTTTTGAATAATAATTCGCACCAAAATTATTGAGAAAAATACTCTTCAAATTATAGATTATTTTTGACAAAAATGTGAGAAGCATTTACATAAGAAAGAAATAACTGAGAGTTGAAATTTGGTTGTTAATGGTCCAACTGTTTGACCTGACAAGTGTTTAGGTGCCCGATACAATTTATAAATAATATGCCAACTTATAAATATTATCCTATTATATATGTACAGATGTGTACAATTTTTTTTATTTCATATCTTTAAAATGAAACAATTATATTTAATGTTTTTGAAATGATTACTGCTTATAACTACATAGTAGGAATACACATGATAGGAAAACAGTTTACAGCTCATAAAATTTGAGATAGTCACTGATTTTGATAGCCATTTCAGTAGCCTGGTATTCAATCCATGTTTACCCAAAACACTTCATGGCCTCACATTTAATTTAAGGGTAAAGCCTTGCAATAAATTTGAATGGGGTTTTCTTATTAAGCTATCTAAATCTAGTTCGGTGTCAAATTGACTATTCATATAAGACACAGTATATATATTAACCATAAGCATCTCATCTTTGGAGAGGATATGCTAATATATTTCCCTTGCAATACTGATTTTACAGTCAACCATATTCTGACCGAAAGTATGACTTTTAATCCTTATCGCCAGATTTTTTTTTTAAATTCCTCATGTATAATCTTGTGGGACTTAATAGAAGAAATGCAACATCTAAATCTTTTTAACATGTTAAAAACCATTCTTTTTCTTTTCACTAATATTTGATATTTTCCTTCTTCTGTTATTCTATCCTAACATGCTTCAGTTTTTAACTTTTTAACCAAATTTTCCTTGTATTAATGTTTTAAATACTGATGCTGACTTTTAAACAATGGCTTAATATCATGAAATGTATGCATCCAAACCATACCATGCATTTCAGCCAAAAGTGGCTCTTGCGCCAAAAATCTTAAAAAAACAAACGAAATCTAGTACGCGTCATGAAACATTTCGAATTCGAAATAACCAATCATTCCCTAGAGAAACTGAGCAAAAGAAAGAATAATAATGAATTGCAAATTTCGAATGAGAATTTTCTTATGTGTAAATAGATTTATCTATTTACATGAGTAAATAGATTTACAGACTTCTATTTACATGGGTAAACAGATTTACAGAAAATACTAATTAGATACAATTCGGGCAGTGTGACTTAATATACCAATTAGAGAAATCCAGATCATCAGATTGTAGGTAATTATAGCACAATATAAAATGTCGTATTAAATGTGGAAAACAGAATGATATTCACATACTTGTACCTAAAGTGTTTATAAATAACTGGAATTCCTATTTTATCTTTAAAACTATAATTCCTCTTATTTCTTAAACTCTCTTTTAAAGGAAAGCCCTTGGTGACCTGGCGTTAATGTCTCTGTCGTTTTGGGGGCTCAGTGGCTGGAGACCCGATTCCACCGAAGAAGCATTGTGTAAGTGGCCTGTATACGCTAAATATGTCGGGGTCAAATTTCCTCCAGTTGTGTTGGTGTAGAAGTTTGGGCAAAGGGAGCTACATCAGGTGTTGTTCCCATCATCCAACCCCGGTTGAAAATTACGAGGTCCTTTCCAAAAGAACCTTAGTTTTGCTTTAAAACATGACGTTAATATAACAAAACTCTTTTAAAGGATCATTTAACTGTATGGCATATATATAATTAATTGGTGTCCAATTAATTTTTCGGGCCGCGGTGGCTTGGTGGTAAGGTCTCGCTTTAGAACCGGAGGGTCTCAGGTTCGAGACCCGATTCCACAGAAGAACCGTCGTATAAACTGGTCTAGTGCAAGTTAAATACATCGGGGAAAATGTCCTCCCGCTGGTGTGGTGTGGTAGTTTGGAGAGTTGGTGCCAGCTCAGGTGTCATCCTCGACATCTAACAGCTGTTCAAAATTAGGAGATCCGTCCCAAAACAGTCCTAATATCGCTTTAAAGCGAGACGTTAATATAACTAAACTTAACTAAACCAATTAATTTTTCAGATAGTGTATTTGTTTCGAATCAAATATGTACCAATTAGTTCGTAATAGGGAAAGATTGGAACTTTCCCTCAGATACGAAATGGTCGAATGGTTTCTATCACAACAATAGCTATCTGAAATTTTACGCGTGCCTGATAAGAGATAGTTTCAGCGGGGATAAAATATCACCATTTTGAATCTGAGAGCGTAAAGGATTTTTATGTATCTCCACCCCCGTAAAGGCTGAACAGATAAAAGGCATTTCCTCTATCTCCTGACGTCCGTAAAACAAAGGATAAAAAATTGACTTTCTCAGCAGAAAATATTTTTCTCGGGACAACGCAAAAGAAGAAGGAAAAAGAAACCCAGACGTCGAGAAAAAAAAGTTCCGGAAAAGAAGAAGAAACACACCAAACAAGTGAAAATACAATTTCAAGGAAACATGTTTCCACGAAGGTGAAGGCTCTTCCACACACAGGTTTTATTTCCAGGGTCGTGCTGAAGCTGAGGTGCGTAAATCACGATTATTGAAAGGTGACACCCTAAAAGGCAGAGATTTCTAAAACAACGACCGAAGAAACGATTGTGCCTGTCTTTTCTCAGGGCGCGTGTTTAAAGAGGACCAGCAATGGATACAGATCATATATCAGCTAGGAGACTGTAATTCAGACTACAGAGCTCCATAGTGTCTAGAGTATTATAGTCTAGATAAATCATTTGGTAATATAAACAAAGTTGATTTTTAACATTTCATCTTCTATATATCGCTGTGATTATACAACAACTAACATAAATAAATTGAATTTTAATGTAATAATGCATATTGGATAGATGCTATCTATTATATAAACACCGCCTCCTCATATAGTTTTTTAAATATTTTTTTAAGTTTTAACAATGTTTTAAAGAATTTCTAACTACAATATTTATAATATATTAACTTTCTGTATTTATATACACGGCTCATATTAAATATATTCATGTATCATATTAAATATATTCAATAACTTATCTAAGCTATACTCCCTTGTATCTCGAGTATAGCTTAGATAAGTTTAATAGCTTAGAAAGAAAACTATATTACAATATTTCATTTATTTTAAATTTCTTTCTTTCTAAAGTATTGGACTTGAGATTTTCCAATACAATTGAGAGTGAATATTGCCATTTGAATTATTTTTGATGCTGAATCAAGAAGGATGTAATTTATATCCTAATTTAAAAAGTAACTAAATGAAAATGATAAATTTATCTGCTTTTTGTACTAAATTATTCGTATTGAGAGGCAAATACTCTCGAAAATGAAGAATTGGAGACTTTTTCGTATGTTTAATCTTTTTATAAAGAATATCTTTATGAATGAGAGAAGGCACCATATTCATGACAGCAATTATCAATAATTAGAAATCAAAAACAGGAATGTGTTTTTTTTATTATTATTATTTTCATGATCGGTACGACACTGAGATACATCGTGATTATTCAAGACTAAAACCTGTCTTAATAAAAAGTTGAGATTTTAAAAACCATATCTAAAGGAACAGTTCACTGGCCAAAGGTCAGCGATGAATATAGATTATATTAGATATTAAATCATCGCAAGAATGTCAAAATCTATAATATTCTAAATAATAAGCTAAGAAACATCATTTTTTATCAATTCATTGACCGCATACCTTTGTGATTTCTCAGCATTCAATGGAGTTTGATTCAATTTTACTTGTTCCGCTAGTGTGGTGAGGAAATTTTGAGATGGCAGTGGCATCTCAGGTGTCGACCTCGTCATCTGACCACTGTTCAAATTACTAGGTCCGTCCCAAAGTAACTGTAATATTCTTTTGAAACATTACATTAATATAACTGAACTCTGTGAACTGTTTTTACTGCGCAAAGGTAATTTCCCCTTTAATGTTAAGTATTTATTCCAATTCTACTTCCGACTGGGGACTGTCAAACTTTGTTCATTTTTTAAATATTTACAATAAAATGAAGAAATTTATATTATAATTTAATATTTATTTAAATAAAAATCATTAATGTGCGTGCTTCCTGTACTGAAAGATCGCGTTGTAAAGATAATTGAACACTTAGATCAATGAAGAGATTTTTACTCCTTTACATTATTTTACTCCCTTATTTTAATGAATGGTGACATATTCACTGCAATAATTTTAAAATTCTAGAAAAAAAATCAAAATTTCGAATATTTGGACCAAATAGCATATGTTAAAGCATTAAATAGAATGATCTCCTAAAAATTCTTAGCATTTTTAACATTTAGTTTTCTTGAATAAAAGTTCTTATGAAAAAGTGCAATATGCTTTTGGAAACATGTAACTAAGAACACCAAGAAGAAGGGAATTATTTAAAAGCCCACATAAAGAACAAGATATACGCAAACTGCTTCGCCCTTGACACATTTTATCTTGTGAAGGGCAAATAAGTAAGAATCTAAAGTAATTATAGAGCTTTACAAGGAATCGAGATACAAAAACATTTTGCTTTCCAATGAATTCACTATTTTATTAGAGGCAAATAATAAATGAATCGTTCATTTATTTCTTCCTCAGCCTATAACACTGAAACATCACTGAAAAGTATAGCAAAGGAAAAAATAAATGGAAGTAATGTTTTTTAAAAAAAAATTGCGAGATAATAAAGAGAAAATAAATCACTATTTCAAAAATACTCTTAAATTTCCAAAGATATATAGTACGCTATTTTGTATAAAAATAAATCAAAAGAATGCATTTTACACATATAACATTCTATAAAAAAAATTCAGAAATTCATTCATTGTTTAATGTTTTAGGGAAGAAATGGTATAAATGAATAGAAAAATAGTAGAAAATTATTTGCATATGCTTGTAAGTAAAATCGTACTTTCTAAAACTTAATAGAATAATAAAATAGTAAATAAGAATCGGAAAGAATTTTAAAACAATAAATTTTCACCAGTTTTTTTTTCTGTTTGTTTTATTTTGAATAATTTTAAATCAAGATTAAACCATAACTATTCAAGCAAAAAATTTCAAGTATTAATGAGAATACCTGGGAAACTCAACTTCACTCGGATTTTTTTTTTTTTTTTTTGGAAAATTTTGCATTTTTGGTAAAAAGATTTAAATATACGAATCACGTACTAGTTACATATGAATATTTATACACAAGAATTTTACCTACACATGAATTGGACATTTAAATAAAGAAAAATCATGAATTCCCTTAATTCAACTTGTTATTCGGGTTGGTTAATACAACAATTGCATTGTTGTTACCGGATGCGAGCAGAAACATTCGTATTCGAAAAGTGTTATACAGCGCCATCTCATAAAATGTTGAAGTACTATCATAACACCATCCTATGTCAGCAATGCAAGTACCTCGAAAAAGATGGCGCAATAGTATATTGTCAGCATATAGAAACATCCTGTAATAGTTAATCATAAAGAATAGCGCGCGCGCGCGCGCGCGCGTGTGTGTGTGTGTGTGTGTGTGCGTGCGTGCGTGCGTGCGTGTGTGTGTGTGTGTGTGTGTGTGTGTGTGTGTGTGTGTGTGTGTGTGTGTGTGTAAAAAATTTAAAAAGCAAAACCTTATCAAAATATAAAATTTGATCCAAATCAACAAACCCCAATAAAGTAATTCTCTTTTCAATTTATGAAAAATAAAAATGGACTTTTTTCTCTTTTCAATTTATGAAAAATAAAAATGGACTTTTTACGATTAATGAATAGATTAATATAATTTATAAAAATAGCATAATAAATAAATCTAGCATAATATATAAATATATTCTAATAAATAAATAGCATGCCTGACTTCAAACTACTTTCAATAATATCACTTCGTATTATTAATTCATTCTGATTATGATCAAAATGAGTTCACCTTTAAAATGACTCATCATTTAAATTACCATAAAGCTTAGTAAAATTCGTAATGAAGTGATAAAATTAAAGTGATGAAAGATATGAAAGATATGAAAGAACTGAAATTATTTTTCTTTCAAATAATATTTGCCTCATAAATCCAATTACCTTTACTTAATCTTAAATTTTCAGTTTTAAGGTGGCACATCTTTAAACTGGAAATTAAAATACAATATGAAATCTTAATGTTAAAATGCCAATTCTGTTAAAATATTAAAACATGTAATTCTTAATTTTTTGAAATAATATTTGCTTCTTAATGCCGACTAACTCTATTTAGATACAACGTGGATCAATGATCCGGACTTAAAGAAGCAGAGAAAAATAAAAAAAAATATTCGGATCTTATATTTTAACCATTTCTAAGGCCTTGGGAAGTATGCTTCTTACCAAATTTATCAATCTTTGTATGAAATTATGTAGTTTGGCAAAAGTTTTGACAATTTTTTTTAGGAAGTCAGAAACTTAGATGCTTCAGTTCTTTATCTCAAACAAAATGATGTATCTTGATTTGTTACTTAATTATTAATTAACTAAATTAATTAATTAATCAAATTAAATCTATCTAATAAGCTAAATAAATCCCTTTTCTTGTTCTAATTTCAAGCCTAAAAATATTTTAACATAATATGACTAGAAAAAAATGGCCCTTTAAAGGGTTAAATAGGTCATTGTTAACTATTCACAATGATTAACGACATTTATTTTATCCTTTATCGCAATTTACTATTTAACAAAGAAATGGAGTCACTCTCATCATTTGAATTAAGAACATTTAATAAATATATTATTTAATTCCTAATAGATATTTATCTACATTATTTAATTCCCATGTTATATTTTTATTTCACTAAGAATGTCAGAAAAAATTATTTATCTTTAGATTGTTGATGAAATTAAATAAAATGGCTTTTTAATAAAACGATTCCATTTAAATGATTAATACAGAAACCTATGGTTCTTTATAAAGCCAGCTAACAGTATTTAACTCCAACTTGCATCGGTGACTCCGACTTAAACACTGAGGGAGAAAGAAAAATTATTCGAGTCGCTTCCAGGCTTGTCTTGCATAGCAGAGGCTTCAGTTTCAAAAACATAAAAGTGAAATATGAGAGGAATGCATCTTTGTATTTTATTGAGCACTCGTAACAGTAAATCGTGGATTGCCGAATTTTATAACGTTTTTCTTTCCTTTTTCGACCTAAATCTTGTTTTTTATGTCTGTATCGTTTTATGTTATTTTATCGATTGGTTCGGCGTTTATTTTCCTTTGCGTTGGGGGCCCTTCTTCTTCTTCTTCTTTTTTTATTAGCTTAACATCACATTTCTCAGGTGCTTTCGGTAAAATGATACATATTTAGCATTTTTATCTGAAAAGTTAAGAGAAAATAAATATATTCGAGGTTGGAGAAATCTCGAATATTTTCATACACTAAATTCAATAAGAAATATCTGAATATCAAAGGGTTGGTTTAAAAATGAAAGAACAATTTTAAAAGAAGAACTAGAAAATTCAACATTTGAGTCTTGGTGCGATTGATTGATTATTCAATCTCGGGAAGAAGCAAAGAGTTTGTTTTAACCTTTCCTTTTTAAGATTTTAGCAGGAAAAAAAATTTCTCCGATAAAAATATTTTTTTCATCTTCGCAAATTGAAAATTCCAATGACTATAATTTGGTCGGGACTTCAGAGAATTGGTTAGAATCAAATAATATTTATTTTTTTAAAAAATAATCATCAATTGCTAAAATGGAAAATAATGAGAATGAAGAATTCTTCACGAATGCTTCCAGATTTTCGTTAATATTTTAAACAATAGGAATGAATAATCGAAAAAAAAAATGTGCAACATTAAACTGTGATATATGTATATATATACTGATATCTCTAAATCTAATTTAAACTTAATTAATTACGTAATTTTTATCTTAATTTAATACATAACTTCATTCTGGAATGGTCTCTTATTCCACCTTTGTATTTAATTAATGCTACACACGCTCTCTATAAAGGCTAACCTTTGCAAGTTCTCGTATTCTGAATGATGGGATAAAAATCTGTAACTTTTGGAACATTCTTTTAAAGATACTTATTTTTCCCTCTCCTAAGTCCACATGTGTCTAATAAAATCAATGACAGAATCTCATAGTCTAAAATTACTTAGGAAAAAATTTCGGTCACTGAAGATAAATCCGGTATATATATATATATATATATATAACCAATCTTAAGTAAGAAAAAGTTTGAAAACGAAACTAAAATGAAAACGAAACAAAACAGTTTCGAAATCGCAACTAAAATTTATAACCTATTGAAACCAAAAAATAACTTCATAGTATTTAGAGAGCGCAATTGCAGCTACTTCTAAAACACAGATGAATTGATACAAAAGTATTAGAATCAAGTTAATAGGAAAAACAAAAAATCAAATAAAAATTTTATTGTTATTTTTGATATTGTATTTTTACTTTGTTGTGGTTCATTTCTTCTAATTTATTGTTTTGTATTTCCTTTCTGTTAAAATGGTATATCTCTTGAGCATAATTTCAGGGGATTTTCGGGTCACGAGGAATCATTATTAGACAATGTCTGTATTTCCTCACAGAAAAAAATCCCTTTCTTTGAATCCCTGCCTGAGGGTGACCCTTGAAAAAGTCTTCAGGCCAGATTCTTTTTTTATATTTTTTATAATTTTTTTGGTTTATTTTTTATTTTTTATTTGATTTTTTGTTTTTCCTATTAACTTGATTCTAATACTTTTGTGTATATATATTAGATTATTATCTTAGCATTTAAAACCTTTACATTAAAAATTAAATCACAATAAAACGTTTAATAATCGCTTCCCCCCTCCTTGAATTACTTGTGATGAATAGTAGAAGATGCATACTATGCATTTCAATTTCAACTGTGAAATAATAGTTTAAATTAATATATTTCAATGTGTTAGATGCCAGACCCCCACGTTTTCGTGCACCCTCCAAGATGGTGACAACCAACCACCATTTTAGAAACTTCTCATCCTCATTTCAAGGTGCCCTCGGATGGATTAATGTTTGGTAAAAAAAAACATTGAACATGTATTAGTGTGTTTTTTAATAATCCCTGTTATCTGTACATAAACTAGCTTTTGTGAAAGAAATGTACATTCAATCAATATCAGCAGCAAAGTGTGTTCGAGTTGTATTTCAAAATATCTTACCCTTGATCCCAAGACGCAATGAATATGCTTCCGTCTGCGATATTTTACTCGTTTTATCAAAATTGCCTACATTTGTAAAACGCATAGTTATGACACCTCTACAAACCTGAACAAAAGAAAAAGAGTTTGCAGTGAACAAATATGGAAGGACATCTTATTTATATCTGGGAAATCTAAAGCAATGACTAATGCAAGGAAGATTATTTTAAAATTCTTCTTCAAATACTATAGGCCACTTTTGGTATCCTTGCTTGGTATGAAACTACCCAATCAGTTATGGGCAATGCTTTGATACTCTCATGAAACTATCAAAAAGTGAACTGCTTTGCCTTCTTTTACAACAGAATGGGGATTTCTAATGATAGGGAATGATGACATAAATCCAAGACAGTCCAGCAAAAATTCCTTCATATAAACTCAATATACTACCCAGATTTGTAGCCATGTGATTATCACACTTTTGATCCTTTCAGAAAAATTTGCTCGGAAAACGTTTTTATTCACATTACGAAAAAAAAAAGAAACAAACAATTCAGGATTTCAGTCTATAACCTGAATCAGCTTACAATAAGCACATTGACATGTTGCTGATATGATGGGGCAGTTGTCTGAATATTAATGTTAGTTTCTTTTAATTTATAAAATTATATATTCCTTCTTCTTACCTCTGTACTTTATATTGGGGAAATTCTTATATTGTTAATAATGGATTGACTTTATCTCATTATTTGCGAATAACTAGATGAAGAAAAATTGAGTTGTAAAGAAATTTGACAAATTTAGAACATATTGCAAACTACTTTGTGGAACATGAATCATGGAATTGCAAATATCCTAAAACAGAGAAAAATGTGCAAATATTTTATGCTTCAACTTCAAAAAATGAACACAGAAAATAAGTATAATTTTAAAAATAACCTTAATAGATCTCATTAATCGAACAAACTATCCTTCTAAAATAAATTTTCAAAAAATTTTTTCTATTCTGGAATATTTATTCATTTTTAGTAATTTTTTTAAAAATTACATTAAAGGATAAACAGTCGGAAAATGTAAATTAAATATTCATTCACAAATTGCTCAATGATATGCAATGAAATGTAACTTAATAAAAATGAAATAAAATTGCACATGTCTGAAAGATTTTTTATAGCATTATAATTGCAAATTTTAAATTGCACGGTCTATTTACTTATGTATTTTTCTTATATTTAAATATAGTCTTTCGATATCATTACTTTTTCATGCACGTCTGTAAAATAGGAAATTCGCTGAATATATTTTATACCCATTTATATTTTATTTGCTTTTACATTGACTTTCGTTAAATAAATGAGACATTCTTTTTTAGAGACAGAATTAATTACTTTGAAAAAATGGTTTTGATGACATTACCAAATAGTCATTTGTTAAATATACGCTGTTTTTGATATAAGAGACACGTAGAAATATTAATTTTTGATTATTCCATGCATGAATATCTTAATATAAAATCAGAAAGAAATCTTACTCTTATCTGTGCATGATAAATATTTTCTCTGTTTCATAAATTCCTAATGGTTTCATTTAAAACGCTTCATCTTATTGAAAACTGGAACATTACGTGAAGTTATCTCGAAGAAAATTAGAACATTCAAAACAAACATTAAGCAAGACAGCGCAAACATCACGTAGAAAACTTGTTTAAGCATGTTCGAACTTAAGCTCATATTAACGAACGTGCAATACAGATTGCCTATTACCTTTGAGTTTCGAGAAACATTAATGCTTCTGCAAAAATGGGTTCTAAAATGAAATTGTAGATATTTAAATATCGTTAGCTACTCCCAAGGAGCAGAGCTCATTTTAAAAACAGCTGAAGGGAAGAATCTAAAATAATTGTCAACTGCAGGATTTGTGTTGGATCTTACTCATACTTAAAAGCGGCAGACATCTATTAAGTTTTATAGCTCATTGAATGGCATAATCTCTTTTATTTTAATTTAACTCACTTTCAGATAGAATAATATATAGGGTGTTCATTAATTATTGTCGGGGTTTCCGTACCTCATAACTTTCGAATAAAAAATATTACGCAAAAACCGATTACATATTCGTAAATTACAACTCAAAGAATTTTATTAATGATATTAAAATTTAAAGCTTGCACAATTTGCACTTTGTAGGCATTCAGTTGAAGGCGGTTATGGAGAACGTTCCATATCGTCGTATGTGCTCGGTCTTCCCGCTCCCTTTCGGTGTAGAACGCTACCAGTTTCCTGAAATTGTGTTAACCAGCGTCTGATAGAATTATCCGAAGGAGGATCTTGTACGTGGTCCTGAAGCGACGTTGAGTAGTTATGACTGATTTAGTTTCGAAAAACCACAATACACATATTGCTTTTTCTTGCACGGTCGCCATTTTTATTTATGACGTCATAATTACCCAGACTGCAAATGCGCTAAGACCGCATTGTTGCCACGTAAAATTCTTTGAGTTGTAATTTACGAATACGTAATCGGTTTTTGTGTAATATTTTTTATTCGAAAGTTATGAGGTACGGGAACCCCGACAATAATTAATGAACACCCTATATATCACATTCTTTAAAATCAAGATTTGTGGAAATGTTCATGAATATAATTATGGACTTGGTTAGAACAACTGGATAGCAGTGGTATGTTTAATGTTATTTTTTTTTTAAAAAAAAGCTCTCAAGCTCATTTAAACTTATAAAAGATTTTTCATTCTTCAAACATATGTGAAAGAAAGTAATATAGCAATATAAAGGATTTTTGTTACATACGTATTATCGCAACCAGGTTGGCGCGATTTGTTAATCTCTATTGTATCTCTCTCTCTTTTAACACGTAGGGCTGCCGTAAGTAGGGTCGCCAAATTTGGCGATTTATGCGAATTTTGGCCTGGTTGCGTTAATACGTAAGTACAGGATTTTTATTATAAATTTAATATTTTATTTATGATCTGCACCTGCGACAATACATGTACCTGTTTTGAAGTAAATAGATTTATCACATTGCTTCAGAAAATCCATCCTGTAGGTGAATAGTAAAGAGCCTAACAAGTCCGATAAAGAATATATATACTTAAATTCACAATAAAACGCGCAAATATTAATAACCAAATATATACGAAGATACATAAAAGCAGTACTTTCAGAAATCAACAGTTTCAAAAACTTAAAAGCTCTCAAAGAAAATTTGAGATTTACACTCCGAAAACCGCGAATCCACACAACGCACTGCCTTTCTTGCCTGAGTTTTTCCTCACATATCTTGCTCGAGAGGGTATAGAAGTTTCTAAAAGGATCTGATATCTTGGCTACAAATAAAGATATCACTTTTATTCTTTTTGAGAACTTTCTTATCCTTTAATTCGTTTCCATGACGCCAAGTTTATTAAAAGACCGGTGGTTATCGATTACGTATCCTTTGAGCATCTGTTAAAATATACACTATGTCGCTGAATTAATGGGCAACAGTTTAATGTTAGGTACAATAAGTATAAACAAACATTTTTACATTGCAAACTGGAGTCGTAAAGAAAAGTTCGGTGGAGATAATAAGAAGGACCGAGTGATCCGCGTCCAGTTTCTTAACATGAAATGAATCGCTCTATCAAACCTGATTTTATAAATGTGGAAAAATGTTGTGATCTTATTTTGTCCTATTGGAGAAGTGTTCATGGTGCAAATTACAGTCCTGATAAGTTATAAGATGCATGTTCCTTTTTTCGAGAGCATAAATCGCTCCTCCATGCAACAATATACTCTAATAGCAAACAATCATTTGAAATATTCATAATGCCATTCAAACCCAATAAAATTGTTTTGAAAATGATTTAGTAAAGTAAACTGATAAGCTACCATAACTATACCAAGTTTTATTTCTGGAAATTCATCTTTATCACTAGCTTATATATCGTCTGTTCTAAAAATATTAAGTAAATAAAGAACTTTATTTTTTCATTTCCTCTGCATTTCTTGTTTTTTCCGTCAATACTTTTCATCTCCGAGTCCATATTTCTATACAAGAAAAGATACTTTATATGTATTTTACATAATCTTATAACTCGTTCCATGAATTCAAGGATACCTTGTACGTAAAACTATCTTTTTTACAGTCAGACTTATTGTGCAGAGAAATAGTATTATAGATTCGTAATTCACCAATCGCAAGCACAGTGACCTTAAACAATATCCAATATTATCAATTAAATATCAATTGAATTTTAGTGCTGAAATTTGGATACATACATATTTATTGGGTCGAGTCTCAGTTCGCATTGACTTGCCACAAATAACATCACTCTGTTCATGCGCCCTGACATATGTCTGTGAAGCCTACAATATTTATTTTAATGTTCTGTTTTATTGCATTTATTTAGTTTTTGGAAACTAGAGAGAAAAATATCTTTGAAATTCCATAAAAAATATGAAGCCATTATAGTATAACTTCTACAACAATAATGTAAGATATTTTGTGTATGCAGCGTTTTAATTCTAGATTGTTATATTTATTCTTCAAATACTTTGCAAATACTTTTGGAATAAAAATAAGATTATTTTGGTGTAAATGATATCTTGAATTCCTTTATATTTTTTGAGCTTCTTTTAAGCGTTATAGTCTCAAAAATTAATGCAATATATAGCAACATTTGCTATTCATGCAGTTATTTTTAGTACATTCGAAAATTTTAATAAATATTGTAAAAACTTCAAAAGACTATTATTAAAAATATACCATTAATTCAGGTTTTTTAAGTACAATAAAAATATTTTTAAAGAACAAATGCGTCTTTTAATAACAAAAACACCACTCTTTTCAAATTTCACATTTCGTGGGAGGACGAATTTAAATAGGTTTCTCCTAAATTAATTAATATTGCATATGGCATGAAATCTCGCATTCAAATTAAAAAGAATCCTAAATAATTATTATTGATACCGATTTTTTTTCCTTTAATGTAAAATTTGGGAAATTCAGATAAGAAATATTGCTGGCTATTTGCTTATTAAATGATAAATTCCCGTTGATGTGGATTTTTAAAAAATTAACAAGCGATTCCAAGATTCCCTTTCTGACCCAATTTATATCTCTTATTTCGAAATAAACTATATATATATATATATATATATATATATATATATATATATATATATATATATATATATATATATATATATATATATATATATATATATATATATATATATATATAGGTTTATTAAATGATTAAATCAGATTAACGTATAGAATAAATCACAAAATACTTTGAAGGATTTCATTAGCTAATTATAATTTCTATTCATTAATTTTTTTTTATAAATTTTGAACATAATTTGTTGTCAATATAGAGCTACTTTGTATGAAAAAAGTAGAATGACACAATATTTTTTTTAGATAAATAAAAAAACACTGATTTTTTTCAAAACAATGTAATAAGCCACTGTTTAACAGTCTAATTACCAACGCATGACTGTATCTGAAACTTGAAGCAAACAGGCAAGTCAATCACAATAGATCAGTTTGGACTCCATACCCTGAAAAAAGTAGAGTGACACTTCTAAATAGTGCAAATAGAAGTCTTATTAATCTAAAATTCTCCAGTCAATAACTTTAATGACTTTAAACATTCGGTTTGGCATCGAGTCATAAAAATTTTTAATTTCTGTTTGGTAAGAATTTTATGTACCATTTAAAGCTCTCAAAAGCTCAGCTACAGATTCAAATTGCTTGCCTTCCCCTAAAAGCGACGAAGAATCTATGCTCATATGTTTTCTTCAACATCCGGGCTTTTAGCAAGCCAAGACAAATCCGAATATTTACTTGGTACAGAAAAATTTCTAACTCCACAATCTGTATCAACTGATGCTTCGTCATGTTGAAAAATACAGTAATTTCCGCCATAGAGTAATTCCAGCCATAACTCAATGCCATAAAGAAGGTGATGTGAATTCAAGACTTGGATATTAAGGTGGAACGAAAAAACCAATTTTTTTAAAAATTTGTAATAACGCTAAAAAGTTGACCTTTGGTGTAGATAAAGTAAATTATGAATATGAAAACTATTTGAGTAGGTCTTGTTGTGCCACAAGGACATTAAAGTTTAATAAAATTGAAATTTTTGTTACAATTTAATTTTTTTTTTTTTTTACGAAATTATCAACTTTTGTTTAATTTTATTTTTCAATAGCACGGAAAAGTTGCCTTTTGGTATAGATAAGTCAAATAAAAATTATTAAAAAAAATATTAGAATATATCTTAAGATGCCACAAGGACGTTAAATTTTCATTAAAACTCACTTTTTGCAACTTTTTGAGGATTTTTGCGTGCTTTAATTACGAAATAGAAAGCTTTCATTAGTCATTGTCTGATGAATAAAAGTATAAAAACAGTTTTACTATTACACTGTCATGGCACCAAGTCGTTGCCGGAGCTATTGCTATTGTGGCAAGGCGGAGATTCGACTGCGTCCGTTTACAAGGACAGAGCTGGTTTCAAATCAGTAGCTTTGTCGAGTTCAGTTGAGTTGGGTCTCCTCTCCGTCTACTGTGTAAATGATTAACGAAACTGATTTGTTAGTTTGTTCTTGTGTGCTTTGCTGTGAGTAAAAATGGCTCAGTCTAAATTAGTGAAGATAAGACAAATATCGGAATATTCTATATTTGGGAAATTTAGTCATTTGCTTGAACGTGAACACATTACTGACGAATCTATATTATATTATATTAGACATAACCTCAAAATTGCTTCCGAGAAGGATCCTTCTGTAAGCGAAATATGTGACACTTTAATTCCCATAATAGAACGAATATGGTCCGTTACTTCTAGCAAAAGAATTTCACAAACGATAAAAACTTATCATACTAAATTCAGGAATTTATTAAAGTCTAAAAGCAGAAAATGCTCAGATAAGTTTAATTCCAACCTCACTGAATTTGAGAAGAAGATAGACTGCTTACATGTATGAAACAAAGTGCCAGTTATGAAATAAATGGTTCTGATGATCAATGATCTAAAAGGAAAATGGTTATAAGTAATATTGATATTGCTACCACAAACTCTTTGAGGAGGAAAGAAGCAAGAAAGAGTGAGGGACTACAGAGAAAAGTTAAATTTAATCAAGAAAGGGAAAAAAATACTAGTGCTTTAGAAATGATTACTGACGACAATGGCAAAGCTGAAGAACAACAGTTTTCTTTACAAAAACTGGCAACCAACCAGATCCATCAAACAGAAAAGAAGCGATAAAACTACCAAGTGCTTGTGCGGTTTAATATTAAGTTAAAACTTTATGCAGAAGACATCTAAAGCTGGACCAAATAGTTTAAGTGACTCGGTTGACGATTTTCCCTGGCTTCCTTGTCACATGCAAGCAGTAGAAAGAGCTGTGAGACTAGTGGCCGAATCGGCTAAAAATGTTTGTGGTTCAATCGTAAGAGAAGGATACATAAGAGCAAAAGTTTACTCAGTGTGTATATGCCAAAATTTAATTTTAAAAAACTACTTAATGTGGCAGTGAAGTTGAAACAAACATTTTGCAGCTGTAACACTTGTAATCATTAAAGATACAGAAGTAAGAAACGCAAAATTGGACATAAAAATGTTTTTTATTATTATATTTTATAATTAATAATTTTTCTAATTGTAATGTTAATATATGTATTTAAAATCATCTTTTATATCATTATATGAACGAAAAATTCATGAAAATATTTTATGAAAGTTTATAATTTTTCAATAATTTTTACAAACTTTAAGCTCTTTTCGGCACCCGAAATATTGTTGTACTGCAACCAGAATTTTTTTAAATTCTTTTTGAACCTAAAAGGTAAAGGTTTCGCCACTTTTGCTAACTAAAAATCTAAGAAAAATTGTTAAATGCCCTCCTTAAAAATGTACTTTTTTTTTTTTTTTTTACCAATTTCAAGCTTTTTGCGGCACTTCAAGATAATGTCATATTGCAACCAAATTTTGAAATGTTGTTTTTGAACCTAAAATGCAACTTCTCTGCATTAGTACTAAAGTAAAATATTAGAAAAGGTTTTAAAGGCTCTTTTCAAAAATTTCCATTTTTTCCAATTTTTTTTGACAATTTTCTAGCTCTTTGAGGTACATCTAGATAATATAATATTACAACCAACTTTTAAAAAATTGTTTTTGAACATAAAAAGCAATATTTCCGCATCATTACCAAACTAAAATCAAAAAAAAAAAAAAAAGTTTTTTTATTGGATATACTTTGTGTGCTTCTGTCTGCCACTCAGGAACGCTGTGTTTGCTCTTCCTCTACATCCAATGGCTGCATGGCCTAGTGATAAGATCCTACCTTCAGATCCGGAGGTTTTCAGGCTCGAGACCCTATTCCATCGAAGAACCGTCCTGGCAGCTGGTCTGGTGCATACTAAATTCGTCGGGGACAAACGTCCTCCTGCTGGTGTGGTATGGAAGTTTGGAGAGGGGGATAATCATTTCAGGTGTCGCCCTTGTCATCTGACCACAGTTTAAAATTCAGAGTTCCATCCCAAAATAGCCCTAGTGTTGCTTTAAAGCTGGACGTTAATATATATAACTAAACTAACCTTCACACCCAACTGCCAAAGAAACTCCCACCTCCCGTTTTCAGGCAGAATAAGTATTTTCTTCGTTTCCGAGAGAATTGCAATAACATTGATATCCATCTGGGCCACTTAAATTAAATTTTATCTCATCAAAAAATATAATAGAGGTTTATTCTGAATTCCGGGATATGTGGATTTCAGCCCATTACAGTCGGTGTTCAATGTACTTTTCAGTCCATTTAAGTTGGTGTTTCCTTTTTCTGAATGTGAATTCTTGAAGAATTTTATGTAGGCTAGTAGATGTTTAAGACAGTTCTTCTTAAAACATGCATGATATCTGCATAACTTTGAGCTTTATTAACACTTCCATCCATTTATTACAACGCCATAATAAGCCCTTCTCACCAAACTATTCCTCATCTACGGGAAGCATTGCCACTTTAAATCATTTCAATTAATGGTCAGATTAAACGTTACATACTGTCCAATCTTGGATTCTGAAACCTTTCGCGTCTTTGCGCATGCGTCAGAAGGAGTTAATTTTGAAAAAAAAAAGTAAGCGGAACTTTGAAAGGAGGAGATGCTTTCATTTTGCAATAGGGTGGACTCGTACTATTTGAGGTATTAGAAGACGTAATAACCGTTTACTTTTCGGAGGACCATTTCTCAGAGAAGAGCAAGCGTCAAAAAGTACTGGTGTCGGTATCCAGAAACGAATTCTATACGGTGGATCATCGACACGATCGTGCCATGCGCACTGCGATACTAAGTTCCAACCTCATCACCAGATCATTAATGCCATGAATATAAAAATTAGGCTTAGAATAAACCATCTTTTGTACATCTCTTGTTTATTTTTCTTAACTTCAGTTATTTTAAATCGCATGATTCAAGTCAGTTTTATTTGGTTTTGACAATGAGTCATTATGGATTATTATTGAATTATCCGTTCAGGTTCGAAACATGAATATACGAAAGATTAGATGCAAATAGGTATGGTAGATGTGATATTTAAAGTCATTCAAATGCTATTTGGATCATATGGCGTGGAAGTTTTGAGGGGTGGGGCTTGGGAGGAAGGAATTAAATTTCGATTTCCGACCATTTATCTGAGCTTGGTTTAAAATTAAGAAGTCTGTTCGAGAATAGCCATCAGTATTTTTCTCAAAAACGAGCTTTATTATGATGAAAAAAAAAACTAAAGTTAGTTTTAACTATTAAGCATTGAGCAATATTACAGAGACAGCATAAGAGGACCAGAATCAATAATTGTGCCTCGTCTTTCGCAATCATTCCATCGCTGGCCATTTTTTCTTTAACTCAGATGTACTTGGAAAAGCTCTCTCAAAATTACAACCACAGAAACAGATAATTGCTTGAAAAAATATCCTTTATTCAGTCTCTCCACTCGATTAATCACTTTCGCAGAAGTAATCGAAAAGGAAACGATATCGAGTGCTTAAAATTTACTTTCGACTTTCCGAATTCTCTTCAATTTGTAGGAGCGGAATTTCTGTTTCACACTTAAGTGCCGAAAGTTTGAAGGGAAAACAGCCCAACAGAAGAAGGAAAAAACGACGCTTAAGGGAGCTCTTTGCAGACAGTTGCCATGGATACGCCCATAAAGTGGCTTTCAATTTAACGAAAGTCAGCGAGGTCAGGTATCATTATATCAATAGCTGATTTCATCGTTACTAAGCGACTTCGCAGCATCTTAGTGAGCTCATATGATATCTTCACTCGAAAAAAAAAAAACACATTTGCCAAAACGTGCTTTGATGCCACAATGTAGGGAAATATTTATTCTAAAGAACAAGCCTTTTTTACTTATGAAATCTGCTTTTTTTTTTTCTGGAAAGTTCTAGTAAACGTGAAGATTAAAACATATTATAGCAACGTTTATTGTCAACTCTTACATTTTATAACTTTCAAATGTGAATGAGCAAATAATGGAAGTTATTGGATGAAAGAAAGAAGAAGAAAACTTTTTCTCTTTTCTTTTTGTAATCATTCATTGGATCTTTAAATAGAAATGAGGATATTTATTATATTACAAATAATTTTAGAATTTAGGTAATAATTCAACTAAAAAATAATACAAGGGTAAATTATTTTCTAAAGTTTAAACAGAATCGCAATATTTTTATATAACATTTGATATAACATTTTTATAACATTTGAT
This sequence comes from Argiope bruennichi, assembly GCF_947563725.1. Taxonomy (NCBI): domain Eukaryota; kingdom Metazoa; phylum Arthropoda; class Arachnida; order Araneae; family Araneidae; genus Argiope; species Argiope bruennichi. The sequence goes on along the minus strand of NC_079152.1, from coordinate 35,683,281 downwards.
GTAAAATTTTTATAACATTTGATATACATTTTGATATAACATTTAAATAAGATTTTATGTAATGGATTCGAATCCCGGTTCAAGCATAGTTGTTCTTAATCTGTGTTCTATCTGTGAGGTGTGTGAATGTGCCCCCGGTAAAAAGGGGGTTGTGCAAGCAAATGTGTGAGTTTCATCTTCATATGAGCTAGAAGTCAGACCTCTGCCCTCGATTGCTCAGAGGTCTTTACCCTCAGAAGCTGCTGCAACCCCTTTCCATGGTAACGCGGACACAACATCATCATAAGATCTTATTCAGTACTCGATTGAAGTCATAAGAAATGTTTAATTTTGTTGTATTTTATAAATCTAGATACATTTAAAACCACTTTTCAGTGCCATTATCATAAAGTTCTTTACTGTCTACAAAACATAAATAAAAGCTAATTAATAACCGCTTTTATTTAATTTGGCTTGCTTAATATCTGTAGATATAATTTTTTAATCATTTACATGTTCTAGATTTTTGAAAATTTTTACGCTTCAGCACATTTCATGTTAGTTCACTAGTTAATTATTTTAATATCTTAATTATCAATTTACCTTTATTAATGCTATACGCGTGGCTCATTTAATGATTATTATGAGAAATATAGATTTATAAATAACATTTCATATAAACAATAATAAATCAAAGAGTTGACACTATTTAAATGTGTTTGTGGAAACGTTTTATTAAATTTATTTTTAAATCAGATTTTATGAAAATTTTGAAGTACTCTTTACAATTAGTTGTGCTCATACTTAGTAATTGATTAACTACTAGGCGTGCCAATAATCAAAGAGCTATAATTAGAAGTATCAAAAACATTTACTATCCAATAGATCCAGACAACTTCCAGACATAAAGCTGTTGTTTGGAAACGTCTCAAGTGTTTAAATAAAAGCTATTTTACGAGTTCTTTACTAATGTCTGTATATATAAAATCACAACTTTTCTTTTAGAGTTTTTCTACAAACTAACTTAGCACAGAAGAACATTTTTTTTTTAATTTTTGCTAATGAAACGTGATTTTATTTTAATGAGAATATAGATGCGCATTTATTCTGTTGTTTTGAAAATTTCGATAAATACATATTTAGATAAAAAGTTGGAACTCAGACTGTAATAAACAAATTAAACTGTATTATCCCTTATTCTTTATTTCATTTTATTTCTCGCATTTTTAATATTGAAAAATAAAATAATAAAGGGCTAGCTAAGAATATACTTTATTCAGGATTATATTAATACTTTATATTCAATGACATAACATTTTTAGCCCCCTTTTTTAAACAGAAATAATTTGTAATTTATTTTTTAATTATTCACCAAATACAGTTTATTTAAAATTAACATATAAGAATAATTTTTATGGAAAAACTTTTCTATGCTACGTGATAATTTTTCCCTACTAATAAGACTCGAAATATTTTGAAAATATTTTAAATCAACTTAAGCATTCATAATTAAATATTCAGTAGTTATAAAAGCATAATTTAAATAAGTTACCTGAAAAGCGAAAAGGTTTATCTTTTACAGTCCCTTTAACATTTTTTTTTTAATTTTGTGTCATAAAAATGTAGCATAACTGGTAGCATATACACTGGCTTTAAAATTAAAATCGGAACAAATTGCTTGTTTTAAACTTTCCTTCATTTTTATCGCCTCGTATAAATATGTAAGGTGATTTTATGATAGATAAAATATAAAATAGTGTCTAATCCTGATTTAATCTGTTTGTAACTTAAATATGTATTCTAAATTTTATAGATAGTAATAACCTCATCATTAAAGTAATTACTAATTTAATGTTGAATTTAAAAATTCATATGGTTAACTTCTTGAAATTTGAAGCGTGAAGGAATTTTAAATAAATGATAACCCAATCAGTAGCAAGCAGTTATGTTAACTTTTTGTCTTTTATAGTCTAGAACAGACATCTTCACTGCTATTGAGATGCCAGGATTATATATAATGAACTTATCTGATTGACTAAAAATAATTTCCAGGTACTATAGAATAATATTTTTCAATAAATTTTGTAATTAAAATTAAAATTTGTGATAAAATTCCATAAATCTTCAAACTATCCGATTTCGATATTCTCTGTTAAAATCAAAAATTCATCAGTTCAATATTAATAATCTGCTGAGAAGTTACACACTACATGATATAAATGATTCAAGTTATAAATGTTTTGCATTTTTTTTCCTTCCTCCATAAGAATAAGATCTTGAAACAATTTAGATTTGACCAACTTGATTTTAAAATCAGAAAATATAGAGGGGATACAATTTTTATATCCCCCAAGACGATACTTATTTAACATTATCTTTATAAAGCAGGATTTTCAAATGTTAAAAAACCTCAAACGAACAACATTACGTTCGATCACAATTTTTGTTCAAATTTTTATATTCAAGTATTTTATTCGGCATATAAAATATGAAGATGCAACCAAATGCCAATCTCGTGAAAATGAAATCTACTTCCCGGCCTGGGTAATGCGCAAACCCTGTTGAGTTTCAGTCAAACTCAACGTGTCGAAAATTTAATAAGAGCGAGCGGAACGAATTCATCGGATACATACTGTCGAAGGACTATGTGAAAACAAACAAATGGGACGTCAGAAAATGAAAGGGAACAACAGATCTTTGTTCAACCGAAAGAAAGGGATTTTATGACTTCGGCTATGGTTGCAGTGATTCGATCAGGGATACTTGTTTCCTTACTTCATTTCCTGGGTGGCTTGTCGATAGCGGGAGTTGGCTTCTGGTACCACCCTCTTCACGAATGAAATCTCAGAGATTGGAAAAAGACCCTCAGCCCCAGAGATGACGGGAGATTTTATAATAAATTGACAAAAAAGTTGTATTTGGCAACGTCTTGAATTTGATTTTGATTATTTTGTTGAAAAAGATTGGTTTTTATAAGCCACTACTATCTCGAGAAAATGTCAATCAAGTTGCATTGATATCCAGCTTTTAAGAAGTATTTGCAACAGGTGCACGTATATGGAATTGATATTGGTCTAATCAGTATCCACTGAAGCACAAAATTAGCTAATGCGCCAAAAATGACATATTAATGTTAAAAAAAAAATCTAAAACTATTCGAAAAATTTTGAGTTTTAAATGTGAGGATCTCGAGCAATAATTACGCTCATTATCAGGGATAGTGTGTCAAATTATAAGATTTAAATATCCCCTTGTGAACGGTTTTGAACCACCTGTAAGATATTAGCCCCGCGGTGGCCTGGTGGTACGGTCTCGACTAGTGAGCAGTAGGGTTTCAGGTTCGTGACCCGATTTCACCAAAAAACCGTCGTGTAAGGAGGTCTGTTGCACGTTAAATCCGTCAGGGCCAAATGCGCTTCCACTGGTGTGATGTGGTGTGAAGAGGAGGGTGCCAGCTCAGATGTCGTCCTCGGCCGACGTTCAAAATTACGAGGTCCGTCCCAAAACAGCTCTAGTGTTGCTTTACAACGGGACGTTAATATAACTAAACTAAACTAAAACTCCTGTAAGATATTGCCAGTTTTCAGAGAGAATGAAATAATCTGGGGTTCAAGTCGTGGAGGGGATCAAAAACATTTCTTTGTCTCACCATTCAGTTGCTTCTACCAATGAAACCAATACAGTTTTTCAACTTTCGGCAATTAAACCAAGTCCGTTCTGACTTGAACATTTAATGGACAAAACCGAAAATATAAATTAGATCCCACGTCTCAAACAAATGTACAATTTTTTATTGCGATTATAGTATAGCTCATACGTAAAGATAATATACCTTATTGACATTTTGAGTTTTCGAATTTACATACACACAAATACCCAAGCAAACATACAGTCAACTTTTGGACGGATTTGATTCTAAATTTAATAATATTCTACAATTTTGTAAATAAAACCATAAGCCAGTTTTCACCCATAGATTTACTTCTACAACTTTACATTTGGTGATTTTTCAACCAACATATAAACATACAATTTTAACGTTAAGACCATAAGCCAAATTTCATTCGATTAACAAGCCCATTTTCTGAGTTAAGGGTCCGCAGACAAAACATAACTCCTATCTGGGCCCTCGGTACTTATAAAGATGATTTATCTAACAAATTGAATGGGATCAAGGTGGAAGGTAAGAGAAATGGAAAAAAAGAAAGAAAAATATAAAAAAAATGACGAAGTACCCAGGGGATATCCATAAAGACACCTTTGAAGTCACATCCTGGATAGCTATATTTAACGATTTAATGAAGTAATAATACAATGAAGGAGAAAAAAATACCCCAAAACAAATACAGATATCAAATCTGGTTCTAAATTTGGGTTTAGTGAATTCTAAGATTTTTTTTTCTTTTTTTGACGATTACAATTCTTTTGCTTTGCATTTGCTTCGTTTAAAAGAAAATATTAGGAAAAATCAGGAATTAAACAGAATTTAACGATGTAGATGCAGAAAAATGAAAGCAGTTTTTGTAAAACTGCTTTCATTTTCATAAATTTTTCAAAAATCTTTAAAAGTATCAAGAAAACAATAATTTCAGTTTTTAAATTAGAAAAGATTTTTTTTAATATTTAATCTTAGATCAGAAATATGTCACATTGAAAAATGAATTGGATGTTATTGACTCAATATTTTTATATTGCATTGACTTATTCATATGATATATGAAACAAATGAAAAAAACAATGCATCAAGAATATTACATGTGAGTTGTTCTTCGACAGATGAATGGAAATTGTACACATTCAAAATTATTTCTTATGACAAAAACTTAAATCCCTCACTCAGATACCTGTATGTCTGTAAAATTACGTTTTTAATACAACATATGGCGGTATTATTTTTAAGTAAAAGTTCAAACATCAGAGAATATAAGCACACTGATGTTTACACATAGTTTATAAACCTTTAAAAAATAAATAATTCTGCTGTTGAATTATTCAGAGGTATTGAAAGCTTCATTCACTTCGTAATAGTTTAATACTCTTTATGAAAATTCATCGATTCTACGGGGGTCTTTTATTAAAGCGTTGTTCTGGATAGTTCATATAAATATTCAATTGAGTACTGCTTTTATGTTTCTATTTCTTCACTTAATATTTCTTTCCCTAAAATATTTTTGAGAATTTTCCTTTCTATTTTTCTCTCGTCTCTTACCTACATCAAAGGCAGAAGAGCACAATAAAAAAGAAATTGGTTACCTTCAAGAAATGTTCCTAATAAAAATAAAAGAAGAAAAAATGGAATTCTTTAAATTTTACTCTATGCATTAAAAAAACTGGAAAAGTAAAAAAATGCCTGCAAATTTTTCTTTCGCTTCATCATAAATTTTTCATAACAAAAATATGTGTTTCATATTCAGATATGTTAAGCTTGAAAGCACATGCTTAATACGACTTATGGAGGTAATCTCTTTAAAAGTATGCTTAAATATCAGAATTAAAGTCTGCTGACGTTAGAACATATTTTATAGCCTCGTCAAATGTGAGCTAAACATTTTCTGACGTTTAAGTATTCACGGCGGCTGAAAACTTCGCTCACTCCGAAACAAGTTAATGCTCTTTTCGAAAATAATTTCTTTAAATTCCACATCGGCCATTTGGAAAAACATTGTTCCTCTTAGTATCATTAAGATGGTTCGCACAAAAGCTCAACAGAGCAATGGATTTATTTTTCTATTATTTCCCCTTAAAGATTGCGTCTAAAATCTCATTACGAATTTTCCCTCGTTCTTTCCCTCTCTTCTTGATAAAAGCAAAGGTATAAGAACAGAAGCGAACACATATAATAATGCAGACAAAAAAAATGAGAGCGTTTTTTTCCCTCCCTTTTTCCCTAAAGCGTCTCGATCGGAACCCGCTTTAAATCAACGAGGGATCAAGAAAAGTAAGATGAAAGACATAAAAATCAAACGGGGAAGAAAAGCACTGCTATCCAAGTGGAAAATGACGCTCACGTTAACAGACTATTTAGAAAGTTTTATCGTGGAAAGCATTCCAATATTATCTAAGATCTAAACAAAACAACCAAATAAAACAATGGAAAGAATGGACAAGGAAAACAAAGGGGTTGGGGGAAGCAAAGGGAATGGGGGGGGCGAAAGAAAAAAAAAGAGAGCCACAGAATCGTCTTTTCACTATTCAACCAGAATAGACAGAGGGAGAAAGTTGGAAAAATGCTACGCTGGGGAGTGTTTTTAAAGTACCCTAAAATTTGGTACAAAAATTGTTCGTCTACGTGTTTGTGGTAAACGAAGAGTCCCTAGTGGGAAAAATATTTTGGAAAGAGTTAGGGCTTTAATTGAGCGTGTGATTTTTCTGGACTCCTCTAAACGTCCTTTGAGGGAGGATAATTCTTTTTGTCTTAAAAGCAATTTCTGGTAGTCATTTATTTATTTATGGTTGACCTATATTTTTTGACTTAAAGATAAATAATCATAAATATATTTTTTCTTTATCCAATCGGCAATTGAGAGTTATAAAATAGCATTTGCTCCTGATACGGATTTACTAAAAGCTCTCAGAGCGTGCTGACATATAGTAATAAATATGATAGATGCAATGACATTTCATTACGTGTATAAAGATTTCATATGCTCTTGAATGATTTTAAAAAAGTCTTATTTAGGGAAAATAATAGTAAAATACGATTTTTAAGCAGATAATATGTAAGTTAAATTATTGGCATGTGCAATTACATAGAATATGATAAAAATGGCGCTTAATAATCATTTTACTGGGAAATTAGATACAATATAGATAGAATATTAATTTGACAAGGAGAAATAAATTAAACATATACTTATTGAAGAAAAATAAAATTTTAAGAAAATATTATTGGATCTTATAACTAAATACTAGGCTGTATTGGGGGCAAATTGCTAAATTGATCAAAATAAAAAATTGTGGAAAAAGAAAGAAATATCTTTAATTACTTCTAATATAATAGTTGATGTTAATAAATCTTCATGTCATTTATTAACTTCAACTATTTTAATTAATTAAAAAAATTATGCGCAATTTTATCATTTTTATGTGATAACTTCAAAAAATATAACAATTTCGAAAATAGGATGTTTGCAACATCTTAAAGTTCAAAAAATAATCTTTTCAGTGATGCCATTGTTCGAATCAATAAATTAAATTTCTAATTTTACTAATTTTTTTTAAAAAAATATTTTAACTAAATTTCCCAACGATTTATTTCGCACGAAATGAAAATGAAATTTAACCTCCACATTACGTGTGCATGCGAAAAATTAACTTATATCAGTGTGTTGCCATCGGATTGACAAAGCCTCAGTTAAAAGATTAAGATAACTCTTAATGAAAAGTAAACCTAGAAAAGTGTTATTTTCAGCATGTGTTTGTATGCCGTGAAATAAATATGAATATGACACTTTATGATACGTTTTAATAAAATAAATCCGAGAAAAATCTTGATACCTTTTAAAATATTTATATTATTAATTCAATAATTTGATTTTATTTAAGGCAAACATAATTTGATATATATACATTATAGTAACTCTGATCAGGATCCGTCAACTAACATCTAAACAGTTTAAACATTTACATCTAACAGGAAAAATGGTCTAAATGAAGAAAAATATACTATTTCATGCAGTATGTGGCACTGAATATAATTGCATAGGACTTTATAAAAGTGTGAGTTAAATGACAATCAAAATTTAAACATGGAGATATTTTGCAGAAACTAATGAGAGACAAAGTTACATAATATGTTTATTGAAAATTTTACTAAGTATTAATCTTGGCGGCTAGTATATAAACAAATAAAATTCCTTTTTCAGAAAACTAACATAACATTTTCATTTGCGAGGGGATGAGATACCAATGAAATTCTATTTCATCGTTTTTCAAAAGACGTCTAAAATCATTTAAGATCAAATGACCCTAAACAGAACCACAGGATAATAATTTAAAAAACGTGCGTCAAAAGTCACTTAAAAACTTCACTTAAGAAACGGAAATGCAGAATTCTGCGAATCTTTCGGAGTACTTATATTATGGGAGATTATCGAAATATTCAGTATCTTTCAATGGTAAATCTTAATTCGATTATAATTAATCTAGACATATAAAATTTATTTTTCACATATATGCTCGAAGAATATTTCTAGGAGTAGAGCTAAATCTTTTTTATAATCATGTTTTTACAAGAATTCTATAAAAAAAGACCCTAATATTATCTCAGATTAAATAGCACATTTACTATCAAGATTAAATAAATAATAACTCTCTTTATGCATACTCTACGGATATCAAATTCGTTTGTCAACAATTGGTTTCAAAAATGTTAAATATTTTATCTCATTTTGATGATAAAGGGTGTCCTTTTCCTATTTTTTTTTATCTGACACTCATTTCAGAAATGTATTAAAGTCATTGCGAGTTATATATATATAGTCTCTTATTTTTACAAAATATTTCTACTGATTTATGGCTACAAAAATACAGTCAGATTACATTAATAAAACGACTTCTATCACAAAAATTACCAAAAAATCATTTTTTAGAGCAAAATATAAAGATAAAAGGTTACTCCAAATAAGAATAAATTACCTTTGAGAGGAACAGCATAATCCTTTAAACGAGAATCACAGACTTAAGATGAAACTGACGGGAAAATTTATGTATTGAAAACTAGTTATATCATCAATTTTCATTTTAAAGGTCAACCTTTTGGAAAATCTAGTTTTTATCATAATTTTGAAGTTTATTAAAGCCACAAGTCTTATTAGAAAGCATTAGAAATTATATCAGTGCATTATTGTTTAAGGAATTTATGATTTAAATGTTTCTATTATATTTCGTGACGTATGCTTTTGCATCATCTTGTTGAGTTTTCAAGATAATTGCTCTTTAATGATTTTTATAGATACTATATTTCTACAAATTCATTAAAGATTTCTATATGTTTAATAATGTAAACTAATGAAATTGAATCATTTCAACTTTATTTTTTTTAAATATCTAAATCTATTCCATTTGAGAAATTTAAAATTCTTTGCAAAATATTTTATGGGTGATTTCAATTCGACTTAGTTAAATTTTCAAGCATCGGTATACATATAGTCTTCCTTACTTTGTATTTTATGTATCCTGTGAAATACTGAAACGTTTTTGTAGCTTTTAGTTTCAAATAGTTTTATTGTTAATTAGAGTATGGATTCGTAAATATATGTGATAATCTGGAATATGTAAAATTTGCATATATTTAATAACTATCAAACAAGATAGTTTTAAAAAGAGTATTAAAGAGGGGACATGGCAAAAGCAATTTACCTATAAGTAAAATCAACATCAAAAATAGAGGAAATATGGCTACTGCTTCTGGATTAGTGAAGTATATTCCAGAATAAGTTCGCTAGATAGCCAAACTAACTATGCTAAAGGGCACAGCACTATCCCAATGCCCATTCTTATTCCATATCTACCCACGTATGTTCTCTTCCATCTTATTATTTTATTTATGCATTACTTATTTCCATCAACGAACCCTCATGCCATTATTTTAAATCTTATGTTGGATTTTAATAAAAACCTATTTTCAAAGTAGCATAATCAAGTTTAGATTTATTAATTCGTTCAGATGTCAGAACTTTAAAATCCAATGGCACTTGACTTTCGTATTTTAACCAGATATCTTTCTATACATAACTGGCTTATGTTTGATGATCTTTCAGAACTTTAATTGAGACAGACAATTCTCCCATGAGATAATTTTGTTCTGATTCGAATTAGTTCTTTAAGACAGCCATTTCTTAAAAATGGCATGATTTCTTTTTGACTGCTTAGGTTGGAAAAAAATTACTAATTTTCACTTTTTTTGTATTATTAGAATAATTTTAAGCTTCATTCAGCTTCTCCATTTCTCATAATTGATCAATTTCTCCAACTGCTTATATTTAATCGAAGAACTGCAGAAAAATATTAGTGTATCGAAGTAGAAAGAAAGAAAAAAAAACTGAATCTGTGAAAGTTCTTTCGTGACGCCTTGACAGCAGCTCCAAGAACCTTCCGAGCAACTGAACCGATTCCTAAGAGCTGAACCTGACTTGTAGCCCCACGAGATTTCAATGTCTATTTCCTTCTTCGAGATTAAAAAGACTCCAAGTAATTTCTTTTTAAGTTTCTACTCTCTCGAAGTAACTCTAGTCTTCGTAGCTTAATTGAATTACTGGGGAGAAAGTGTCTCTCTCTCTCTAAAGTAACAACAGAGATTACATGTATTTGTACTGGTAGTACTACGAGTATTCAATACTTTTTTGGTAGTAGTATGATTTTTTTTTAAATTCTCAAACATTTATCCAGTTTTTACTCTGATTCTTGACGATTGAAGGAGATATTCCACAAATTAAATTAGCGCAAAATGTTAAATGTAATGCAAGTTCAACCAGAAGAGCAGAGTTATTTCTTGTTAATAAAACTCTTGGGTGATAAATCGAGAAAATGTTAGGTCATATGATGTGATTATAAGTTTTAATCTATAGTTAAATTGTTTTAAACACTCACACATAGTGTATCGAAAAACAAATTCTATTAGGAAATAAATTTTTATAAGGCAGAAGAAAAATAGTATGCTACTTGGAATGTTCAAACACTAAGATAGAAAGACAGAAGAAGAATGGTGAAGAAATGACTTGAAATGATAAGTGTCATGAAAATCTGAGTCAAGTTAAAATGTAGGCATGCTACTGATAGACTGGCAGGAGTGCCATTTTGTTATAAAATAAACTATGAACGGTATAGTTTGTATCATATCTTTCATATTATTATTATGAAAAGAATGAGAGCTCAGGATGTCATAAACTTTCGAATATTCTCAGAAACTTTTTCAAGCAGTTCTTATTACAATCAGAATTAGAGTACAGCTGTGAAATCTTTAAATGTCTAGCAGTTGTTAAATTTAATCATAATTTTAAGTTAATGCTTTTCGAGCATTATTCATCACAGAAAACTGCAATAACTACAATTTTCCAAATGAAACAAATCAATGAACTTTTATAAAGCATAACAAATGGATTTTAAAAAGAATAAAACTATCAATTATTTATTCTGTATTGAGTTCTTAAAAAAATGATCGCAGGTAGAAAAAATAGCAGTAACCATAACCAACCTTCACGGAAGTGCCAAGAAATAATAATAGTTATAATGCTATATAAAGTTATCAATATGTTATATTTCATTCTAAATGTAATTAACATTTTAAACAAATGCATCACTATTTAATTATAAGAAAAAATGGTAGCACTGTATCCAAAATCACTCTTTATTTCATCTCATATGTCACAATAATAGGAATTCATCTGTCAATTCAGTTATTATTTTTTTACGATTACTATTCCATAAGTAATTAGTATTCCATATATTAAGATTGTGAGTATGTAGCGTATAGGGATGGCATTCATTTCTGGAACGAAAAGTAATATAATTAACAAATACTTAAAAATGCGTTTTATGAAATGAGCACTTTCATCTGGGAAATTAATTCTTTAAAAGCTTTTCCAATAAAATGGCCATCTTATCTTTCCGTACAGTCGCAGTTAAAGCAAAAGTTCGTCTACGTGGGCCTCGATAAATTTGCAAATAAATTGACGAAAAAGGGCCGCGGAAAGTGCGAAAATTGTATGAAAGCGCACTTAGATGCGGTGCACTCAGCCAGACCTTATTAAGTGTTCTTCCGCTCTGACTGTAAAAGTAATTAATACTTTTGGCTTTTCTTTTTGCCTCTTATCGCGCCAAGGCAAGATGGCGGTTGTTCCACTTGGCTAAATTTCTAACTCATTTTTCCCCCACATTTCTCAACTCGATAGGTTTATCTCGGAAAGGATACTTCTTGTTCCAAGATTTAATGAAATGTTTGGATATTTATGTTGGCCATTAGCAGTTTAATTGAAAACATACTGGACTTTTTTTTTTCTTTTGCGTTCATAGGGTATTGGCTTTTAGTATGTTCTGGAGTGGTAAACGGTGCGAAAATATTGAAAAGGCTCAAAATGACTGTATTAAGTGGGATTATATAGAGGTTGGACTAATTAGTCCAGAAACTCCAAATTTCCACTTGCTTTAAAGATGGACAAATGTTTGTGGTTTGTTGAGTGAATATAGACGAATATGAATAATGTACATACCATATATTTTGGAATCTAATGCATTTTCGAAAACACTTATTTGAAATAATTTCAATTATTAACGAAATGTGCTCAAAGGAAAGCTATTGCAATCAACGGAATATTCGATTTCTCATTAATAAATTGTAGAATTTAGTGAATTTCCTTCTCAAAATGGTGATTCAGAAAAAAATATTCATTTCAAATGTTAAAAACTTGTGAAATTTTGTAGCCATTTAAAAGAAATCAAAATCATTTTCAAAAATGTGATCATAATGAAACTTTCCTATTGTATGAATCTCAATAGGAATTTACACGAGATCACTTTAAAAATAATAATGGAATTTTCAAACCACGGTTATAAAGAAGACTATTTAAAATTTTCGATCATCCAGCTAGTGTGGTGTGGAAGTTTGTAAAGGGGGTGCCAGCTCAGGTGCCGTTCTCATCATCTGACCGTGGTTCGAAATTGAGGTCCGTCCCAAAATAGCCCTAGTGTTGCCTTAAAAACGATACGTTAATATGACTAAACAATAATAAATCGAATGTCAATGCCCACTCTTCACATCATAAAAGGATTTGCAAACTGAAAAAGATTTAATGGCGATTGGAAAGTACCGGTTACCTGAACAACAGTTAAGTAATACAGTTCGATAGAATAATATCGTAATCAAATTAGAAGCAGAGAGGCGACAAGAAAAGAAAAGAATATTTGAGAATGGAAGTTTTCCATGTAGGCGATTTTGTATTGCATCCGGATTATTGTTAACTGTAATTACGAATGTAACATGGAATGAATTATCTGTATATCTTCTCGTTTAATGGTCTCTTTCAATTCAGGCAAATCGTACGGATTGGACATGACACTCCTAGATTTTAAACTACCCCAGAGCCAGAAATCAATTGAAGTTAAACCAGGGGATCAAGCTACTTACGAAAATAAAACTTCGTGTGAGATGTTTATAGAATGCTCTGTACTTATGGAAGTGCTTCTAGTTGCATCTATATAATGCCCATTAAAAGACTTCCTCTGTTCTCTATTGGTATAATTCGATAATATTGATGAAGTTTGGATTAGTTGTATTAACGTTCCGTTTTAAAGCAATAGCAAGGCTAATTTTGGAGATACCTAGTAATTTTGAACCGATATCGAATGACGAGGAAGACACCTGAGCTTGCAGCCCTCCAAACTTCCACACGACACCAGCGGGTGGTGGTTTGGCCTAAAGGGATTTAACGTGCACCAGACTCACTTACACGACGGTTCTCCAGTGGAATCGAGTTTCGAACCCTCCGGTTCCTACGCCGAGATCTTACCATCAGACCACCAAGGCCGAAGATCTCTGGAAGATAATTCTTGATGCTGTTGTTGTTTGTGAGTTTTAGTGGCGCAAGAACCAACCTTGGCTAAACTGCGCCAAACTTATGGTTAGAATATTGACGATTGGGGAATAGAAACAACGTTAAAATAATTCTAACGTTAAAATTTAATAAGATAATTCTTGAAAGGACTATGAAAGATGATTTTTTTTCACGACACATAAGTCAATCGATTATAATCTTTACGCATTATACCGGTGTCGATCATCAGATTTTTATCAGTTCAGCATGCGCAGTTCTTAGAATTTACGTTAGCAATTCAGGAGAAATGTATCTTGTCCGTTGATATATTCAAACTTACTATGTGCTATCTTCTTCATATCTGATGAGAAATAAATCCGCAAAAGCGATTTTTTTTTGCTTGTTTTTCGGATTAAAATACCTAGATGCAATGGAATTGATAGAGAAGTATGAGGCTAACTGACTGTAAAATCTTGAGGATCACGATTTGTAGTAAATTCAAGACTCGAGCAGTTTTATTTGTGCAATTCTCTTGCTTTCTATTTTTACCATATTGTGTTATTTTGTAATGATTTTAACAGGAATTGTCAGAGGAATACTTACATAAATTACGGCAGCATATTGTATTGTTAGAAGATGACGAAAAAAAATAAATTATAAATATTATAAATTACGATAAGAGCAAATATCGAAATAACTCTCTTCCATCCATCTTTCTATGCAGCAATTAGGCAAATCCTCCATTCTGAAAATTTATACTAAGGAACACTAAGATTAAAGTTGCATTTACGCCTAATTGTAAATCATTCTTGAATTAATAAGATAAAGTCACCATCGGTAACCAGAATTCTCAAATGGAATTAATTAAATTTATCTTATAAAGACAACTAATCTTAAGGTAATTATTGAATTAATTTAATTTCTGGTTGTTTGAATATATTAATCGCTCCAAAGAAATAAATTGGATAACACGATAAAATTATGTAAAACATTTTGCTATCTGACGAGTAGTCAAACGAAAGTGTACTGACTTTTGACGAATAACCAAAAGAAAACCGAACTGATTTTTTACAGATACTGAATTTAATGATATAGGCTCTTAAATTTAATTGTTAAAAGGCGTTAATTAGAATAAATGTTTAAAAACTGCTATTTAAATAAAATTATTTATCATTTAGATAAACATGAATTTGATTTAATTTATAATAACAACACATCAATTACTAATTTTAAAGTATATATGTTTAAGAAAATTGTAATGTACAATTGAATAACAAATTAATTATTGCAGATATTTGAAGATTGGAACTAAGCAAAGTTGACTTCATATGAGATTCAAAACTAAAAACTTTTAGAAGACAAAAAGGTTCATATCGACTATCTAAAGCATTCATTTGCAAGCAGATATATATATATATATAGCATGCCAAATATAATTCTGAAATATAAAGTACCATATTCCCATAGTGACACACAGAATAAAAAATATAAAAAACTGTTCCATAAAGGGCAGATTAAGATTTTGGGTTGAGGATTTTGATATACTTTCAGATCCTTCGAAATTAGTTTTGCGTTTTAAAATAAAATGCCGAATACGTTTTTGTACTTTAATGGTATATTTTAACGATAATTGCACTTTATAACAGGAAAAATGTTTATTTTTTAAAATTAGTTTCATTTACCTTTTTAAATAATTAAGATACATTGAAATCAATAATTTTATATGCATAAATATTTGTCATCTCTATAAATAATAATTTATGTAATAAAACATACAATGTCTCTATATTATCCGTTCTCCAATAACTAATTTCTTAATCATTAACACGTTTACTGCCACTCTGAGTTTCTTACAACGTAATTTATGGGTCACCGTTGATCCCTATGTTAGTTAAGGTGATAAAAACAGATTTTTTTTTTTCATATTTCGGTGAACAGCTAAAAAACAGACAAGGATAAAGCACAAACTGAATTCATTCTAAAAGTTATGCACTTAATTTTTCGACATAATCGCTGTAAAGTTTCATGCATTTGTCATAGCTGTAGGCCAGATTCCCGATGCTGCAGTGATGTGAGATAGATTTTAACTTTACTTCCAAATCCTCATTCATCTTTGAGTTTTGGTCTTCTCGTCAGTTCATCAGTTCAAGATAGGCATTTAAATCACTCGGCTCTTAACTGATTTTTTAATAAAGATAGAGTAAGAACACAAAACTATAGAATAAAAAACTTTGTCCAATATTCAAGTTAGTCATGTGGTTCGAAAGACATGGGGGATGCTGGAATCCTAAGCAATGTGCTAGTCCATTAACATGCCAAAGCTGCAAATTTGGAAGATAAGCATTTAAACATCCGATCTCCGTGTTATTTCCTTAAAAGAAAATGTAACAATATCAAGATTAATAAAAAATAAAAGCTTTTTCTCATTGTTCAAGTAATAGTAGATCAAGTGGTTCGAAAGACACGAAGGATGTTGGAATCCCAAGAAACAAGCTAGCCAACCAGTAAGTAGGAAGATGAGTGATTTAATAATTCGTGCTATTCCTTACTTTAAAAAAATTCAAGGATTATAAGCTTAACGAAAAAATAAAATGTTTTCCTCAATGTTCAAGTAGTAGTAAATCAAGTGAACCGAAAGACACGGAGGATGTTAGAATCCCAAGCAATGAGCTAACCATATGGCATACCAAGACTGTGAATCTGGAAGATCAGAGTTTAAATATACGTGTTCCATATTCTTTACTTAAAAGAAACTAAAAGAATTCCAAGATTGATAAAAAAAATGGAAAAAAAATTAATAAAAAATTGCACAATATTCAAGTAATTTTAGATCAAAAGGTTCAAAAGACATGGGGAAGGCTGAAATCCCAGGCAATGAGCTAGCAAACCAGCAAACCAAGGCTGCGAATTAGGAAGATGACTGCTTAAACATTCGAACTCCGCATTCTTTCCTGTAGAAAAAACTGAAAGAATTCCAAGATTAATGAAAAATAAAAATAAAAATTACTTAATGTTCATAACAGTCGATCAAGTGGTTCGAAAGACACGAAGAATTCTGGAATCCCAGTCAGTGAGCTAGCCAACAAACATGTCAAAACTGCAAATTTGAAAAATGTGTGTTTAGACATTTCGCTCTTCGTATTCTTTCCTTTAAAAAATTCCAAGATAAATGAGAATCTTCAAAGAAAAGCTAAGAAAAATCTCTCATCAATTTCTGGAAAGTTCATCGATGAAGGGATCGCAAACCTGGTTCATCGATATGATAAATGTCTAAATGTTCAAGGCAATTTGAGAATCGAATGGTGACATGTATTTTGGTAAAACATCCGATTTGTTATCTTTTTTGTTTTGTTATGTTTATGATTCATCATATCTTTTTAAAAATCATACTCCTACTTCCAGTTGGAGTAGTGCTGAAATTGAGGTAAGTTATATTTTATTTTATTTAATTTTGAAAGTTTACGTATTCTGCATTTTTTTAAAAAATTATTCCTGTTTTTTTGTTTTTTTTAAGTATATCTATCAAAATTTTTTGATAATTGTATAATTAGAGTCAATAGTTGGAAATATAAAATTTATACTAATTCTTGATATTAAATTCTTTTCCTTGAAAATATTAATGTAGTAAGCTATTATAAGAAATTTGGAGGTATTTTATTTTTTATTAAAGAGAATATAATTCAAAAAATTAGATACTGTTTTCATTATATTAAATCTATAAAACTGATACTGCAATTGATGTTACAATCATTGTAAAGATAAAAATGTAGAAATAGAATAATAATGAAAGTCTTTATTTTTTTATACCGAGTAATAAATAAATTATTACTAGTATTTTGATATTAGATTCGAAAGTTGCAGTTTTTAAAAGTAATATTGAAAATATAGCATTCAGAATGTGAACGTATTTCAACTATTTATGAAAATTATCCGATACTGTATCTCATCATTAGCTGAAGGAGCTCTCTATTAGATTAATTTTAATGAACAAATAATGTCATAAATTAAATAATATAATAAATCGCAATGATTATTTAAAAAAATTGAATTCTAGTTTTGTTTTGGGAAATGATTCTTTTCCAAAAAAAAGGTTTTGATGATTTTATGAAAACAAAATCTTATCCAAGATTATTCCGATTTTATTCATTATGCGAGCTTGCAACCAAAAACATTTAATCCAGCTTCTAGAAAGGGCAAAAAATTTAGGATTAATGGTTATTGTTTACACGCCATTTTCAATCACAATACGGGTGTTATTGCTTTTAATTTTGCATTTTTTACTTTTATTGTTAATGAATTTATTCCTAGTTTTCATTCTCAAATTAAAATTATTCCAATCAAATGTGGGATATAATAAATGCATCTTGGAATATAATAACCTTGGTTTCTTAAAATAAAGTAATGCATACTTTTATACTGAAGAAATCTAATAATCGAAACCATACTTGCAAAAAGGAAACTTCATTAATACCCTTTTCTGATATTTGTTTCTAATTGAGACGGGCATTCTTGATCATCTTTGAATCTTATTAGAGAAGAAACGATAATATATCGATTAACTTGAAAGAGTGAGTGAGTGAGTTTCTAATAATATACATAGAGATAAAATGTTATAGCCTCCATATTCAGACTGATTAGATATCGATTTTTTCCTGAAATGCGAGGCAATAAATTGGGAATAGAGTGTTATTTATACTTCAAAGTGCAGATCTGAGAATGGAAAGAATGCTTTTACTTGTTTAGTAATGTGTAAAGGAAATCCATTTCAAGTTATCAATATTTTTTTGATTAAAAAGTAATAAAAATCATTTAATCTGTAATATTCGAATATGCGGATATTTTTAATTGAATTAAATGGTTTATATTAATTTTATTTTTTTCATGAAATCAGAGAAATGAATATCCATTTGCATTTTTGATGTAACAAAGATTTTTGAGTTTCATTTACAGTAGTTCCTCTTTAAGTGGTTAAAACAATAGTGTATCGAAATTTTTAAGCAAGTTCAGCAAAAGAACGAACAGCGATAGAACGATAGCATTAGAACTTTCAAAACAATTTAATACAAATTCTTCATTTAAAATGTTTTCCAAATACCTTCGTTTAATTCCTTTTCGGTAAAAGAATGTCTGGATTTAATTTTCATCTTGTCCTGTCTACTGTTATTAAAAACAAGACAATGTGTCTTTGGTTTATTTGTTGGCGCATTACATAACAGATAATTTGGCATAAAGTCACTAAATTTGGAAGAAATATTCTTAATGAAATGAGATTATAGATCTCGAAAAAAAATTTGGAACCTTTAGGAAGAATTTATTAGATAGGAACGGACATTTTAGTGATATTTATTTTTTTAAATATCGTATTTCATATTCTGGAGTAGATTTACGTTTGAGCTATACGAGCTATAGCTTAATGTCCCCTCTTTTTTGGATGTGCCTAAAATTGTGCATATGCACAAACGTTCTATTTAATTCGACTTATGAAAGAACTTATTTTTCAAATAGCTTAGGCCTCATCAAGTCTATATACAGCAATGCTTACATTTCTTTTCGATTGCCTTAAAAGTGCGGAATTACATATCAACAAAGTTTCTTTATGATAGTCTTCTACATATCAAAGATATCAATAAAATACATTTTGCAAGACATAAAAGATGACATTGACAGTTTATTAGCAAATTTTATTTGAATTTCCTTTAAAGATAAATCGTTTCGAAAGCAGTGTAATCTTGCCTCGAAAATATTTTATCTGTAATTTTAATGGGTGTGGTTATTTTAAACTATTTTCCCACTTTCAAATATATGATTGTATAAGGAACATTTCATGATTTTAAATTTTCAGGTAGTTATTAAGACAAAAAAAATATTTTATTTGTGTGTGTAGATCAGATTTGTAATCGTGCTAAAATTTTGATCAAACAGTTTATTAGAAAAAATATTCGAAAACTATGCCTTTTTTTTTTAATTAAAAGATACTATGAAAATCAAATTAGCATAGAAGTTGCAGTCATCAGTGCAAGTGTATGGCTATGATGAACTCTTGGCAGGATTTCAACTTTATAATTTGATAAATACATAAAACAGTCCATTTTTCAGTGAATTTCCAGATTTACTGGAAATCTTTTTGAATCTTGTCTGAAGGTGAGCAACGGAATTGCACACCTGCAAGGTACTGGTAAAAAAAAAAGAAAGTGCATACAAAAAAGATGGAACATAAGTTTTAAATGTCACTGAAAATCAATTCCAAGTACGGCATAAATTGCCAGAAAATAAAGGTATGACGTAGTCATTTAGTTTGATGTCTTATTTTGCTCGTGGGGGGGGAGAGGGAGGAAGAGAGAATTTGTCTGCTTTGCTGCATTTGAGACAATTTGTTTTCGCTCTAATTACACATGCCTTTGCAAAACTTTTATAATTCTAGATATTTTATTTATTTTTGGACTTATAAGCTCCAGTATTTTTAAAGAAATTTGTGTGTGTGTGTGTGGAATTAATTTTAGAAAGGTTTTTTTAATATATATATGTATTAAAATCATTGTGTGTTTTTAAATGTTTCAGATTACTCATGATAATGCGATTTCATTTCTGAACCACACTTTTTTTTTGGAGTAATTTTTATGATTTTGTCTCTTTCTCTTATTGACTCGCTTGCTGTGGATAATTTTTTTCTTTACTTGTTTATTGTTTTACTGCACTTTATAAAAAATTTCTCTGTAGTTTGCTTTTCTGTAAATAAATAAATCCGTCTGTTTTGTAGAATGTTTTTACATCACACATGTTATAGCATGTATAATATATAAATTTACTTAGTTATACCCCATTTTAAAGCAACTTTAGGGTTAGTTTGGAAAGGATCCCATTATTTTAAACCCCGTGCAATGACGATACCCTCTTCAAACTACCACATCACACCAGCCGAAGGTCATTTGACTTTGACCTTCATCAGACCCGCTTGTACGGCCATTCTTCTTTGGAATCGGGTCTCGAGCCTGGAACCCTCCGAAGCCGGAAAGCATACCACCAGGCCACAACTTCCTTGTAGATTTTTGAGGAATATTCGTATTATACATGTCGTTGTTGTTTCTTATGGCGCTTGCCATGGACAAGCCCGCTGTTCGAAGACAGCCGATTTAAGCCTGAGGGGGAGCGCCTCTTGTTTCTATAGTAGCGCCATCTAGGGCCAAGAGAACGACTTAGCTACACACGTCACAACCCCTTTTTACGGGGTGGACTTCATTCACGCATTTCATTCACTCAACTACAGATCATAATTTAGACCTGAATCAGAGAACGATCACCCCTGATCCAGTACCCCCAGTGGTATTACTCTCGACATGGAGGACTTTGTGACCACGACAGATTTAACGCGCGTCAGCCACCAAGCACGCGGAGAATCTTCGGCCGGTGGGGTTCGAACTCACAACCTAAGGGACGCGAATCCGACGCTCTACCAACCAGGCTATCCCGGCCTTAAAAGGCCCGCCGGCCGAAGATTCCCCGCGTGCTTGGTGGCTGACGCGCGTTAAATCTGTCGTGGTCACAAAGTCTTCCATGTCGAGAGTAATACCACTGGGGGTACTGGATTAGGGGTGATCGTTCTCTGATTCAGGTCTAAATTACGATCTGTGAGTAAATGATATGTGTGAATGAAGTCCGCCCCGTAAAAAGGGTTGTGACGTGTGTGTAGCTAAGACGTTCTCTTGGCCATAGATGGCGCTACTATAGAAACAAGAGGCGCTCCCCCCTCAGGCTTAAATCGGCTGTCTTCGAACAGCGGGCTTGTCCATGGCAAGTGCCATAAGAAACAACAACAACAACATACATGTCGTAAAAAGTATAATTAATAAATTTATCTGGTTTCTAGACTGTTTAAAGGATTTTTGGATAGTATGTAGCAATGTTATGAACGATGCAACATATGTAACAATTAAAGTAATTTATTATTCATTAAGCATTATTACATTAAAAATTAAATTTTTATATAGAATGCGAGGTTTAAACAGCTTCCATTGATAGGCAATAATGGTTTCTTTCTGGTCCACCAAAACTGACTATGAATCTGATTTCTATCTCTTCAAGATGCTGCATAAATAAAATCATTCGTTGTTGATAAAACCACAGTATTTTTTTTTTAATATTGTGTCATCGTATTAGCAGGCGAAAGTCGATTTAATTTGTTCGTTTTGTTTATTCATTTATTATTTATTTTAAATTATTTGAATTCTCATAATTGTTTTTAATTACAAAATATTAAATTCTTAAAGTTTTTAGTTTATAAAAGTATTTGCTTGCTTTTTTTGAAAAACAAAAATAGTATATTCTGAAGCATATTAATTTCGAAAAAAAATGAAATATTTTTTTGACTGCTCTCTAATTGCTATTCATTTTTTAATGTTTTCATAAGATCAATTTTAAAAAAAATGTATAACTTAAAGCCTTATATAGTAACTTTGCAAGTTTTTTTTTCGGAATAATTATATAATGTGGGAATTTATCAAAGCATAAGTGTCAAAATCATGAGAAAATTTATCCTGTTTTTTACAAAGTAACTTGTCATTTTCAACAATTAATAAAAATAATCCTTTACAATAAAAAAAATTGCACTATTTATTGAAGGATTTGGAAAAAAAAATCATTAAATTTTCAACCTTCCATGAAACTAAGAAAAACATATAAGAGGGTATCGTTAAAGCATTTTTTTAAACTTACAAAAAAAAATCAAGATTTTTTTTTTTTTTTGTCTTAGGTTTACATATTACTTTCTAAATGGGAGCTACTTTTCTTAAGCCACTAGTTTTTTTTTCTGTTAATCATATTACATAATAATACTTGTTTATTTCTGGTAAACATTTTAATATTGCTTTACAGCCTATTCCAAAACATATAGTTGAAGCTTTTTTTTATATCTTAAGAAGCAATCTTATTAAAGAATGTGCATTTTGGAAACTGTGATACGGTCTATAAAAAAGGAAGCTACCTTATCACTTATCTGTTCTGAAATTGATTCAGTTTATTTTTCCCGTTTTTCAGTTTACTATGTTATTTAGTTTATCTCGTCTTAGTTTATTCTTCTTGACTTGTTTATTCTTTATAACTTGTATCTGCTCCACATACTGTTCAAACAATGGGAGATACATTTATTAGAGTTTAACAGGAATAATAAAAACAGCATAAATATCATTTTTTTTTTCGAAGCCGGGTGTGAGAATAGGACTTGTTTTCGGTAAGAATCCATTCATAAGAATCTTTAGCTCTACAGCCAGTTGTAGTAAATGTTCTTAAATTGATATATCCCTTATTGTTTCTTGTTTACAATGGAATTGTCCACGAAGTTAATTTCACCAAAAATGTCATACAGACATTCAAAATGTCTTTAATTCATGCAACTTTAATGCATTTATTAATCATTATTCTGAATAATTCGTTAAAATATTGCAGTTCTTCACATTTTAAGAATTTTCCAATTTCCGTGGAAGATCAGAAAAAAGAATTTAAGCGCAGAAGGTCTGTTATCCATTTCTTGAAATATCATTCTAAAAACATCGCTACGAAAAATATATTAAATTTGTTTATGAAGTAGAAGTTCGTAGAAACATTGGTTTATTATAGTTATTCATGAAACCATCAAGAAGAAATTGAAATATGTTATATGCACTTAATTGATATATGCACTCTTTATTTCGATTTGATGTAGAATTCCAGTTTCTAAAAAATTCAATTCATAGATCAATTCTATAAGTGTATTCATTGAGATGTGTATGCACTTAGGAAATAAGATTGCTATTTAAATGTTATTGACCTGAAACTTACGAGCTGAAAATTTCTTTTTGAGTCTAAAGTGAAAGATTTTTTTTTACAATCCCAATTTTGCTGGTGCGGGGAAAAATATAAAAGTCAAATGGAATGTTAATAAAATGTCAATAATGGAAAATTTTATCTTTCAATCCAGAATTAACATTTGTTACATTTTTATACAATCATACATGGGTAAGAAAGTAGATTTTGCTTTTAAAATGTTGGATACGATGTTTCCCATGCAATGATTGGTTTTTAAACACTATTTAAATGCACGATTGAAACATTTAATATTTAACTAAATATTACTCTATAAAATTTAATTTCGTATGTAATTTATTAATTTTTTGCATAACTTAATTACTAATTTATATAATATATATATATATATAAAATTAGTATATATATATATATAATTAGTATAAAACTAATTAATATTTTTTTTTCTTTATTTTAGACTGAACTGCAGTTTAAATCCCGTTTGATGGAGTGTACATCGAAGTCATAGAAGCGAAGGATTAGTTGATGTTGGTGCCTGGTAAGTACATTTTATTGAATTTAAATAATTTTAATTGTGATATGCTTCTTTTTTGTTTCATAAGTGTTATTGCTGACTGGTATAAACAAAAATAGCTGAAAGCAATTATCGCCCAATTCATTCACAGCATTTTCTATTTAAGATAGCTTAAATTGGTAATTAAGAAAGCTTTACGAAGCATTGAGAAGCTTCTATTTATGTCGGAAAGTGATTGATAACTGTCAGAAGTGATTAACACTATTTTTTTTAATTATAAGCAATCAAAACAAAAATTTTAAAGATTTTTATTCTTTACCTTCATGCAAAAATATTACTTCTTCCTTTTCAATGACAAAACAATTGATGAATAAATAGTCAATTGCCGGGCATAACATCAGTGTATCCTGAAACGAACTTGTATGTACGTTTACAGAATTGTTGGTGATTATTTATTCGTTACTCATTGTATTTTTAAATATATTTTTCATGTCATTGCTTCGCGTACACTTGACATGAAATTTATCCTTTAATCCCGGAAGTCGGTGTAATTAGATTGTTTTTCTTGATAATAGTGCACTTCGTCATTCCGACAACTAGCGGTAGATGAAAAATGAAAATAGAAATTATAAAATTATATCATTAATTTAATTAGTTTATATTAGTTAACTAAAATATTTTTTTTTATTCTTCTTTCTTTAGTTATCTACATCAAACCTATTTAATGAGTGTTGATTATTAATGTTAATTTATTTAAACAAATATAAAAAATTCTAAGAAAAGGTGAAAAAATAATTAAGGAGAAATAAAAAATTTAAGCTACTTCTTTCCGATTTATAATATAAACAAACAAAATGTTGCTATTATCTGAGACATTAATGAGAAAATGATCACAAGAAAAGTTCTGAATTGAAAAAAAAATCTTACACCAATAAAAAATAAATTTACCAACGAAATAAAGATGTTCAAAAGGTGACAACCTTTAGAAATGATTTATTAAGCTAATGAAGACATAAAACCTTACCCATCCCATGTTAACAAACCGAAGTAAAGATTTATCAATGCTAACAGAGTATTTTATAATATAAGTGAAAAATCATCATACAAACATATGATATTAAATTTAAATGTACCACTGGTAAAAAATGATTCACTTCAGATATAACGATAATTTTTAATATTACACATGTATAAAAATTAAAAGTGAAGGGGATATTAAGATAAAATATTGAAAGTCTTGTATCCTCAAATCATAATAATCGCTTCATTAGAATATCATTATGGTCCAAAATATAAGTCTATCGAAGCGTCATTATCAGCAGACAACAGTAACATAAAGGAAAAGGAGGTTATAACGGGATATAGATACCCCGTGTACATCAGCATG
This sequence comes from Argiope bruennichi, assembly GCF_947563725.1. NCBI lineage: Eukaryota > Metazoa > Arthropoda > Arachnida > Araneae > Araneidae > Argiope > Argiope bruennichi. Next base: position 35,658,077 of record NC_079152.1, on the reverse strand, counting down.
AGGATGAGAAGTTGCCATGTAAGTAAACGGGTTTTCTTCTCTGGTAGGTACAATAATAATATGGGGATGAGTTACTTTTACTCCAATGGCGGAACACATTGCATAAGCGGGAGGTAAAGGCATGAATTGCGCTATGTATATGGGAGAGGGGAATATTTTGTGTACAGTTAACATATTAATCACCATGACTTTCCAGTCATTCTGATCATATTGTACGCTCAAGCAGAGTAGGAGGTAATTATTTTTTGGTTACAACAGGTCTTTAGAGACGTTATTTTATGTTATCTTTATATGCTTATTTTATTATCTTTATATGCTTATGCCACATTTAAAGCTGGTTCTGATAAAGGAATGAAGGATTAAAACTATGTTCTTGAGCCATTATCAAACTTAACCATTGATGACCAGGTGAGGAAAAATCATTTTATGCCGGACTAAATTTAACTTCATTATGCCCCTAGTCAGCAGGTGATGTGAAGTATATATCCACAAACGTAAAGTGGAAAAAAGACTTTGAAAATATACTGTTATATCTAAGTTTCCACTAGTACTTGTTCCTAAGTTTTTTATATGTATGTATGCATGTTTTCTCGGGAATGATGCTTGATGGCACAATTCAAATTTTACGTGAGAGTAGAAAGGTTATGATTACATAGTGAAAGTTTTGATGCATTGCTGTATGCAGATCTCTAATTTTAAGTTGAAATAAACCTCAATTTCAAGAACATTTTTTTTAGAAGCAGAGAAAAAAAATTCTTTTAGCTTGATTTTTTTTATGGAATCATTGTTAAAAAGTCAAGCGATACGATGAAACCAAAATTTGGATTTAAAAAATTGTAATTTACTTTATTTAAATAAAATATTTTTACCTATGAAATATTACAGTAAATTTCTAAAAATTAATGAATAATAATAATAAATAAAAGCCAAAAGAACTTTTTATTATTTTACAATTGGCTTTTATCGCACATTCTATTAATATATTAACTATGCATTTATATGTTGTATTCCCAACATATATATAAGAAATTTTGTTACACACAATGAAATATGTTGTCAAAAGATTTGATGAGTATAATGATAATTTACTTTATTACTAATGAATGTTTACATATTAATTAGCAATACATTACAGATAAAATAAATGAGCAAAACATTTTAAATATTCTTTCATTAGAATATTCTCTTTTTGTACAGTTATAACTTAAAAAGAGAATCAAACTTCTTTAACGTTCAATATCAGAAATGAGACCATATCATTTTTAGAAGACAATATTGAACTCTAATGTAAAGTGTTTCTATGTAAGTGATTGAGTTTTTGATTCCTTGCTTCATTTCTTGATATATTTAACATTGAAGAAGCTATATTTTGAAGGATTTTTTTTTCTTTAAATGAAAACTAAACAATTCAAATTTCAATTCGCGATGATAATCTGTCTCGTCGAAATGCTGAGAATATATTCAAATATTTGCAATATTTAAGGGATATTTTCCATTTGCATTTACAAATCCAGATTTTTCGATATAGAGATACTTAGGAAATCAGTTAAAGGTATAGCTTTGAATTTCTATTTTCACGAATACATTTGGCATTTCAAGACAATCCGCATTTTAATATTAAAATAAAACATAGATAACTACGCTTTAGAAAATCGATAATTAATTACTGAAAGTATCATTTTGATTAATAGTCTAGAGATTTGCTTCGTGATAAAATATGAATGTTGTGAGCGTATTCATAATAAAGCAAAATTTAATATCTATTATACTTGAAGTTTGAGTAGAAGATAAAAAGATGCATTGCCAGACCAAATACCAAAATGATTTATTTCCACCTGCCAAATTGCTTATTTACCCCATTGTTCTAATAGATTATGTTAATCATTTTCATTTACAAAACTCCTATTCGTATGCAGAATATATCAATAGTAGTCTGGAAATCTTAGACCTGAACTGAATGATATAAAAAGGGAAAAATTTAACTGAAAATAGAAGCCCTTTAAGATAATAAAGTTAATACTGTTACAAAATTTTTCTATACAGCAAAATACCGTCGATCAATCGTAATGCATTTAATCTCTAATAGTTCAGCAACTTGTTTGCTTGCTAATCCTCTAGTCTTTTTACTCGTCGGCGACTACGACCACTCTCACACACACAATTTCCGCCGATACACACACACTCCTTCTCCAGCTTCAGAGGTCTGTCTTTTATAGCTCCGGGAGGCGGGACTAGAAACTTCAGACCAATCAGGTCGTACCTGGGTGTATCTCTGTTATTACTGGATGGATCATGAAACTTCTCGAACTTTCTGGTGTTATCCATTTAGTTGCCAAACTCGCCAAATTCATCGCCAACTCGCCAAACGGTCGCCAAGCTCAGCACGCCTTGCCGGATAGCAAAATTACAGATTTGTAACAATACTTATAGGTAATAGAAAGTTGATGTAAGCTAAGGTGCGATATTATAATAAGAACTAATCGGATATTTTGACCCATTCTGCGGCTAATTTTTTAACGTTAAACCGTGTGAAACAACAATAAGCTTCGAAAAAAACCGTACAATAACAGTTTTAATTTGAAAAATACTGTCACAGAGCTTATGACTATCCCTTGACAAATTTTGTTACTGCTAATGATATTCTGTTCTGTTCGCTCATGGTCTAAACCACGCCCACTATAATAAAATCACGCCCGATAAAGACTAAGAAGAATTCTCGCACAAATCATAAAAAAAGAAATAATAATTTTACCCAAATTTTCATATCAATTTTCACTATAACGAGTAACCGCAATGTGATTTTTTATAAGAGGTTTGTTATATATTGATGCTTGTTTTCTCCTTCTCAGTTCTCTTTATTCTAAAGTAGAATCTGCCGTTATATAAGTTGCCAAAGCTGCGCATGCGTCTGCTGCTATACGTTTAAGTCAAATGTATTCTATATGATAGTAGATCCTTGCGATACTGTTCTAAACTTTCTTTCATCTCCTTAGTGTTAATTATTTACTGTACTGTGTTCGTGTGTGTGTTGCTGCATTAATAAATGCTTGTAATTTTTTTTTGCAATATCCGCTGCGTAAATCGCCAACAATGTTTTTGTAAATGTAAATAAACTCCATGCCTATTCTAACATAATTAGTACAAATGATGGACCTGATTTTAAAAAATCATATTTTCGAGTACAAATGATGGACCTGATTTCAAAAAATCATATTTTCGAAACTACTGAACAATAAGTCATGCATGAATTTAAAGAGAAATGTACGAAGTTTTTTCAGTTACAAATATTCTATGTGTAATCCTCTTGTAATAGAGCATGAGTTCAATCTGCCATCCAGTTCATTCCAAACATTTTGTAACATGACTCTGTCAATGATTCTAAATGCTGCACAGACGCGTTCTTTTAGTTCTGGTAGTGTTTCCGGCTTTGGTGGTACATAAACAATGTTTTGTTTCAATAATTTCTTTTTGTGGGATTATGTCAAAGATAACAGACAAAACAAAATGCTAAAAAATGTTTGGAACGAATTGGATTATTGGAACGCATCTTATGTAACAAGATTGTCACACATCGGACATTTATAAATGAAAAAAAAAACTTGCATGGATTTAAAGAGAAATATATCATTACTTATTGTAATATGCGCAGTGGTTTCGAAAATATGATTTTTAAAATCGGGTTCAACATTTGTACTCATCCTGTATTTACCAGGGGAGATTTATAATCGCTTATCAATATTTAACAATTAACGGCAAAGGACTCGACATAAATTTTTTTCAATGAAAGTTTGTCTACGATTAGTTACAATTCCCGACTCCTCACGACCAAGTTAAAATATTCCTCAACCAGACGACTGCGCTAATTTATCTTATCAATTATTCCACCGACTCCTCCTCTTCCGCAAACGTTTACCCTTGTGGAAACCTCGAAATTCGCTTCAAAAAGGGGCGAATCTAATTTCCTGGTCTCTTCTGCAGCAGAACTGAAGCGAGGCCATCAATTCCATCGCGTAAAATTTTCGACGGTTGCTCAAAAAGAGAGTGCTCTCTTCGGGAGAAATTCGTTACCAAAGGCAAAACTATTAATATCAATTAAGAACCGATTTAAAAGCAAGGGGTAGGATATATTTTCTTCCATTAATAGTGCGAATGGGCTCGTTTTGTATCTGACTCCGGCAGCGTGTCAGCAACTGGTAAATGCTCCCCGCGAGATTAAAGAAAGGGGAAGAGGGGGAAGAGGGGAAGGGGATGGTAAAACGAAATATTCCCACCAGTGGGAATTCGCGATTTAATCACCGAACGCGGACGGGCCATCATATTTTTCTTCCGCGTCTAGCAGCCATCAAGACACTCTCCCTCGCGATTCATAATGTAAGGTGCTATGAAATTCCACTTTCCGCTAAGTCTCATTTCCTACCCGGAAGCCTTTTTTTTTCTGATCATCCCTATGTCGGGGCTTGTATTGTTTCTTGTGAAAGGCTTGGTTCTTTATGGACTATTGATTGTTCATATGGCTTTGATGTCGTTGTCTGTGGAAATAATGAAAAACCACTAGTCAGAAAAAAAAAAAGATGTAGGAGATGCCTCAGTCGAAGATTCGGTTGTTTCTTACCTGTGTTTTTTCAGCGTGTTCGACGGGAATATTGTTTGCCGACAGATTCTAAAACTCTTCGTGCTTTGAGCATGCTTTAAGATGGGTTTATTTCGACCAAAGCGGGGTGAGAGGGAAGATGAAAAGAGTTGTTTACATCTATACTTATATAAAGCTCAATGTGTGTGTGTGTTGGCGCTCTACAGAAAAGACCATTTCACCTACAGCTACCACATTTGGTACATGTATACCTTATAGGTCGGGAATGTACACCTGGGGTCCCTTTTTTGAATTTTTAACTAGAATATTAATTATTAATTAAAAACTAACTTCCCTGCCAAAAACTCTTTTCATTTTCCCCAACGCCAAATGAGTAAGGTTTCAACTTTTTTTCCCCAACAGTAATGAGGCTAGGGTTAACATTTTTCAGCCGATTATTTCAAATGATTGTTTATTTTCTTAGTGTTTTATGCATTTAAAATTAAACAGTGTTAATTAATCAATCTTTCAGATTCATTCTGAAGTACTTTTGAATTAAAATAATACAGAATAAAGGAAATAAAAAATTTCTAATCTGCATAGCTTTACCCCAACTGGCGTGCAAAAATTCACGCATTTGCGTTACCGTAACTGGTGTTGAAAATTCACGCATGCGCATTTTGTTCTGATTGTTGACAATATTATCAACGGATGATTCTTGATTTAAATTATTTTTAGGGAAGTTGCATGCTTTTGTAATTAAATTGTACTTATGTTAGTAATATATTTTTTGTATATGCTTATGGTTTTAAGAACATCGTTTTTAAGTAGTTTTTTTAAACCTGTTTTCGACCGATTATTTTAAACGATTCGTTTTATTTTCTTAGTGTTTGATGCATTTAAAATTAAACTTTGTTAATGAATCGATCTGTTTATGATGAATCTGAGAAAATTTTGTAGACCAATTCTTGAGATATTACATAAATTAAGATATTCTTTAGTGCCCATAAAGTTTAAACGCTCAGTGACTCTGTTATCAGTAATCATATTACAAAAAAATACTTTGTTTCAGTGAGAAATATTATTATATCAATTGCAGATTAATCCTTTCCACTTTAATTTAAAGTATAAATTCTACGGGAGCTAACAGAATATGAGTGACTTATATGGCTATCAAAATTTGAAGTTTTAAAATATTTTCATGAAGAATCTATTAAAGTAGGAATTGCGTAAAATATTTAATTATTAAAATTTAAACGAACATTAAGATTGGCGAACCGGCTGGTCGCCAAAGGCGGCTAGTTTAACAATAAATTAAATTCGGATTACACGAGGAATGAATTAAAATAAAATAAAATAATTCTGTCAGAAGCGGCACGATACTAACATGCACATGAAATTTAACTACAACAAAATAGTATTTTATGGTTCGTAAATAAAGAATGATGCAGCATTTCGGAAATGCGCTCCTTATTTCGCATCTCACCCCTTAGTGAGATAGAATCTCTGAAAAGTGGTATTCTCAGAATACTGAAGCGAACAGTGCATAGAAATTTAAATCTTCTTTTTGGCATGGTCGTTGTGTAATATTTGATCTAATGAAAATAAAATATTATTCGGTTTATAATTTTTTTCAAAAAATTATAAAATTGAAAAAATAAAAATAAATATAAAATTATATGTAAATATAAAAATACAAAATTTATATAAAATTTATATATAAATATAAAAATATAAAATTATAATAAATATAAAATTATAATATAAAATATAAAAATAAAATATAAATAAAAATATAAAATTATATATAAAAAGGGTGTTCAATGCGAGTATGCATTATCGTCTGACTTTAAAAAATTGGGATATGAGCAACTTTAAAAAATAAATTCCACATTTAACTAGTTAATTAGAAATTAACTTTCTATTATAACTATTAAACAAATGATAATAAATAATAACATACGGTAGATGAGATGTAAGCAAGTGACTTGAGTATTATACATAAGATTTGAAAATGCAATTTCATTTCTTCGTAAAAGAGATTTTAGCAAACTACTTTCTTGTATTTAGAATAACAATCAGCCTTTTCTGCTGATTTATTTAAAAATAAGATGCAAAACAAGCAGTAAAAATTTATTATCATTAGTGCAGCTCCATAAAAATTTGAAACCAAACTTTTAAATTATCGAAAAACAAATAGAAAACTTATGATTTGAAAATGTAAATTGTTTTATTAATAACATAGATTTTAATTATATGCTCCATTGCTCTTTATCAAAAAGTAGTTTCCTCCTTAATAGATATTTAACAATTGAATGCGCATAAGGCATTGCATGAAAAAAAAAATTGAATGCAATCGTTTTAAAATAAGATTAGACTACAGTCTTCCCTAATTGCAGTTACACAAATTTCCTCATTATAGTGGGATTGCAATATCATTTCAATACACAAAGTCAATAGAGAAATTTGAATTGCAAATAATATTACTATCAGACTTATGATGTTAATTCTCATTTGGAAGAATGTAAGCCTGCGAGAGTTAATAGGTAATGAAGACTTAAACTATTTATTTAATATACCATTTAGTAAATTGAGTTCATAAATATCAAGGGAAATTCTGGGATGCTCTCTGAACTGATTAATAATTGTATATTTCTTTTGGGAAAGAAAAATTATTCCAAAAAGTAAGTTTGAATTCCACTCTTCATTAAGTGATAAATGAAATTGTTTTCATCTTCTTTCAATATTGTTTTTAAGTTTCATTTTTATAGAAATAAAGGATATTTCTTATATATCACATACGAGAAAGTGGTGAACTATTTTCTTTACAGCTTAATTTTTCAAAGTTGTTCTTATTCCTATCTCAATAGGCAATATTTCATGAAATTTCGCACTTATATATAATAAGCAATTTAAATCCCCATTCTATAGTGTAAATGTATTGAAAATGAGTTGTCAATTAAGAATGTGTTGTCAGAATATTATTTAATGAATATTATTTTTATTCAATGGGTATTCATTAAATAATTTCAAACATTTGAACAGCTTAATTCAATTATAGTAATATAATTGATAATTATGGCATTGTTTTATTTCTTCCTTAAAATTTAATATTTTCCAAAACATGTATTCAGCCGAAGCAAAGTATCTAAAGGAAACATGCTTCATTAAGCATTTTTCCCTCAAATGTAGTATAGTTTTCGTGTCCCAAATTTTATTTCCTTTTAAAATCTGTCAGGTGAAGTATAATTATGGTTTCTTTATAATTAATCACACACACTATTTACCGTAACAAATATGCATTAATAGAATTGATCGAATATGCATTAATATACATTGATAGAATATGCATTAATATACATTGATAGAATGTGCATTAATATACATTGATAGAATGTGCATTAATATACACTGATAGAATATACATTGGTAGAATTTAACCGATTTCATAATAGACATTAATAGAGTAAGAACAATTCGGCAAGTTCCTAACTTTTGGATCAGACTTTCCTTCAGTGTTTGTCTTTCCAGTAGCTCTTGGAACAATGTGCTAAATATGAGTTTCAATTAAGCAAATGATTCATATTTTAGTTCGCCAGCTTCCCATCCTGTGATTGCTTTTGATGATTCAGTGTAATCCATGCTATACTGCAGATTACATAGCATTCTTATTACTCGCACTGATTCGGGACTTTCCGAAATACTTTTACTGACAATTATGCGATTGGCGAATCAGGTATGTAATATTTTACATTTGCATGGCTTGCACTGGTAGCAAAAATACAGCCGAGAGAAGCACATAAATTCTGCACTTGTAGTAACTCGCAGTAAAAACAAACAACAAATCACTTATTCGAAAAAAGTAACAACACTTAGAATGCACAGATAAAGCTTGTCCCGCGAACATAACTAAAGAGAGAGTATCAACTCAATAACGTAGGTCAGTCAAGTTTGTAAAAGTATTCCAATAAAGCATGGAATTTTCTTGACAAATCTCCAAATCTCGGTTCCTATCAAAAATAAAACTAAAATTCTTAGATTTTCCAGAACCATCATTTTTGTAAACAGAATTTCCTAATTAGCTACTAAATCATAAAAATGAAAATCATGTCATCCATTAAGAATAAATATCAAATTCTAAGATTAATCATGGAGGAAAACTGTTATATTTAAAGCAATATTATGTTTAGTAGTATACAAATACTTCTATAACTTTATTAGATTTCAGGTTATTGTATCGCAATATACTTTTTATAAATTATACAATATCCTTACAACAATAGGATATAGTGTACGACTCCAATATCAATATAAAAAATTATAACCAATGAACTAATATATAAAAACAATTCACCATTTAGATAAATTTATAATGAAGGGATAACTTATATCGAAGAAGTAAATTTTAATGAAAATAAATAGGAATATTTTTTTAAACGAAAGGAAATGTAACTTGAAACAAAAACTCGCAAGTAAATCTTATTTTCATTAAGAAAGATACTTTATGAAAGAGAAAGTCAGATAAAATGCTTATAATGAAAAACTTTATTGGACATTCTTTTCATTAGAAAATCAATAGTCTCACATTACTTAAGCATAAAATTAGTCGTCCAATGCTTTATAAAAGAAGTAAGAAATTACTGAATTTTCTGATACTTTTAACGATAAAAGCAGACAAATAAAGTAATCCTAAATGTAGGAATATCCACCTTTTTTTCACAGAACCGGTGCATTTGTATCATGTTCTAACCATGTGCCCTTAATTCCTGATTTCGATTTCTAAAAGATGTAACTGAAGCTACTTTTCTTTTTTGATGTCGAAAAGTTATTCCAATTTTTCAGTTGGAACTTGCTGATAAGAGCCTTTTTTAGCAAAAACTGCTTTCTTTTCTTAACTGTTTTATTTTTGTTAAAATTTTCTTATAGCATGTCACTGTGGTTGTAAACAAATTATTGAATCTTATTTGGTTAATTGATTTACCAGAACACTTTCTCGCAGATAGTGTGCTTTGAATTCGATTGCATTTGAAAACCATATTAAAATAATACTATACCTATATAAATAAACATTGTTGTTGCCTGTATTTGACTACATTACACAATAATTGCATTATCTGTACATAGAGCATTTACAATAGATATTTCAATATAAAATACAATATCAAATAATCAATCAATTTATTTTTAAAATCATTTTATACAGTAAACTTCCGAAATGCATATACATAGCATTTTATTTCTATTTGGATGTTTCTTTGTGTTTTTCTAGAAGTATAAGTATTATTCTATCTTGATAGGTTATAATCAAAGCACGATAAGAGAATTAAAAATACGAGTAATGTTTATATGGTAAAATTAACTGCAATGCTAGATAGTATAAATCCGTAATCAGGAATGAGAGTTATTATACAAAAATTTTGTTTAATTTTATTTATCCTATTTTAAATCTCATTTTAATTAATTAAATGACATTTCTTATGTACAATATCTTAATATATAAAATTCTGTTAACATAATAGCAATGGTTTAAAATGTATTTCAGTGGTTTAAGTAACAATTATACCCATAATTCAAAACATTGGATGATTGGATAATTATTATATAAATACAAGTTTCAATAAAAAAATTCTATATTTTTCTACATTTTTTTATTATTATTTGAATTACTTTGTATCGTTTTTAGAAAGTTTCTTGTTACGAGTTTACTGACTTCCGAGTGTCATATTGAATTCTATTTCTCTTCCATTCGTCTTATGAACAGACGTTTCGTGCATTTTTGTAACATATATATATTCAAAAGATCAAGAAATCTAATGCTTATGGTGGCAATTTCCCCAAATGTTAAGTTTTTCGTAGTATAAAAAAGAAATAAAAATGCGTGCTTTGAATGGTTTCATTATTTTTTATTATTATTCATTGTAACAATGTAATGTAGGTCACATTATTCTACCAATAGTTAAATAGCATTGAAATCAAAACTGGATTAAAATTCCCAATCTTCTTAAAGTTACATTGATAAGAGCTAGTTAGGGTTAATAATTTAAAGACACTGCCATTATTGATTGATTCAATGGGTGGATCATTGTGAAAATCGGTTGTTTTGAAAAGTCAGCTTATTAAAGTTACTTTTTAAACCTATTTTATTATAAAAGCTGTAAAAAGCATCACAAAAGAATCCAATGTTTGTGCTTAAATGGGAACTCTCAGAATCTACTTTGTATATGCAAATTTCAAGATACTGATTTTTAATTTCAATAACTTTTTATAAAAGGGATCATTTTTACTAAATTATCAATTTTATATGCAAATTATAATTTAGTTATGCAGTCTTTAAAAACTTTGAAATTTTTTGATTAAATTAGTCATCTACAGAAAAGGACTTAAATATTTCATATAGGTTATGGTTTATAAAATTATTTTTCAACAGAAATAAGGCGAAAAAAATTCGTCAGTTATTACACAAAGAATGAAATCTCGGTTTTATTTCCATATTTCAAGATGACGATTAATTACAATATTTCTCAACTTGAAATAATAACTCTACGAAATTACAAATGATTACGTTTTAAAGTTAGAATATCATTTATCCTATAAAACGTAATAAAATAGTAAAATTTGAGGCAATTCTGAAAAGGCCGTTAAAAGAGGAAAACACTGCCTTTTGAACATAACAGAACTGGTTATATCAATATGTATTCTAGGTTTGATACAAACTTTACAATGTATCAATTATGTAAACTACAAACAGACGGAAGAGCTAAGCTATCGGCCTCCAAGAGATGCTCTGACCAGATACAAGTCAACTGACTCAAAATGCAATTCATACAATGACTTAAGCCCCTTCCAGAGATCCTATCAGCTAATTTCAACGCCACTCTTTATGCAGACTTATTTGAATAGCAAATCAGACAGTTCCATCTGATTATTTATACATATGAAACTATTTGACTCTGTGGGACATTGCTTTTAATCCAATGGCTGCGTATTTCTCAATTATATATCTTCTCATTGTAAAGCTGTACTTAATTATTGGCAAATATAAAATAGCGTTGTATATATGATAATATTTCCAATTTATTTTAGAGGTTTAGGTGAAAGTACAATTATCGAATGCATTTGTCAATGATAACACTAAATTCGTTGCTGAGCCCTGAATAGCTAACTATTCCTAAGAAATAATCTATGAATTAAAAAATATAGGAATAGAAACGATTCTGAACGTTTAGTAATAATTAATCATATGTGGTGTACCTGTTAATAAAGCTGTTTTATGGAATATACATTCATATTTAACTTTTAATTTTACAATCATGAAATTTCATACCAAGGAAGATATATACGGTTTGTACTCTTTACAACATTTCTAATCTGTCTCTCTCTTTTTACTTAAAGGGAGGGCCCTGGTGGCCTGGTGATAAGTTCTCAGCTTCGGAACCGAAAGGTTTCAAGTGCGAGGCCCGATTCCACCGAAGAGCCATCGTATAAGTGGGTCTGGCGCACCTTAAATCTGTCGGGGCCGAACGTCCTACCGCTTGTGTAGTGTTTAGAAAGGGGGTGTCAGCTCAAGTGTCGTTCTCATCATCTGACCACGGTTCAAAATTACGTGATCCATTCCTAAACAGCTCTATTGTTACTTTAAAATGGGACGTTACTATAATTAATATTACTAAACTTTTACTTAAAGGGATGTATTTCAGCCCTTCTCTTTTCTTGACATTTTTCAATATTAATGTGGTAAAACATTAAATATATAAAGAATCATTTCTGAAATATTGCTCTATATATTCGATACATTATATTTTTGATATATATGAAATATTGATATGTAAATAAGTATTAGTTTCTTTTAAATATCTGCTTTTCTTGAAAAAAATTAGTTATTAGTTGATCCTGAAGATTAACTATTGAAATCATAAAAATTTAATACATTTTTTTTAAATGTTTTCTTCTTTTTACTGCTTCTAAACATATATGAAAAAAACATTTTCAGAATAAAAATATTAACAAAAGCAAAATATTTTATAAAATTGACATAAGTCTTATGATATTGCAAGTTAATATTTTAAAGCAGAAAATCTCCTTCATTTTCATATGTGTGATAAAACAGCTTAATTTTATACGAATGGTATTCTAATATTCTGCATAGTCCAAATATAATTCTTAGTCATTGTCACTATAGAAAACAAAAGGATGCTTGAAGGACAGACACACTGGGCCTCTTCCACTCTGCACATCCAATCATCTTTCGAAAACAAACAGGCTGGAAACAAAAAAATAATCAAGAGCAGAAAACGCCAAAGCCAATCTGAGTAAAACCTTTGTCCATCAACCAGGCTGTCCATAAGCGGTCATTCAATTACCGCCCAGCCTCTGGAATACTTCTGATATGGTAATGGCATATCTGCTAGGACCATTTGTCGATCTAATGCAATCCCGGGCACTGAGCTGCAGGTGTGGGGGCTTGCTCTTTTTTCCCCTTCTCCGATTCATTCCATTAACAGTTAGAAAGCAAAAGGCCGCCATGTTGGGCCTGATGGAAGTGGGATTTGATGGAAGGGTCTCGAGTTCTGGACAAAAGTTAAATAAAAAAAGGAGAATATTCAGGCCTTCCATTTTGTTACAAACACTCTTAAAAAGGATGAAAGAGGAAAGTTTCAGCAAATGCATCTAACGCAACAAAACAAAAGGGTATTTTAAATTCTAGAATTAGAATCTTTATTTATTGCCATGCATATGCATGCTATTACTTACAAATTAGCATTGTTTCCTATTCTTCCTTGTTGTCTTCCGTTTTTGAAGAATATAGGGACAAACTATTGTAAAGATTATCTTTAGAACTATGTCTGTGGATCCATCCATCTTTATATGAATGTGATAACACGAAACTTAAAGGTACCTGAAATTTGATAAAGGATGTTTCACAAATGTTGTAAACCTGTTTCGAAATGGGGCTCAAATAAGTCAAGTGAATTACTGCTTTACTTGTTCTGTCCGTTTATTGCATGTTAATTCGAGAATTCCGTATGTTGTTGTAATAGTAAAATTGTAAATCTTTATCGAATTTCGGATCTAATCCAAAAAAGGAAGACTTTTATAACAGACAGAAAGCTGAAAAATACTACAATGTAAAAGGATGACATTCGGCGGATGCTTAGCAAATTCTAAATGCTGATTATTTTAAAGTTTTGGACCAAATTCATCCACTGAGAAACTATCGATCAGTATGTTATATAAACAAAAATCAAAAAATACAACACTAAAGGGGAAAAATATATATTGCGGGGTCTATTCACCAAATTTAGGGACAATTCTAAACGAGTATCAGCAAAAAGAGGTATTTTTTCTTTGCTCTATTTTTTATATTAAAAAAAAACTCCGTGATATGAACAAAGATTATTTTAACTTGATGTTGATGAGTACACAAAAGAAAAAAAATCAAGGTGGAGTATTTCGAAAGTTGTATAAAAAGATATTGTAAATTAATACAATTACAGTCCCTTCTACATTCTCAGCAAATGTGAAATAAAATTTTGGAAAGAGGTATGTTAAAGAAGATTTGAAACACCATGTAGCAACATAAGTCATATACAAATATATATTATTTTTAAAATTTTATTCACTCTTAATTATGGTAACGATAACGCACTCATACAAAACATATTTATCGCCTTAATGCGTTTGTGCAGAAACGCAACTGCTAAAACGATGAAAAAAAATGCGGCAAAATATACTTAACAATATTGTTAGGAGTTGAGAATCATTGTGAACAATTATTAGTATCACGGAAATACACATTTCTAACATCGTTCTTCGATTTCAATATTTTTTTTTCTTTTTAATGTTTATTGATACTGTGCATGTCACTTAATGTAAATGAGAATAATGTTATCCTTCACATTATATTATCAATATCGTCTAGTCTCAAGCCAATTTTTTCAATTGTACACTAAGATATTCGTTTAGTGTGATCATTAAATATGTTTATCATTAAAACTTTTAGTGTTTTCAAATTTGTAACAGTGGAATGATCGATCCGTCCTTTTCAACCACAGTTAACAATTGATGTTCACTGAATTTTTTGCTCCACTAGAAAGAAAACATCTGGAAATCATTTCTCCCAAAAGATGGAATTCTTTAGTCTGGATTGGTTTAAATGGACAACTGCATTGCCAGGTCTAGATTGATATCTTTTGAACAGTCACAAAACTACCGTTTCCTGCGACTGAATTATGGAAACAAAATCGATGAAGAAAACTGTCCTTTTCAAATAGAGTCAACGATTGATGTTCCTTGGATTTCTTGCTCCACTAGAAAGAAAACATCTGGAAATCATTTTCCCCAAATAATGGAATTCTTATGTCTGGATTGGTTTAAATGGACAGCTATATTGGCAGGTCTAGATTGATACCTTTTGCACAGTCACAAAACTACCGTTTCCTGCGACTGAATTATAGAAACGAAATCGATGAAGAAAACTGTCCAATTGTCCTTTTCAAATAGAGTCAACGATTGATGTTCCTTGGATTTCTTGCTCCACTAGAAAGAAAACATCTGGAAATCATTTTCCCCAGAAAATGGAAATTTTATGTCTGGATTGGTTTAAATGGACAGCTATATTGCCAGGTCTGGATTGATATCTTTTGAACAGCAATCTTTCCCTACAAATGAATTGTGGGAAAAAATATTTAAAAAATTGCTCATAATATTAAAGACAAAATTGAAATTTTGAATAGATATGACAGTTTACCTAAAGTGAGTCAATGAAATACGGCGGTGTAGTTGAAAATTTTATAAACTCTCCTTTTTTAAAATTTTGAAAAAATATGCGCGTGTATGATCAGGCAAGAAACAATGATTCCAATGGGGTTTATGTGTTGATAAAAGCCTAACGAATGCCGCAATGAGCCAAGCGTTTGTAAATTTAAAACCAAACATGCATTTTATTCAGCAAATATTCTTTTTAAATAATACGGTAATCAGCGGATAAAGCATTAACAAATATTTGTCAATAAGCAACAGTTAAAGAAATCTTTTGCTTTTTTAAAAAAATAAATTAAAAATGGCTCTGAAATTAGTATATTTTTTCCTTTTTTCCTAATGTGATAAAAATGATTATTTTGATTTTACAAAATTCAGTTATTATTATATCAGCCGATTAGTTTTGTTGAAATTCTTGAAACCAGAAATGATTACATTAAATGGTAACTACTGTATATCATGTATATGAATGGTATATTGCTTATTATTTATTTATCCTCCCATTAATGCAAATTAAAGGAAACTAACAGAAAAGTAAAAATGGCGTTAGTAAGTTTTCCTGATAAGAATTTTTCGTTGTTTTAATTTTTAATTCTGCTACTCTCCTTTCCATCATTCTTATAAGACTACTGTTTACCATTTTGTCATAAAGACATCTATTTGTTGTCATCTGCATAAATGATATTGTAATGCTGTTAAAGTTCTATTTACACTTACAAACTTTAATTTATTTGAAGTATTAAATTTTACATAATTGAAATTTATTTGATTTTGCACAAAAGCATTCATAGTAAGAGTAAATATAAATCAATTAGAAACTTCGATGAATTTGAAAACAAAATTAACCTTTTGAACTCGAATGCTGACTCTTGCTCACCATTCAAGATGGTGCATCATTTTAATAGTTCATTTAATTATTTTTCAATTTTGGCGGTTAAAACAGCCAAAGAATATAAACAGACTTAGATTAATTTTTCGCGAAATTCAACTTAAAACAATTATATATATATTTATTTTCTGGGACAATAAACAAGATTTTGTACTAAGTGAATGATGACACATCGAATTACTTTTTCGAGTGCAAAATCTTAAACATCGAATATTTATTTCTAAAACGTTCCACAATATATATTTTAAAACCAACTCAGTTTTCTTATTTATCCGTTCTTTTTTAATTAATTACCCTTTCAATTTACAGAACTAATGCATCTTTTCTTGAATTTCCTTAATACTTTAAAAAATTTGCTTTCTCCAATAATTGGATCTTATAAAATCAATCCCAACAACCAAATAACTTCAATTAAAAAAATTTATTATCTAATCACTCGAAATAATAAAAACTAATAACATTAATACTTTTCAAAATCTATAATACTTGCAGTGGTTATAAATCGAATCAATCATAAGACATCCAATTTGAAATTAAATTGCCACAATCGTGTTTTTGATTAAAAGAATTGAAATAAAACTCGGGAAAACGTATCATGAATAATATTAAACAACTCTTCCGATATTTCTTTGTCGGGCCGTTTCCATTCTTTTGGATGGAGAGTAGATTTAAATTGCAATTTGTCAACGTTATCTGCCCGATCCGTTTTGATGGAATTGAGCCTCTTTTGAATGGGAGAACAATTTTGCTGCAGCATCCAATTTGTCAAACGAAATGACGACTCCAGCTCCTCGTACCGATCATTTCCAAGTTAGATACGGAAGGATATTATTCAAAGTTTTGAGTGGAAATCGACGGAATTTATTTCTGATTTATATTTAATGCGTCGTTAGTTTCTTTATGCGATTCAGAAATAGAGGGTTAAATTGAAAGTAATCCGTGTTTCGTGCTGTTGGAAGATTCACTAGTGAAATAACTCAATGCTGTAATAGGAAAAAAAAAGGAGAATTGGATT
Source organism: Argiope bruennichi (assembly GCF_947563725.1). Taxonomy (NCBI): domain Eukaryota; kingdom Metazoa; phylum Arthropoda; class Arachnida; order Araneae; family Araneidae; genus Argiope; species Argiope bruennichi. The sequence goes on along the minus strand of NC_079152.1, from coordinate 35,640,845 downwards.
GAAAAAGAGAAAAAGATACAGTGTGTCATTTCAATTCTTAAATTGGGAAGGTGTCTTTAGAGTCTTTAACTTTTTTCAACAGAAAAGGAAAAAAAATGTGTGTTTTTCATTCTTATTGGTTCTTACTGCATCTTCTGGAGGCTGCGGGAATTCCTTCCTTTTTTCTTCTTCCTTTTAACCATTGATATTTTATTTTTAAAGTTATTTTATACAGTAAATTTCCGAAGTGCGTATAAATAACGTTTTATTTCTATCCGTTAGTGTTTTCTTAGAAGCATTGCAGAGCATTATTCTATTTTGTTTTAATCAAAGTGCGATAGGGGAATTAAAATGTGAATAATGTTTATACGGTAGAATGTACTGCTGGGTTTTATAGTATAAATCCATAATCAAAAAGGACAAGAGTATATTATAAACATTTTTTTTTAATTTTATTTATCCTATTTTAAATTCTTTTTTAATTAAATGCCATTTTTCGCTAACTAGTCTAGGTGATCATCTATAAAGGAACAATTTTGTCATTTACCTAGAATGTAAATTAACAATTTTATATATTAATTTTTGTTTGTTTGAAATTACTTCGCTGGATATAAATGCAGTATATTCGAAAATATTGGCGGGAAATTTCAATTTTTCAAAGTTACCAAATATTTTCATGTCAATATAACCTTACTTGCCTTTAAGTCAATGAAGCCGGCTTAAAGTATATAAAATAAAATAAAGTTTTATTTTCAAATAGGAAATAAAGGGATAGTTTAAATAGAAAAAAAAACATTTCTTGTACGAATTCATTGTAATAATTCTTGAAGTCAAATAGATGGTTTAGCATGTAAAGTTCGATATGCGTCAGTATAGGCATTTTAGTTTAAGCGTACTGTCATTTGTCTGCCTCGTATAAAATACTTTTTATAGATACACTGGAAAATGTTTAATATGAAAATTAAGCAATGATTAGGATTATAATTAGCCGAAAGTCACAATCAATACTTTATAAACTTGAAGAAATTAATCATTGTTTCTTGAATTGTTATATTTTATCAATCGCTAAAAAGGAGAAATATTTTGTACTTACATCATCAAGCTAGAATTGTAAGTGCAGTATAGTATGCAGAAAAATAAATTATTCTATAAAACAAATATGAATTTTAATTTTGTATTTATTCCTGTTTTGTGACACAATGTCTTATGAATTTATTTTCTGTCGGTATATTGAAGCATAAAGGTGCAACGTTTAAAAATTTCCAACAAAATTTAAAGAATAGGGAATGTGTGATTTGCTTGAATGCATCACAAATTTATATATATATGTATAAAAAAAGCTGGTGCTGTCTTCCCAAAACTTTCTCGTGTATTTTCTAATAAAGGTTTATACTAGAGAATACCTTGGATAGCGTTGGGAACAGCAGTTACGAAATATTAAACTTTGGCATGAATTTATCATTTTTCCTGAATCTGCCGTGTCATCTTTGGAGAGTTATTTGGCGATTAGGCACGCATATGCGGGTAACAGCGTTAAATTGTTTTAGATGTGTTTATTTTCCCCAGTCGATTGGAACAAAACAAAAATTATCAAAATACATTTGTATTAACAAAATCCCATTCCAAATTTTATATATTTAACTCATTGCGCTTTTAAGCAATCTTGTTTTTATGTTTCTGAAAGTACAGACCGACAGACGGTCAACCGATCATTCAATTTGGCTCAGAATTTGATAGGCGTCTACACTATAAATGTTTGTGCCGAATTTTATACATCAAACTGTCTTCATTCTGTAGTTATATTCGGACGGACAGAGATACTTCCTCTGAACAGAATTTGCTCAAAATTTGATAGAATTGGCAAATTTGGAGTAAAGACCATATATTCATTTTCAACCGTCTAGCTCAAAGCGTTTTTGAGTGATCTTTGCTACAGACAGACAGGAGGATATTTACAAAAATGTGTTTTTCGAGCAAAGGGAGGTCTAAAACATGGAGATTCATCAAATTTTTTAGTTTGAATTTTTCGACGAGAACTATACTTCTTCTATACTATGTATATGAGGAAGTAAAAATGCATGGCGATATAAACGAAATGTAATCAAATTCAGTCATAGTTCCATATGAGGAATATTATAATTTACTTTAAAACAATGTGTTGAAAAATAAAAGCAACAGAAATTAAAGCAAGTGCAAGCAGGACAAGTGGCAAAAAGTTCTGAAAGTTGATGGTCTGCATAGCAGAGACAACAAAGACATCCATCCATGCTCCCTCGCAAACCGACAGCGCTAATCAGCGTCTAAAATCAACAAATTAATTGAATTTTAATTACTCGCGTGATGTACGACACGGCAGATTGGCTTCAAGTACGAAAATAGGTCGTTCGGAACGTCCCATAACTTTCCTGAGGCAGATGTGCGTCCCTCTTCCCATTCTTCTCCCTATCTGCCCAGCCGCGCGCTTCTAATTAACCGGACGAGTCCCATTCATCGTCCATGGACACGGTTGGAACAGCGGCACTTCTAATTGCACAAGAGGAAGTTTTCCAAAAGGTGCAGCCGAGTCCATTAGTTAGCGGAACCAGGACTGGCATTGATAGACATGTGCGGCGTGGACATGCTCACTTCCTGCTAGGGTCCACCACCAGCGGATACTCTGTCATAAAACTTGCTAACGATCCTTGTGCCAAATTGAGGAGTTTAATTTCTGCCATGGTCGTTGCAGAGTCGTTAAGATGGAGAGCCCTAAGATCTCAGGTGATCGCTGCGATAGTCGGCTTCTGGTACCATAAAAATTTAGACGAGAGTTGTAATGACCGATCAGGAAGTAATAAAGAAGTTTGGGGAGAATATGATTATCTTACTTGCTTCTCTAATGAAGTTATTTTTTTTCTACATATAAGAGTGATTATCATTTAGTTTTTTTTATTGCTACCATAATTATTAAAAAAAATGTTTCTCAAGCATTTTTTGTTACAAATAATATTTTTTATCCCAACGATTTCTTATCTTCAAGTTTTGGTAATCACTTTTTATTAATTAAATGGATTATACTTATTTTTTTGTGTGTAAATTATGCGCCTCGTGTTTGTTTTTATATTGACTCGACAAAAGATATTCTTAAAAATTGCCAAGATAATTTATAAGATATCCTGCTTAGTTTTAATTTTATTTTCTCTTCTAATAACATTAAATTAATACTAAAAGCAAACAGCTTGAGTTTTAAAGCACTTTTTTTTATCAGTTTATTGGGAAAAAATATTATGCATTCATAAAATAGCAAGTAAATTATTTATCACAAAATGATATTAAAAAATCATAAATTTACAAGATAGTGAAAAAATATACAAAAATAATTGAATCTCAATGAATATCACAAAGAAATTTCACAAATTTGTTTAAAAATTAAAAAACTATAATATTTGTTTTTACTTCCACACTGAGAACAGAAAAAGAATGTTTTAGGTTTGTACACAACATTTATAGAATCGTGCCTTTTAAAATTTTGTAAAAATGGTCTATATTCTCTGATGTATTTCATAACATGATATCGTATTTTTATATATAACAAAACCTAGCACTAAAATATTTTAAATATTCAACACCAGATAGTAATACTTGTATGGAATCAAAGTTCAATTAAAATGAATAGATTCTTTAACAAGAAAGGTTAAAAAATACTAAAATACTAAAATAATGTCTTGTCATTGTAAATGCAGAACTGTACAAAATTTCCTTATTCCTATGCAACGGCAAATGCAGGAAATGGGAAAATCGTTTAGAAAATTCCATCTTTACTCACATGAAGCATTTTAAACTTAATAATGTATACAAAGTTGTGATATAGGGGTTTAAAATTTAATATATTCAATAACATTTTGCATTCCAATTTTCAAATTTTTAAAATAAAAATAAGAATTATGGTAAATGTAATAAACTGGTGATTAGGCATAATAACTACAAGTGATTATTCACTAATAACTTACCAATGGTTATTCATAATCACCACTAAACTTATTAGTGAATAGTGAATAATCACTTGTAGTTATGCCTAATCACACAGACACACACATACGTGACGGTAAATACAATTATACATAATTATCAATTAATTATATTTACCGTCACGTGTGTGTGTGTCTGTTTACTGTATTTTAAAGAATAATATTAAGCTAAATTTTTAAAAAAAATATTTCCTCTACATGATATCTTTGTCTTTATTTTTATACAGAATTTATAAATCTAATATATAGTAATGTCTATGCGATCAAAAAGATTACGTACGTTTATTATTCAACTAAAAATGGTGCTTCATACTGATTTAGAATATTATATATTATGACTTTTATTTTGTGTCTTGCTATGCAAATTGTCCTTCAGAATGTTTATATGTAGAAAAGCCAAGAGCTACCAAAGAATATGATTAATCTTTAAAGAAGGACATTTGTGCTTGCGCAGACATATTAACCCTCCTTTAGGGCAATGCCCCATCTCATGATAAACTCTTCGATTTCTTCAAAACTTCCATTCATCTAATAACCCTTATTCTCTCGGCCATTTTTTTTATATTAGATGAATTTCTCTTCATCTATAATGCAATGATGGCGTTATTATCGTTACAAATTGAGGAGAATGAACTTTTATGGGATATCGCAATGCTCTGCTTGTCTTTTAATCTTTCATCGTGTTTGTCTTTCATCGAAATCAATCTATCAAAATTTTCTTTAGATTCAGCAAAAAAGAAGTGCAGACATTTTTATTTGCAGATTTATGAAAAAGAAATGAAAGTTCTCAGATCATTTAAGGTAGCATTCCATCTTGTGTTGAACAATTAGATAAAAAAAAAAATTCTGATCAACGTTCTTCATTTTTCTTCTAGTATTCATAAAACAAAAATAAAGATTCTGATTCCGCGTTTTTATTTTCAATGGCTTATTATATAAAATTTCTGCCAACTAAAAATTATAAATGCAATTTGATTCAGCCATGCACTGAAATGTTGATTTATTGAGGTACTGACTCTGAATTTAGAACATATATTCGCATATACATATATTTAATACATATATTTGCTATAAGTATGGGTAATGCATGAGACAAAGTACTAGGGTAAAAATATTTTTACACAGACATTTTTAAAATCTAAGAAAGTTATATCTTATAATCCAAATACGTGAAGTAATGTTGAGGACCTAGGCATCATATTAATATTGTTACAGAAAATTATCCACAAAACTCCATAAAATCGACAGCAGTCAATGGATTCGGTTTAATATCTGTATAGTGACATAGACTAACGTATTAAAAGGCAAATTAAGACATTAATTAGACATGAAGAACGAATACACAAACGACAATAGCCGAGAAGTACACAATTATCAACAGCATAGTATCAAATGGCCAGTAAACAACCTCAACAGCAATTTAAGCAGCCATAACAGAACTCAGCAGGAAGAGAGACTTCAGAGGTGCAATTATTCATGTCCCTCTAAACGTTTGCTATTCACCTCTTCCTCCTTGCTACAGTTATATTACTGACGGCATACGACTTGTCACTCGCCACACGACTTGATGCTTCTTCAATACTTGACTCCAAGAACCGGCGCAAGGCTCAATCCTAATTTCAGTTATCGCTTCATCTACACTCAACATTTGTGCTTCATCAGACTGATCCAACTGACACCACACAGATTGATTCCATCTTGACCTGCAGGATTTCTATAGTTTCCTAAGCAATGTGCAGAAAATTCTTGAAAGATAGGCACAATTCGTCTCCTACTGGTCCTATCATCAAATTTCCTTGAGATTCAAAAATCTTCAATTTTGTCGCCAAATTTAATACAAATTGTTAAATGGTCTCCAAGTTTGTAACCAGATATAACCGACATTCATTCAGTATCCCATAGAGCTGACCGTAAAACTGTCTTTCCTACGGTGGAACTAACTGCTCTGAGAAGGAACATTACAAATTCGTAACAATGTTTTGAGTATTTATCTGCTAATAACCAACGTTAAATCTCTAATAAAGGTGTTATTCTTTTCACCTCTCCAAATATGAGAATTGTGTACTTAGATCTAAATTCCATTCATGTCATGAAAACTCAAAATTTAATATAAATTAAAAAGGAAAATTATTAAAGCATGATATTGCTAAATTATAGTATTTCTGTAAAAATTACCAAGATTCTTTGACAAATTGAACAGAAGAGAGCATTGCTATTAAAGAAATTGAATCATATGACCTCAAGCTTCCGAAGAGCGTCAGATGACCTCGTAGTCCCATCTATATCTAAAATCTAATTTTAGCTTTACCATGTCTGCATGACTCAGGATCAATTTCGCCGGAAATACCTTACATAAAATTATTTTATTTATGTTTATCGAAAAAAACTGTTTATATTTTGTTATTACTGCTCAGTGTATCTGTTGGTCACCTCCTTAATGCACAACCACTTGCTAAATAATTGCAATGCCGTGTCAATACTTTTATCATATGTTATGTTCGGAGATTAAGAACTTTAAGTTCAAAAACTTCATGATCATATCTCAAATTGGGAAATTGGCTTCCAACTGTAGCATAGAGTCCCATACACGAGTGCTTTGTGTCATAGTTCAGTGAAAAAGATTCAGTATGTATTTCAGGCGCATTCATTTCAACTGATTGAAGCTAATATTTTATGCAGAAAAGTAAAATTTTACCAACACCATCATACCCCAAATGTAATTTTTTCTAATTTGTAAATTGTCTGACAATCCTCTTTTAATATCTATAAAATTGGCTACTATTCAAAATCAACTGATCGGTCCTAGACTCAAACTATTAATATGAAATGCATTTCTTTTTTTAAAATTTCAACTTGTTATTTGATAAGATTTAAAAACACGAATTCAATTGGATCAGTATACTTCAAAATATTTCACATGGTGATGAAAAAAAAAGTATATACTACAAAATGATAGCAGAAATGAAAATCCTATATTCGTTGAATTAATATTAGAGGAAAAGCAATTCATTTCTTTTATTATAATTATCTTAATTCCTGCAAAAGCAGGCGATTAAATGTCTTGATGCATCAGAAAAAACTTCATCATAACATTAAAAACATTGCACAGATAATTATCGAATTTCAAAATATATTGAAATCGTATAGAAAATTGTTCAGAAAAGGAACTAATATTATAAAGGTTATTTTTTGAATTTTAAAATCACGAAAAAAAAAACTTTTCTGAGACTATAGTTATGGAAGATATATAGGCCATAACTCACACCTGATATTCAAATCATTCATTTAATTATATGATTCTTCCTTTGTGTCTCTCATCTAAAAATGAGAAGGAATTAGACAGATGGCACAGTGAAATGAGATGGAAGGTATTAACAATAAAGGATATGTAGCCGCATGTGGCCGTCATCATGTAAAGTCCTTTTACGCGTTCGATTATATTGAGCATTTTTCTTTCATTTTGACTTATTTTATATCCTCTAACCTATCAGATTCAGCAAACTGTCATCCGAGTATTTTTTTAAGGTGTTATTTCTCCATTAATTGCTGGAGACGTTAAATGAATGTAGCTGTAAAAAGTTGCATGAAAAAATTTGGATCATTCGTAAGGCGCTTTTTAACATTTGATTGTTGACATCGACAATAAGTTACAAAAACAGTTTCTGTGCCATGCGCATTAGTGTATTATATATATCGATATAAATGCATTCTATTGAATCAAAATTGTCGGCTGGTTAGTCTTGGTTCAAAATACCTTAACTGTTGTTGCAATCCATTCTTAAAATTTTAAAATCCTAAATTTAGTTTAGTTTTGTTTCATTATATTAACGCCCCGTTTTAAAACATCACTAGGGTTATTTCGAAACGCATATCATAATTTTGAAACGCAGTCAAATTTGGAAAATAACACCCGAATTGGCACCCACTGTTCAGACTTCCAAACCACACAAGTGGGAGGACATTTGACACCGACGTATTCAACATGCCCCCGGTCTAATTATAAGGCAGTTCTGTTTTGGAATTGAGTCATAAAACTTACATTTTTGCATTTTAAGACATTGGAAATATATCCAATTATGGTATAACTTAGAATACCATTAAATTTCCATTCAAAGTCAATTTTATTATTATTATTATTAAATCCATTGTATTTTTTAAATTTAAAATGTAAACTGTGGAAATGATTATAGCGTTTTGTCCTATAAGAATACTATGTAATTCAACCCAAGGAAAGAGAAAATTGAAAAACCACTTATCTGATACATTCTAGTGGCAATGCAAGTAAAATATCAAACAAGTGAATGAAGGACGGCATTTTTCAATCGCAGCGCATGTATCGTCCCTCTGTATCGAACGAATCAAAGAAGAGAGGCATCAGTGCGTCCCCAGAGCAGTACAAAAACATCGAATACAAAAAAAAAAGTCGGGGGCAAGAGCGGCAGAAAGTTGAATAAGAACATCGTCTTCCTTCCTGATAAATTGGTTTCACTCCCCCAAATGATAATCAGACATCTTTCGGGACCGGGTATCATCTATCCACTCCTAAAAAAATAAAAAATGAAAAAGTGTCTCGACTTCTTCGGCCATCGTCATGTGAACCCACGTCATTTGCGTGTTTGCAGAGGATGAGAGTATTGATGTTTCCCTTTCGGCATTCGGTCTTTCCTTGGCACAAAAGAAAAAAGAGGAATCGTATCTATATACATCTTCAAGTTTCCTTAGAATTTCCGGAAACAAGTGCCTACACACTTCTTATGATACTAGTACGTTCGTCTGGTCTAAGGATTTCCTTTTTCCATTTCCTTGATTGCATAAACTGCGAAATATTGGGCAGTAGATTTCGAATTTCTTTCAAGTGGTATTTGAGATAAAAAAAATAAATATGATCAGAAACCTATACAATAAGTCTAATTTAATTGTGGCTTTTAAACTTTTTCTAAACCGATGGAAATTGTATGAATCCCAATGGAAAAAGGATTTAAAGATATGAAATAAAATTTTATGTAATTTCAGTTCATAAATGTGATACTAAAAAATTAGGAAATCTATATTTCATACAGACCATAAGTTCAAATAATTATATTTAGTGAAATAATCTTAATGCAGTATAAATAAAAACAAGTTTCATTGGTATGAATAATGGCAAAGTTCGATATTAATAATTATTTATATGAAACAAAATAATCTTAACATAGTATAAGGGAAACCAAGTTTCATTGGTATGGGATGAATACTGCTAAAGTCTGATATTAAAAATTAATTATATGAAGCCAAATAATATTAACGCAGTATAAGGGAAAACAAGCTTTACTCGTATGGGATGAATGCTGCCAAAGTTCGTTATTACAAAAGTTTTAATAAACATTTAAATACATCATCAATATTAAAACATAATAACTAATTATTGAAATTACTTTTATGACAATGAAGGAAACACAATAAAAAAATCTTTTAACATTCAATAAAAAATAGAAATATTTTAAATATTTTTATATATTTTTTCAAAAAACATTAAAATAATATTTAAATTAAAATAAAAAAACATTGATACCAAAATAGCGCAGGAAATATGAACCTTTCATTTAACTTTTCCGTTGAATAAATGTTTGCGTATGCCCTTTATTTTTTTTAAGTAACGGAATCAACTGTCTTTAATAGCATAATTCACATATTAATTGAAGTAAAATTGCACTTATTCATATGACATTTATTTAAAAAAAATAATCTGAAAAGTCCTGAATTTTCTCCGCGAGCTTTGCCAAGTACTTTTTATTCTCTAATAGGATGCAAAATACAGAGCTAATTTGTTTATTTCTAAATTCTTGAAAATCTATTCTGTCGATAGATATTGAAAATCTATATTTTCTCTGGGATCAAATCTTAAAATGTTAGAGTTAAAGTGACTTTGGCGAGAAATGAAATATGGCTGATAAATCTAGCGTAGAATCATTTTTAAGTCTTGAGTGATGAACTAAAACCGGCGTACCAAATGTAAATGAGCGATTCACATTTCAGTTACATATGATGTGTCAGAAAGAAGTTCTAAAAGTCATCCATCTTGTAGAGCAGGAGGAAAAAATAAAGATGAAGCATTCATGAGAAGTTTAAAGAGAAATGATGTGAATTTTTTCGTCAGAATTTCATGTATCTGAGAATCAGAAGGGTGGGATTATGGGATAAAAGGGACTAAATATAAGATATTAACTGAAACAGCTAAAGCATTATTGATACTTCTTTTCTAGGAATTCAACAAGAAAGTGGTGAAATTTCTGGTATTTTATGTATTTTTGAAACTTTAAATTTCAAAAAGTAGTTAAAGTTAACTATAACTTGGCCGATAAGAAAGGATCTGGATACTAACTTAAATAAAGCTGAGCTAAAATCTCGCCGTTAATATGGTATTATAAGTGGTACATTAGCTTCATATATATTATATATTTTTAGGACTACAAAATTTTTATAATTTATTTTATTTAATTTTTGGACAAACGTTTTTACAAACAGATTATGAAATATGACGATAGATAGAAAATTTTTCTTACAGCGTTTTTTTTTCAATATAAATCCCCTAATAAACTGAAGTAATAAATTGAATTAAGTAAAATTTGTATTTACCTCTATATATTTATTATAATGTTCCGTAATGATCCGTAAATGTTTTGGAAAATAGATATTCTTTGATAAAATGCCATAATTTATATAAAATGTCATAATTTATATAAAAGAGATATGGTAGATAAAATGTTCATTTATTATGCATTGGTAATCAGCAGGAAAGCGATAAACACAACTTTTCTGTAAGAACGGATCTTAAATAAACACATAAGATGAATATATAAAATGAACTTCTACAATTTATATTTTATCCAACAAATAAAAGATCTGTGGACATAAAATATAGTCTTCATGATGGAATTCAAATTATTCCTCAAAAATCAAGATTACATCCTTTTTTCTCGTATTATCACTTTATTATTTATTTGTTATCATTTTTGCTCTAACAACCCCCTCCCTCCACTTGCTAATATAGAATTAATAAAGAAGAAAAAGGAAGATCTTGCTTGGTAACTGAAACAAAATCAGAGACTTCTGCATGATCATTCCTGAATTTGAAGTTATGATATTTGTTTACAAGTTAATTAATAACGAAGATTTTATTACTATCTCTTGTCAATTGACAAATTTTCTCAAATTTAGTCATGTAATCAATTATTAATAAACCTTATCATCCCTACATGCACGGATTGGTCAATACAGTTCTATATGCCCGTTTTTTAGGTAATCACGCATACTTCCAGTGTGCGCAAGTTGAAAGAATGAGATGGTCTTTAATAGTTTTTTTTATAATTAAATCTATATAAAAAATTAATATCGGTACTTTAAAGCGCAGATTTTTTTCTAATACAGTATTTTCTCTTTCAAATTTTTAGTCGAAACAACTCATTTGCGTATGAATTCCGTTTTCAAAAAAAAAAAAAAGTGTTAACATTTTTCTATTTAATAATACAGATCGTCAAATTAGTTTTAGTTTAATTTTTGACAAAAAAGAGTATTCAATTGAATAAAGTCAAGCATACTAATAATTTAATTATTTTCATTCAGGTTCATGAAATTGCGCTATCATATTTTCGGTTGCCCAACCCTGAAAACTAAATTAGCATTCCTATGAGCCTATAGACAAGGAATTAATTCGAAATAATCGAAGTCTTTAATTTTTGACAAAAAAAAATGTATTCAATTGAATAAAGTCAAGCATGCTAATAATTCAATTATTTTCATTCAGGTTCATGAAATTGCGCTATCATATTTTCGGTTGCCCAACCCTGAAAACTAAATTAGCATTCCTATGAGCCTATATACAAGGAATTAATTCGAAATAATCGAAGTCTTTAATTTTTGACAAAAAAAAATGTATTCAATTGAATAAAGTCAAGCATGCTAATAATTCAATTATTTTCATTCAGGTTCATGAAATTGCGCTATCATATTTTCGGTTGCCCAACCCTGAAAACTAAATTAGCATTCCTATGAGCCTATAGACAAGGAATTAATTCGAAATAATCGAAGTCTTTAATTTTTGACAAAAAAAAAGTATTCAATTGAATAAAGTCAAGCATGCTAATAATTCAATTATTTTCATTCAGGTTCATGTAATTGCGCTATCATATTTTCGGTTGCCCAACCCTGAAAACTAAATTAGCATTCCTATGAGCCTATAGACAAGGAATTAATTCGAAATAATCGAAGTCTTTAATGAAGAAAAACTAAGTCAATCAATGAATACATTAAAATACTCCGGTTCATCAGAATGGCAAAAAAAAAAAAAAAAAAAAAAAAAAAAAAAAACCTCAAAAAGAAAAGAAAAGAAATCCACATTTTGAAAATCTCATTTATTTAAGGACATTCTATCCAACTTCCATTTGATCTTAATCTTAATCGTATCTCGGGGTTCCACTGAATAAGATTTTTTTTAACAAAGCAATTTAAAGACGGATTGAAGATAAATTATTCGCACCATGGATGGACCCAATGAACCTAATGCAAAATTACATTCATTTTATTTACGAACTTTATTTAGCTAATAAACCTTACTTCTGTTATCGATTTTTTGGGTGCCTCTTTTTTTATTTGAAATATTTTTTTTTACCGTGATGTGTTCATGTCAAATTTGATTTTAGAGATAGCTATTCATTTAATTGTAATGGATGGGGGTTAGAATGCTCGATTTGCTGTCGCACATTTAATTAAAATAAGAGCGATAAAATGAAGTTTTCTCTCTGTAATTTCAATGAATGATTTGTAAATTTCATTTTTGCCAGACATGAAATTTTAAGAAAATGCTTTCATCATACAAAAATCTTTATCCATCAAAATTTCTTGCTTTTTTCCATTTTTAATCCCATTTTTAAAGAAAAAGGATTAATTTTATGATTCATTATGGGTATCGTTCATAATTTATTACACACACACACACACACACACACACACACACATATATATATATATATATATATATATATATATATATATATATATATATATATAATATGCAGAAAGATTGGTTATTGGTTGATTCAGGGCAATAATGTGATTACCGAAATATGAAGAAATATATAAAAATCCTTTTACCCAATTTACGAAAACTGCATATTCTACCAATAATATGATTTTTATTAAAAATGAGATAAAACTCCTGAAGTGAAAGGAAATATTTCTTCAAAAGGATTATATATATTAAATTAATACATGATTAATTTTTTCTACTGAGGAAAATTTTATAATATAATTGAAAAAGAAATCTGTGATTCATAAAAAACTGAATATATATGTAATGAAATGAATATGTGAACTGTGAAAAGGGCATTCGTTAAATTTTATTTAATTTCTTTTTTAAAAAAATCTTACTTGAGATTCACTGAAGAAAGGATTAATCTGATCTATGAATTATAATTAAATTGGCAAAAATCACAGTGAAAGTTTACTATATTTAAGACAATTTATCTTTATAATTGCAATCAGTGAATCCCAAATATATGTTTAAGGAAATCAGTGAACTGCAGATATTCATATAAATGATGAAAAGTCACTATTTCTTTTTCATCTGAGAATAACTGAATTTGTGAATCTTGCCGTTAAAATCTATTAATAGAAAAATTAATCTATTAACAGAACAGTTTCAAATCTACCCGCTAACATGATTGTGTAGTTAATTATTATAGATTATTACAGATTATTATTATTATAGTTAATAATTAAAACAAAATATCTCTATAAATATTTTTTTTTCTTTTCATATTCAGTCAATTAGAGTTTATTTATAAGAAAAGTGTGTACACATACATCCAAACATAAAACGTATATATTCTAATTATGGTTTCTAGCTAATTTCTAAACTATTAGATAAAATATATTTCTAATTGGGAAAGTGCTTTAAATGATTCGAGTAATTACATTTTATATTTGATTTTGTTTGAGTTCAATAAATATGATAAGGTAAAAAATAAGATCTAAATTTTTATACAGTCCCCTAATTTTAATAATCATATTCAATAAAATATGTTCAAACTTACAATTTAACTTATAAAAAGACCCCTTTATTCAATGAATAAATCTAACTGAAAAATAAACTTTTTTAAAATCACTAAATTAGATGATTTTATTAATTCCGTGGCCTTAAGAACGATCTTAAAGTATCTCAAGTTGAGATTACGCATTAAAATTTATCAGATTAGATTTCTTTCTATTACTTGAAAGATGTTTCTACTGCTTTGAAAAGATATCAAATATTTAAATATTTGATTAAATTCGCTTTAATAGATCACTTTTTAGTGATTTTCATTTAATTCTATATTAAATACTTACGGGGGCATCTGCAAAAATATTTTAAGAAGAATTATAATGATAAAAAAACATCGAAATTTTTGCAGTGAAATTAAATTTAAAGTCAAGAAGTAGTCGCTTTTTGTCATTAGAAAATAAATACTAAGTAACTTGAATAAATATTTGCAGAAGATAAAAATAAGATAAAGAATTTTCTTTTTCTATATGCTTTAACACCAAATAAACGTACGTTTATTTAGTCTAATTCAATATGTGACTGTTTGGGGGAACCTGTTTCATTTTTAGTATTTCTAAAGTATGTGACTTCAACATGGTGGGGCTTTATGTCACAAATCCTTTCAACTACTTATACTATACTGATCCATATGGTTAAACATCACATCGTTTGAAAAAGTGGCTTAATTTAGTTGCCTCATATTTGCCAGATTTTAATCGATAACATTTCGTCCTTTATATTTACTTAACCTTCTCATTATTAAAATCATTCGAAATTAAATGCTTAGAATTCTGGAAGGATTTATGTTTCAAATTTAAAATAAATTCCCTGCCCCTACCTCTTCTTAAAATGCAATGGCAACACATGGTCTTGAGGCTTTATATACAAAAGAAAGTCCGCTTAAGTAATGACTGTTAAGAAAACCTATGTCTAGATATCATTTGAGAGCTCACAGAAAAAACTCTTTGAAACTTCTAACGAAAAAAGAAAAAAAAAAACGTGTCATGTGGGGAAGGAAATTTCTTAGTAATATCTAGACGTTTCCTACACCAGCCGTAAATTCATGGGGCTTTCTAGAATAAATAAGAGCTTGAAAATTAAAAAAAATGGAGAATAAAGATCCAAAAATATAAACCATACTACTATGCCAATTAAATATCTATATTTTAATAAGAACGAAGAATTGTTTCAGAGCAACATATCTATAATTTAGCACATAAAAATCATTTCGATCAATCATTAGATAAGTCAACCTTCTAACTCTCCTACCCGCCCTAAGGCACACGGATTTAAACCATAAAACTGATTGACCGGACCGCCGCAACAGCAATTGGCGGGAACTGTGGTTGTGTCCTATGGGCCGTCACCGGCCACGGTACAACCCTCCCCGAAGGAAGTACGTCCCGTCATCGATGGGAGGAGCTAGATCCCCCACCTATTTGTGTACCCTCTAGGGTGGCGAGATCCAACCACCATGCCGGAAGCATCTCATCCTCATTTCGAGGTGCTAAAATAACTTTCATTTTAAATTAATAAATTTATTGTAATTGATTATATTTCATTTTATTATAAAACGTTACTTACAAATTACAATAAACAATTATATAGTTCTTTTCATCATATTTTATTACACAAGCTATGCTATTTTTGTATTATTTCTTTTATGTACAAATTAAATATCAATTTTATGCTTTTCTACTGATGATTTAAACCGATAAAGAATTGTAATAACATTTCAATTTTTAAAAACTCTGATATTTATTTCTTGAAATAAGTTTACATACAGCTCTAATTTATTTTAGATAATTATTATTCTGCCTATTCTCGTTAAAAAAACAATAGAGCTCTCACTAACGAGCAATTGTCGTTATGAGACAATAATAATCATGCGTGCGTGTGTGCTCACGCCACCTTATTGTTTAATTTTTCTTTCACTGATCAGAATTTTTCTAACAGATTTTAAAACTAATACAAACAAAAAAAAATCCAAAATGTTGTTTTGCATTGGAATATATTTCCATTTTCAAACTAACAAAAAAAAACCGAAAATCTTTAACTTAAAAATTACAAACAGAATCTATAACATTTTGTTTGAAAAATTTTCAGAGCAGAACCGATGGTGAAATAAAGGGTAGCACATGATTATTTAAATGCATCAAAAAGATGGAAATTGTCACAAAGATATGCAGTCATTGATTCTTTAAATGAAATAATTTTAATACGTATTCGATTATGTTGTTTCATTAATTTTTTTTTTTCTCATTTTAATGTATATCATTGTTTATTTTCATCGGTTATTTCATTCTTTCTTTACTGACTTCATTAGCAACTTCCTTTTTATATTGTTTCTGTTATAACTCTGATTGTATCTCTTTTTATTTATAATTAGAATAGTTAAAAAAAACCTCAGATCTCTTAACTCTATTATTATGAGTCTTTCTAAGCAAATTTAATATATAATGCCGTTTGCATTTATTAAGCATGTTTCTCTTACTAGATGTTTCTTTGATGTTTCTAAACCTCATATCCGGGTTTGTAATCTTATTAATTTCCATTTCTAATTAAAATTGTTGGAATGTGCAGATTCAATTTTAAGAAAGGATAAGAGACAATAATTGTTATAAATGATTATCCATTGTTTTTTCCTTTTATTCTAGTTAATTAATTTTGTATCAAACGAATGCAATTTCGCCGTTGATTTTGTTGTCAAAGGGGGAGAATAAAGAAGAAAAAATTAATTCAAATTTTCTTTTAATAGAAAAAAAAACACCCTTGAAACTCCAAAATAATATTGTATAGTCTAAGAACACTAGTAAAGCTATACGCTAAAAATAACGATTCATGAAGATACTTATCGATTTTTTTTATATTTTTGAAAAGCAATAGATATATAATTTATACATTTGTTTTTCTATTATCTTGTTCCAAAAGTTTTACATAAAGAAAAGTTTAAAAATTTTTAAGTAACTATCAAGAGTTAACTAAAAGAAAATTCTAAAAAATAATTTAATACGATTTTTTTTCATTTTTTCAAAAACTTAAGCGTATAATTTACAAAAACTGCAAAAAGATGCAAGTGCTAATTTTAATCCAAATTTATGTTTTCAATCCAGTTGGAAAACTTAAATCTATGTGAAATTTTTCCAACTTGTTTTATTAAAGTCACCATAAACTAAAAATCTTTAAAACATAAAATGTGTCCTAAAATAGCAACATTTTGTATCAGGAATATTTAAAAAAAATGAAATATTATAAAAATTAAATTTTAAATTTCTACCATAAATTCCTCATAAAGAAAATACTTGAGCTACAGAGGAAATCATACACCACTATTTTGAATTAGAGATGCATTTTTTCTAAAACATTTAGCAAAGAATATAAATTCTACCATTTACATAACAACGTGTAATGTTTTTTATAGATATAGTTTTATAGATAATTTTTGTAGATAGTTTTTATAAGTAATTTTTAATTTTTTTCAAAATATTTACAATTTTATACTAATTAAAGTAGAATACATGGCATATTATTTTGTTAATAAATATATTAAAATATTAAAAAAATATTTACCATTTATCAAATAATTTTTTATCTCTTTCTGCAAATCAATATGATCCAATATCTTATAAGGCGAAAGAGATTGATACATTTTAAAAGAGATGCAAACGTATTGAAATTCGGCCTTAATGTTCAAGCAAGTGTATATTTTAAACGCTCGCATTTGAAAGTTTTAAATATTGATTTATAAGAAACAAGTCAGAATTCAAAAATCAACGAGAAACGTTATTCAACAATCATGAGCGTTAGAGATTACGAATAATGCTCTACGATCGTATTTACGAATCCTTTTTCATGTAATTTAAATTTGAAATCGGACTAGAGTATTTTAGTTCTGCCAATGTGAATTTTTAAATGACTCCAAGCTCTTGAAGAGTTGTTTTCAAATAAATAAATAAATATTCTTTATGCAAAAATCTTTAATGTCATTTTAAATGTTACAGAAAGAAATGTTTCAGATCACGCTCTCACTATCTTTTTATTGGTTTAATGTTACTCAATAGAACAAATTCTGTGATATAAAATTCTGAACAGATAACTTTAGAAAGTAAATGGAAGAAAATTGTTTTTATTTTGTGTGTATAATATATATTATTTTTCTGATAATTTGAAGCTTTTATCAGTTTTAAACATTCTATATGGTACATTCGAGTGCATATGTTAGATAAATCTTATACTCTTATTTGACTGTATGTATTCTTGTTAAATAAATAACTTTTTTTTCTGATTATAAATGATGAAAGAGATACTTTTTTTTCAATTTTGTTTCAATATTCTTATATTCTACTTACCTAGAAGAATGGTGATGGATGCGGATTCTGATTCAACACACTATAAGTTACAGACATAAGAAAATATTTCTCATTTAAGGTTTAAAGATAGTGGTACTGATTAATATATCATTTTTATGATGTCACCAAACTTATAAGCTCTAAAAATATGAATAAAAAGGCTTTTCTAGCTTTAAAATAAAATATCAATCATAAAAAAATTACATCGATGTTGTAGGTATTTCGATATACAAAAAAAAGGATAAAATTTAAAATTTCTTTTATAAATGCAAGCGCTTTCCCTAAGGTATCTTTACAACGCTATTAATTTTAAAGAAGAAAAATCTTAAAACGCAAAGCATAGGTTCGATTTTTTTTATCCATCAACTCGAGAAGAAAAAAAAATGAAAAGTAGATTTGAAATAAAAGAATAACACGCAATCCAATCTTTAGTGCATTGGAAAGCGAAACCAAGATCTAAAACTTGCGGGGAAGGGAAAAGAAATAAAATAAATAGAAAGATTGTGCTTCCGACCAAATTGCAAGTATTTCGTTTGCATAGGTATTTGCATTTACCTCTTTCCCACTTCACTCGGGGAGTATTTCTAATCTGAGTGGAGACAGGTGCAATGAGTTCGGTTCTATGTGGAAAGAAAGAGACGATGGTAGAAATAAAAGAGAACAGAGAATAGGGGCTAAACATTAGATGTAAGAAGGGCCAAATGAAAGTTTGGAATGTTGTAAAATAAAGCTTTCTTCCTCTTCCGAAGTTTCCTTGATTATTTTTTTGTGTGTGGAAATGGGAAAAGATAAGAGCTATTCTGATAGATTGTAGTAATGTAAGCTGATGTATCGAGAGATTGAGAAAATACAGTAGGAAAGAAATACTAATGCGTCTTACTTCGCGCTTACTGTTGGGTTTTTTTGATCATTGATTTTTATCTTTCTGCTTTCAAATGTGGAATGGTTTTGTATCTTTATTTCCAATTCTTATTTCTTATACCTGTTTTTTCTTATACTTCAGAATAAAAAAAAATAATAAAAGCTCATTATTTTTTCGTATTTTGTTTGTATCAGATAAAGAAGTAAAGGAAACAGCCGTTCTTAAAATTTCTGTGGGATAAAAAAGGTTTTCAAACAATTGAAAGTTTAAAACATGAGTTTAAAATATTGTTATGTAAAAACCTAACATTCTTTGAAATTAATGCAAATAATAATTTGACTTTAATTCATTATTTTCGATATTCTAGAAGATTTGGATTCTATTTTAATTAAATATTTCGGAAGATTTGAATTCTACTTTAATTCGATATTCTGGAAGATTTGGTTTCTACTTTAATTCGATATTCTGGAAGATTTGGATTCTACTTTAATTTGATATTCTGGAAAATTTGGTTTCTACTTTAATTTGATATTCTAGAAGATTTGGAAAACCAATTTCAACCATTTATTTTCATAAAAAATATTTTCTTATTTATAGCCTTTTATTCATATCTTATGCTTTCCAAAATTATTGGATCTTATATTCGACATCGAGTAAGCAAAGTTTTAATAATTATATTTGAAGAAATTTTAATTTTGAATCACGTGTTGATTAATATCACTTAAGCCAAAGAATTGTTGAAATCAATTATACTGTAATATTACAGATCGTTTCGTGTAATGGAATATTTTTTAAAAAATAAATAAGAAAATTAATCAATTGTTAGAAGAAAAGCAAATTTTGCGTTTCAAGCTATCGGCACCAGGAATGATAACTTTTAAATTGTATTTGTATTGTATTATTACAATCGGATATATTTATATACACGGACGAAATTGACAATTTTTTGAAAAATTCAAAATAAACGTGTTTGTATGACTTTTGCTAAATTATTCAAAAAATTTTACAAGCACATTTTATTTTAACCAAGCCAATTAAGTAAATTTTCAAAGTTTTCACTTTGATCTAAATTGGAGAAACGTTATTATTTGTTTGATGTTTTTTGCCTTATCAATTAATCGTGGAATATTGAATTTTTATTTAATCTTTTATCTTCATATTTGATAAATAAAAATGTATAACAATCTTTTTTTTAATTCATAAATGAACCCGTTTTTTTTTTTTTTTTTTTTTTTTAAGAATATCTTGTGAAGTATGAAATCTTTTTCTTCAATATTTATATTTCCAAATACATTTAAAGTCTATAAACTTAAACGAAATGAGAAGAAAAAATAAATAACTTTTCGATAAAGAATATATAAAAACCCAAATCAAGAAGATGGAATTTTTTTTAGATCTTTTAAACATTGATGCATCAAAACATATTGCGATGAAGGAAAAGAAACGGAATATTGACATGAAGGGGAATGCCTGAAGTTGCATATAGAGCAACAAAGTTTTCGTTGATACTATGTAACTACAGAAGCATAATTTAGATGAAGATGATGATAAAAAAAAAAACTATTATTTCTATTATCAAACAGAACTTATCAGTTATGTAAGAAGTAGAAAATTAATAAAGGCCTGGATACTTAGCAAATAACATGTACTTGCATTGGAGTATTACAAATATTATTTATTACTAATAGTTATTTATATTGCCAGTAAAATATCGCATAGTAATAAATGGAAATTTTCAGAATTGCACATAACCACAATATTGAATACGAGGTTGGATTAGATAATTCATTAATTTATTAAATATCCGTAAAACAAAGAAACAAATAATTTGTTAAGATGAATTAAATATTCATCTTAACAAAGTTAACCGAAAATATAATCTAAAGATTGAATTTTTCAACTCTTAATTAAGCTTGACATAGCAAGTCAGCTATCTGATTCTCCGACCCGCCACGAAGGCACACGGATTTAAATCATAAAACTGAATGATCGGACCTCAACAGCAACACTGGCGGGAACTGTGGTTGAATCCTAAGGGCCATCACCGGCCACGGTACAACAATCCCCGAAGGAAGTGCGTCCCGTCATCGATGGGAGGAGTCAGATCCCCCACCTATTTGTGTACCCTCCAGGGTGGCGAGATCCAACCACCATACCGGAAGCATCTCATCCACATTTCGGGGTGTCCCTCCCCGGGGGTCAGCTTGACATGGTAAACTGAAACTGAGTCCAAATAATTTTTATGATTTATTATTACAAAATGTGACTCAATACAATGAATTGAGACAAACATTTTTATCAAGAATTCTTAAAAGCAAATATTTTTATCTTAAGAAATATTTATCTGATTATATATAATATCATTTATATATGGATTTAAAGAGACTTTAGATTAAAAGTTTATTATGAGAATGCTATAATTACAATTATATGAAACTTGTTTATAGAATTGAGATATTTAAATTTATAGTTATTTAATTAACTGTTGAGAACATCACAAATTTTTGAAACTCTTCATGCA
Source organism: Argiope bruennichi (assembly GCF_947563725.1). Taxonomy (NCBI): domain Eukaryota; kingdom Metazoa; phylum Arthropoda; class Arachnida; order Araneae; family Araneidae; genus Argiope; species Argiope bruennichi. The sequence continues at coordinate 35,619,073 of NC_079152.1, read as the reverse complement.
TAAAGCAACAGAAAAAAATACCAAACAATGCTTAATTTCATATTTTTAAGCTATATTAAATAATGCAATCTTTGAAAGTTTGTTTAGTTGATAATATCTTCGTGTATATCGAGCATATAAAATTAAAGGTGTCGGCGAAATTCTGTTTAGAGTTGTCATTTAGAGAAAATTCTATTGATTTATGAATAATTCAGAAACATTAATTTTAATTCTGCCGTCTGCGTGGTTGGTAGTTATATTCTTTTCCATTTTCTGCAAATATGTGTGTTTATGCGTGTTTATTTTTGCTAACTACATGCGAAATTATTTTGTAGTATGTTACAAGAATTGAATTTAAAGAATCAGCGAAAAGATTCTATATGATTGTTAATTTATTTTTTACTTTCTATTTGCAAAATTATATTTGTAGTGCATTATAAGAATATGAATTTCAAAGCAATAAATGTAATTCCTTGCTTTGATTAGCAATCAATTTATTACTCCCATAGAACTCATCAATTTGATTACTTTGCCGATTTTTCCGATTTCGCATTTTTTTAAAAGCCTAAACTATTTTGACATAAACCACAAACAGCCACTCTGCCCCACTACTAAGGCACATGGAAAAAAACTGAATGACTTCACCGCCACGAATGCATAGTAGTGGGAATTGTGGTTGAATCTTAAGGGCCATCACCGGCCACGGTACACCCCTTCCTGTGAGAAGTAATCCTCATCATCAATAGAGATCGATCCCCACCATTTCTGTACCCATTAGCGCGAAGATAACCACCCACAATTCTGGACACTTTTCATCATCAATTATGAGGTCCTCCCCCACTTCGGGTCAATTTTGAAATAAAGAAAGGTTATGTATATTACATATAGGTTTTGAAAAACGAAAAGAGAAAAAAAAACATACATTTATGAGATGTTTGGAAATGTTTGCTAATCATATTTGCTCCTTTTTTTTAGCTTTGAAATTTATTAATAGAAAGAACTAACATTGGGAAACATCTTATTAAAGTCAAAATATTATATCTATAATTTTCAGAAAAGAATAAGTATTTTTTTCTCTCTCTTATTTTTGATAAAGAATAGATTTTATAAATAAAACGATTTAGTTTTCATAAATAAAACGTTCTGGTTTTAATGATATTATTGAACACGAATAGAAAATGTAAACGTCGTCGGTTTATTTATATTAATGGATATTTATTCTTATTGATAAGAGCTTCTCTTTTCATTTTGAGAGGATATTGTATTTATGTTCTCAAACAAAGAATAACTGACCCAAATTTTATTCCAGTGGTTCTTGTTCAATAAAATATCGAAGCTTACATATAAATTGTATTATCCTACTTATAAACTGTAGTTTGGTTTCGCTATAAAATTTCTCTTATATATTCGTTTATAAACAATTTTTATTTTTGACTTGGTATTTTCCCAAATGTAGCAAGACAATCGAATATCTAAGCTACACAACAATGAAAACGTCAAATAAATTTTTAAAGGCAGTACTTGATCCAATTCTTATGGTTTTTTAAACAGACAGAAAGTCAAGAAAGGAAACAATAATGCACTTTATTCTTCTTTGGCAAGCAATAAAATGTTACGGTTGTACGTACTTTCTAATGGACTCCAAATGTCAAGAATTGAGTATTTTATATTATTGAGGATTGTTGCTTTATAATATGGTAAGGAAAAAGAAAAAACGACCGAAAAAGAAGGAAAACTTACCTCGGTCTCTTCAAAAGATTACGTCCTTTTCAACTACAGCTAAAATGAAAATAAGCCTTTCATGTTTTCGATACAGAAAATATATATTCCTTTTGATATTCAATGTAACTATAGAATTATTAAAGTAAAATGTTATACATTTTATTTTTGGGGAAAGAATATCCTATTCCGACCTAAAATTGAAAATTAAAATACTTTTTCAAAGAAATTTTACTCTGATTTTATTATTTGGTACATTTTATTTGAAATACTTTGCTTGGTATCGTTTAAAGTGAAGTCACTAACATATTAGAGCAGTGTGATCTTAACATGAAAACGTAAATGAAAGATTACGATTTAAACATTAAAAGCTTCTTCTCAATCAGTGTGCACATAAATTCAATATTATATTTTTGTACATGAAGCAAGGTTGTATTATAATTTTGTACATGAAGCAAGGTTGTATTATAGTTTTTTACATGAAGAAAGGTTGTATTATATTTTTGTGCATGAAGCAAGGTCGTATTATATTTTTGTACATGAAGCAAGGTCGTATTATATTTTTGTACATGAAGCAAGGTCGTATTATATTTTTGTACATGAAGCAAGGTCGTATTATATTTTTGTACGTGAAGCAAGGTTGTATTATATTTTTGTACGTGAAGCAAGGTTGTATTATATTTTTGTACGTGAAGCAAGGTTGTATTATATTTTTGTACGTGAAGCAAGGTTGTATTATATTTTTGTACATGAAGCAAGGTTGTATTATATTTTTGTACATGAAGCAAGGTTGTATTATATTTTTGTACATGAAGCAAGGTTTTATTATATTTTTGTACATGAAGCTAGGTCGTATTATATTTTTGTACATGAAGCAAGGTAATTTACAAAATAAGGCCTGTGTAAAATTTAAATTTCAAGAATTTTTTTACAACATTAGGAAAAGGAAATTGAAAAAAAAAGGTTATATTAACTTTATACTGATTAACAATTTTCAGTTTCACGCAAATAAGATTTTTTTATTAGATAATATTTATCTTTTCCAAACTTACATAAATGCATCTATATTTAATTATATTTATTTCAATTTCATTCGTATTTTTTCATAAGAAATTAAATAAGAGGCATTAAAATATTTTTCCTTTTATAAGGTAAATCTTAGATAAAAAAAGCAAATTTTTCATCAGGAACTCATATATAATTAAATTACTTGCTAAAAGTTTGCTTTTCAGAATTTCCGTTTTTAACCTCCAGTTCCATCAGCTTATAATCAAACAAGTAAAAGAATCAACATCAAAAACATGGCTCTGTCAGTAAGTAATTTTATTAGAAAATTAGATGAGACATTCTCAATTTTGTTTTCTCCTTTTACTATTTGGGTCATTTTAATAGATTCTCAGAACTTAATTAAAGGAAATTTTCAGCATTCAGAAAATTTTTCTCATCAATGAAATATTTTTTTTTTCATAACAGAATCAGTAATCAAATGAATAAACAATGAAACAATACTACAAATAAGTTTTCAAAAACTGTCGAAAAACTCTAAGTGTTTAATATAATCCCAATTGCTTCAACTGAATTTCAAAACTAACTGACATTTTCCGATCGGAAACTTAATTTGAATAAAGAAAACAATTATATTTTATGTTGTTTGAATAAAAAAACTGCTGAAAAATTACGATTTCTAAACTTTATACATACCCCGATTTAACTGATTTATGTTTAGTAAAATATTTTTGACATAATCACATTTTAAATTTTAAAAAAATAAGACAGGAAGACTGTCGATTTTCTAATCTGCGTTCAAAACTAACCAACTACCGCAATTTTTCCCTGTTTTTTTTTTTATCCAAAATCTTAGCTGTCTTAAAATGTAAAGCGCCACATTTTCCCCTGTCGGCAACTTTTGGAACTATTTTTTTTTTCGCAGTTTCCTTTTTTTATGTGTCTATAGTCCAAAAATGTGGTGGTTTTGCGGCTGATATTTTAAGTTACAGATGTCTCTGAGTACCGACTATTTAAAAAAAACTGCATAATAGAAGCATTCATTTCTTATAGATTACGTTACCGTAAAGAATTTCAAATTGCTTTCTATACTTTTTTGGTCCAGTGAATAAAAACTTGCCTTAAACGTATTTAATTTCATCTTGAGCCTCTGCTTTCTTATATTGATTGTTTTTCAGAATAAATTGAGAAAAATTAGAGATTAAATTGCTGAAGCGAATTTCCCCTTAAATGATAAGCTAAATCGAATTAAAGTTTAAAATCTTTAATTTCTCCAATTTTTTCAGAATATCATTACTCAGCAGTCAATTACGAGTGAACTAAATATAATTTAAATGTATTCTAAACGGGAAATTTTTTTATTCGGTGAAACCAAATCAGAAAATATTTCCTAATTTAAACTGCTGTCTTTTCAATTTTCTGTAACTTTTGTTTTAAATTTAGCCTTTATGAATTTGTTAAATTTAGAACAACTAAGCAAACATATTGTTTGAAGTTTCAAGATCTCTATTTTATCGTAATCTAAATATCTTGAAACTGTATATTAATCAAAAAATAAAAACAAGTTAAGCTACAACTCTCTCTCTTAAGAGAGAAGAGGGCCATGGTGGCCTGATGGTAAGATTTCGGCTTTGGAACTGAAGGATTTCTGGTTCGAGACCCGATTCCACCGAAGACCATGGTGTAAGCGAGTCTGATGCACGTTAAATCTGTCAGGACCAAACGTTCTCCCACTAATTTGAAGTGGAAGATTGGAGATGGGGGTGCCAGCTCAAGTGTCGTCCCCTTCTCTTATCTCTGCTCAAAATTACCAGGTCCTTCCTAAAATAGCCTAGTGTTGCTTTAACCCTTTAAAGGGTCATTTTTTTCTAGCCATATTATGTTAAAATATTTTTAGGCTTGAAATTACAATAAGAAAAGGGATTCATTTAGCTTATTAGATAAATTTAATTTGGTTAATTAATAATTAAGTAACAAATCAAGACACATCGTTTTGTCTGAGATAAAGAACTGAAGCATCTAAGTTTCTGACTTATTAAAAAAAATTGTCAGAACTTATGCCAACTTACATAATTTCATACAAAGATTGATGAATTTTGTGGAAAGCATACTTCCCATGGCCCTAGAAAGTGTTAAAAAGGGATGTTAATTTAATTAATCTAAACTAAACCTAAGCGAGAAGTCAGTTTGGCTGCAACAAATTCAACTCGTCACTTGACCACGTATCCTGACCTTGTTAAGAGTTACATGTCTCGATTCTACCTGCATTGATAGAATCTAATCTCAGAATTAAGATTGTTCAATCATATTCCTCGTCTCTACTTTGTTAAAATTATTTGTTTACTTTGGAAGAAACTTCAATTAAATAAGAATCTGAAAAAATAGATTTTAAAAATTTTCGTAGATGAATGTATATTAAAATCAGATTCATTAAATCCTCGTAGAATTTAATGAATATGAAAATCAGAGTTCTTCTAGGTATGAAGTTCATCTAATAATAAGAATGTTCAAATACTCTGAAATGAATCAATTATGACTAAGTATATAATTTATTTTGTAACTTATCCTTATTTTTACTCATTATATTTCAATTTCTTTACGTATTTGAAACGATGAAATCTTGTACTCGCATTTTTACTAAATTCTTGAAGATATTAGAGTTTAGAGGTCTTGTACATTTCCTGTATTCACGATAACAGTTTATATTTGATTATTTTCAGAACTGAAATATCAATTAATTGATTATTTTAATTAAATTTTGATTTCATTCTAGTGGTGCCATATAATATTTATCTTGGGCAAAGACTAATATTTAAAATCTGTAATATTTTTATAAAGAATATTATATCATAAACTACGTAAAAAAGGAAAAAAAATATATAATCTCAAATTTTCATTTTGTTTTTCAAACATTCATTTTTCCTATTTTTATTTTTAAGCAAGATAAACTTTTCAATCTATAGAAAATCAGTTATTTTTTTTTTAATCCTGATATGAAAATATAATTTAATATGCAAACATTTATAGAAAATTAACTCTGTAACAAACTAGATAAAATATCGAAAAAGAACAAACAAAATAACTTAAGTATTCAAACAGTTTCAACAGTTTTCGAAAAGCATACTTATAAAGAGTTATTTTGAATAGTTTAGTACGGAATTTTATAAACATTATTTTTACAAACTTATATACACTAAAACATAGCCATATGAAAAGAGATAAGTGCCATAATAGGTAACTCATTACACTGGAGATATTTCATTAATTCCAGTGTTTTAATTACATGTTTGCCAATGATAAATAACTAAACAAAAGCAAACAGTATAATGCTTTTAATGAGGATGAAGTATATCTCTCCATTGTAGGAATATCAACGCTTAAAAAATATTATTAACTAAAAAGAAACAAAGTAATTAAACTCATTATAGGCACTTGTTTATTAGAAAAATATATATTGTTTCAAAACACTCTATGAATTTTGCTCCAGGTTGCCAATGTTAAGTAGGCTGAAATACAAAGCCACTCTCAGATATAAACCAAATAAAGAATGTGATAATAGGGCCAGCTTATCAGTGGAGCGTTTGGCAGGGAAAAAAACATTCAGGTTGCGTCTTTTCCGAATGATTCCTATGGGTATACATAAAATAAATTAGACGTCGCAAGAAACCACAATAAAAATGCACGCGATGTCGGTTGGGGAAGAGTGCAGTCTAATTAACGAGAAACTTTTCCGCAATTAGCAGATTTAACGAAGCCCGGACAGCGACTTGTTAGGGCGGGAGAGGGTAAAAAAAAATCTGGTCTGAAGAGAGGAAATCGGAAAAGATTTTGTAATTAAATTTTCTGATTTCTTTCCCCCGGCATTTTTAAGCGCGCTACATTCTATAATTTGGTCCGTTCTAGAAGAAATGTTTGCGTATTTAGCCGCTGGTTAAAAGGGAGAGAGCTGTGAAAACCTGCTCTAATGGTTTTCCCACTAATAGGGTGGTGAGAAATTTCAGAGAGCCGGGGAAAAAAATTGATACATTTCCTTCAACTGTTATTATTCTTTTCTAAATTTCAACTGGGTTGGTTATTTTTATATCCGTTACTTCTTTATTACAAGGCTCCGTTTCATTGGAAACATTTGGAAAGCAAAGAATTTTCTTACAACTTTTTTATGTTTGGACAACTATAAAATGGAATATCAAAAGATTTCTAAAAATAAAATTATTTCTTCATTTGAGTCCTTTATCAGCCATTAAAATATACGCAAAATGAAGTAACTGCATTATTCATAGTATCAAATTAAAATGACTATACTTTTTAGTAATATGAATTAGAAATTTCAAGGGAAAGTTATGTAAAGAATTTTACTTATGTTTTAATAAGACTATATATGCAACTATGCACGTTAGATTTTTAAAAAAACCTAATCCAATTCAAGTTCAATATTTTTCTAATAAATATTAAAATTCTACACAAAAAAAATCTCTTTTAAAGGAACTGTATTAATAATTATGATATCTGTTATTTTTTATTTATAAAATAAATTATGCTTGAATTTTTTCAGATTTAAATTTATGTATGCCTTGCAAAAAAATTAATATAAGTTTTTAAAAAGCATGCTATTATCACTCCAATATACTTATATTTATATTATATATTTTATTTTTATATGATATATAAATCATTAAAAGTATAAAAACTGATATAAATTATCTAATTATCTATTATCATAATATTTCTTTTTAAATTTCGAACTAATATCTAAGAATTTTTTTAATATTTTAATTTCGTTAATTTCTTTAGTATATTATTTCGAACGTCTTAAAATTTCATGTTCTCTTTTTTTCTTTGATCTCCTGATTTTATTTATTTATTTATTAAAAAGCGCTGTATATGTAAAATTTTTATTTTTTATAATATTATGTAATCTCAGTATTATCATTCTGTAGTCAAATAATCAATTTTTCAGCAATGACAAATCCTTTTCGAATGAAATCAGAGCTAAGTAAAACTAAGCGATCAATTGATAACTAAGTAATAAATCAATTGATAACAAACTTAAAATATTAAATCCGTCTGTTTCAATCAAAAGCACGGAAATGTACAGAATTTCAGGATACCAGTTCATATGGAAATAAGTAAAAATGATGATGAGTAAAATTTACATTACATATACCTATCTGTACGAATATGAAACAAAATATGTTAAATGAAAATATCCGTATATATAATCGCCCACTGCCGTCTGTAACACAGGACAGGGATTAAAATTAGGCGTAATCTTCGGGTCTGTGCCATAATCATACGAAAAATCACAACTTATATTTTGACTTCTATCAACTGGGAGAAATATTTTATGTTTTAATTGATTGATTTATTAATATTTGAATAAACTTAAGCATGAATAAAAGCCAAAGATCAGTAAGTTGATTTTGCAGTTTTTATTGATTTATTATTTTCTCCCTTTATTGCCAAAATTGCTTAAATTTTCGTACGCAGTTTTTTTTATTTCGATACTGTATTTGATATCACCTTTTTCAGTTAATTAGTAATTTAGTTATTACTTTTCATCTCATCGTTCGTGAGCGTTATAGATAAGTAAGATTCCATTTCGAGAAAATGGAAATTCTACTGTTATTAGATATTTATATCTAAAGTGTACTCTAAATAACTTTTTCTTTGTTTCTTAATTGCTTTCTTAATTTGCAATTAAAGTTTTCATGCAATTTTATTGATTTATTATAATCTTTCTTCCCAGATCAAATTGCTAGCATTTTCTTTCACAGATTTTTTTTTCTATTGTGTGTGTGTGTGTGTGTGTGGTTTTGATCTAAGTGTTCGTAAACTTTATGGATAGGAAAAATCCTATTGCGCAAAAAAAAAAAAAAAAAAAAAAAATTCTACTGTTGTTGTATATTTACATCTAAAGTATACAACAAATAATATTTGTTTTGTTTTTATTTCTTCACCTCTCATCCAATGAACAAATTATTTTCTATTATTTTCTTTAGTTAATCTGTGTCAATCAGATCTGAACTATTGTTAACAATTTTCTAAATGGCCACATTCATGTCTATGCATAGAATACTCTTATGACTGATTGGATATCTGATTTGAAAAGAAATGGTTTATCTCATGCTAAAGAAACAAATTCAATAATCTGCATTTCACTTAGAAGGATGGTTTTATCTATGCATATATAAGAAAAAACTTCCAAATACTTGCAAAAAATGAGATACAAAATTGCTTATAACTGTCAGAATAATAAAATAAGAGGAGAGAATTTTTAAAGATTAAAATATTTACAGCTTTTTACAAAATATCAGATTAGTTCAAAGAAAACTAGAAATTTTCAAAGCAAAAACTCCAACTATCTTATGAAAAATTGCATAAAAATATGTGCAAAGATGTTCCTTGATATAACAAACCCGATTATTCTTATTCTGTTACTTGGCGCATTTCCCGGTGAAGGTGTTCAGTTTTGATAGGATTCAGGCTTCCGCGATTCCTTTTCCGCAGCTGCAAGTTATTGCTCCTCTAAATAAACCGCCTCCATCAGACTCACCTGCTGCAGAACCATGAATTTCGAGTCAGGAGAGCGAAGGTGAGAAATAACTCTCGCAAAAACCTGAATTTAAATCTTGGTTGATCGCAAAATTATGTCTTAAATTTTATTTTGAAGAAAGGAAACAATTTTCTACATTTCATCGAAAGCAAAAAATGACGAAAAGAGTTTCGTAGTTTTTGAAATATCCCGGTCATCATGACTTCTACATATAATTATGAAATGTACATTGTCTACAATAGGTAAATCTCAGAAATCCTGAATTTAAATCTTTGTTGATTATTAAAAGTATGTCTTAAAAATTATTTTGAAGAAAAGAAACAATTTTCTACATTTCCTCGAGAGAAAAAATAAATGACGAAGAGTTTTTTAGTTTTGTGAAATGCTATTATCTTGAATTCTACCTATATTTATGAAATGCACATTGTTTATAATATATAAATCTCTCAAAAATCTAAATTTAAATCCTGATTGATCACAAAATTATGTCTTAAAATTTATTTGAAGAAAGGAAACATTTTTTTTACATTTCATCAGAAGAAAAAAAAATGACGAAGAGAGTTTCATAGTTTTGTGAAGTACCGTTGTCTTAGTTTCTACCTATAATTATGAAATGTACATTGTCTACAATAGATGGATATCGTAAATAATCGATAATCTCTAAATTCTTGGCTGAATTTAAATCTTCGTTGATCGCAAAATTATATCTTAAAATTAATTTTTATGAAATGATAACAACAAACAATAGTTTTTACATATAATTATGAAATGCACAATGTCTACAAGCGAAAAATATAGTAAAAACCTGAATTAAAATCTCGGTTGATCACAAAATTATGTCTTAAAGTTTAGTTTGAAGAAAGGAAACAATCTTTTTACATTTCATCGGTGGTAACATTGGTTACATTGACCACAGAATATGCAAAATAACTCATTTTTTATGTATTTTTGACGACTTGATTGGGTTGACTGAGAAAAGTGGAATTAACTAAATGCACCAAATGCACTTTTAGAAGTAGGATTAAATACAAAATTATGGGATTTTTCAAAAAGTCATTAGCTTTTGGTTCTTTCCTTCCAATTCCCACTCGTAAAAAAATAAAATGATTTCGCTTTTGTGAAATTGTGGATAATATCGATACAATATGAAAAATAAAAGCAAGTTGAGCTTGAGCTTAATTTGAGTGAAATGTAGCGATTTGTGAATTGATAACAATACATGTTTCAAAAAAGCTTGCATTTAATTGCTTTGGCTAAATCTGAAAGTTATATACAATATTTTTATTTCAAATCCTTAACTTTATTTTATAGAAATGATCTCTTTTATTATTTTGTACTTCTGATCTATTTAATTTTATTCTTTAGTAATTAAATTATTTTTTAGAATTCTTCACATTTTTTTTTGTCCTTTCCTGATTAGAAGACAAACTATCCTTGTAAAGATCACCGTGAAGTTTAATTTTTTTCGAAAGTTTATAGATAAAAGATCCTTATCATGAATATTGGGATTATATCACTTTTCGAATATATTTGTTGTATTTATTTTCAATACTAAAACCAGCCAATGTTTCTAAAACTATATATTTCAAGTACGCCTACATACGAAGCTAGAACAACCATTTCAAATGAATGAAAAAAATATTATCTCATACATATTGATGTCTAATATATTCTATAACTCTTTTCTGATTAACAGATAATGCTTCCTTCGCAATTTTAGTTTTAAATGCAATTTAAATTATTGTAGTCCGTTAAATATCCAGCTAGACGAATCATTTTTATTTTAAAATAGAATAATAAATAACATTTCTAAAATTCTTGGAAGAGTTTTATTAATCGAACTGAATGAATTCTCAAATTAGTTTCTTTTCAATAATCCTTGACACTGTAGCATTCTTTAAATTAAGCAAGAAAACGTATTTATAATTTCTTATTATAAAGAATTTGCAGCAAAATGCAAGCAAAAGTATTTTTTTTTCTAATTAAGTATAAAAAATATACAGCAAAATCCTTTCAAACATCTTATTAATTTTGAAATTAAATATTATGTAAAACAATTTTTGAATATTTCTATCTATGTATTCATTCACTTTTAAGTTTAATTCAAGATTATTTTATAAATGTTTAACTGAAGTAAATTTGATAAATATATAAAGATTTTTAATGATATCAATTACCATTACTTAAAAAAATCAACTTATTTTCACAACTTATTCATAATTGGCAATCAGTTTGTTTACCAAGAATACTTTCAACCAGTTTTCCTTTGCACTCGAATGGTGCCTCCCACTCATCATTGAAAACGGTGCATCATTTTAACGTTTCATTTATTTAGTTTTCACTTTTAATTGTTAAAAACGCTTACAGAATGGTAAAAGGATGTAGTTTAATTTTTCAAAGAAATTCGACTTAAAACAATTATATATATATTTATTTTTCAGAGCAATAAACATTTCTTTGTATTAGGTGAATAATTATGTATCGAAATACTTTTTTCAAGAGCAGAGGGTTAATTTTCATTCCTTATCTGCAATTTCATATTCATGATTCTTTCGGCAAAATATTTTTTATTTCAAATGCTGGTGGACATTTAAGCATTATTTTTTTAAATAGTACTCCAAATTTGATCACTGAGTTTATGAATTTCTCTACTGGCGACAAATCCCATAACTTCATTGTATGCATGATCTAACTTGTTATCTTACTTGATGGTGTAGTTTTTGATATAAACTTAAAATACCCAATTGATATCAGAGTTAAAATGGTGCGGCATATTTCTGAGATATTCTCTGAACCCTCCAAAAGTGACTTAGTAGAAGGAAATTTGCCAAAAAAATAAGTTTTCCTGGTATCTGGATAAAATAAATTTTGTATCTTAAAATGATTTCTATAGCAAGAATGAGATTCTTTTCTATAAAAAAATAATTTAATGCAAAGTTCTTATGTTTGTTTTCGGTTCTACAATACGAATAAATGTAATAAAATAAAATTAAAAAAGTACTTTACGAAAGTCGGGAAGAAAATAAAAAATAATTCAATCTTCATTCCATAGTATTAAATACAAAAAGTACAAGACGTAACAAATATTTGATAAAATATTGAAAATGCTTTGAATTTTTTTTTTGTAACAATAATCGTTTTTTTTTTAAATTAAGCATAAGAATATAAAAAAAAATCGCACATCAGTTGAATTAGTACTATTGGGAAGAAAAAATTATCTGAGTCTTAAGAGGATGTAAAACAAGTTTCGCTGCATTCCTGGATATACTTATAGGAAAACATTTAAATCTTGATTAACTTTATATTAAATGAATTTCAAATTAAAATTTCAAAATAATCGATTATAACTACACATTTCCTGCCGGAAACACGTTTGTGAAAAATTTATAATTCTGAGTAGAACAATCTGATCTGAAAAAGTCCAAAAGGTACAGACACATATTCGCTTTTGTTATTTCTAGTGACAACTAAGTTAAATGTCTTATTTTCCTTGATGTAAGAATATGATGATATTTTAATGAATACAGATATATTTTTTAAAATTTTAAAATCTCAATTTTCATGTGTATAAAAAGAAACAAATATAACAGCTGACTAGGTTTTTTTTTTTTTTCTTTTTGCTGTATTGATAAAGAAGCGTAATTTTCGAGATTATTTAAATAAAAGTAATCAAAAATATTTGTGTTTGATTAAATTTGAAATCACTTAATTATCGCACGGACATTAAGAAAATTGGATTTAAAAGCTAATATTTTCAGCTTGAAAAGAAAATGCTCTTTTCATTTTCATCTTTTTTTGTATCTGCGTGTACATGGGAAATAATTAAATAAATCTTGTTAAAATAAACGTTTCTCTAGGAGAATGCATTATTTATCAAATTAAACATCCTAGCCTGCCGGTTATGCATAATGACCTGCAAATCTGATTTATTAAATGCAAGTTAGCATATTTAACACTAGAAGCCGAGGTGCACAGTCACGCGCTCGTATGATTAATTCTCGATTTTACCGCACGAATTTATTCCATTTACCGAAATCGACAATAATTATATTGAACAACAGCATAATTATGCATAACCATCAGAATAAACACTTTTATCTCGGCATTCATCGAATGTAAATTTATTCTTTCTTGGCTTATTATTAACTCATTTATTCAGAATTCTTTGTGTAGATAAAAATTTATAATAATAATCAAATCGTGTTCCAAACGCTGATTTATTTGCATTAGAAAATGAAATAAATGATAATGCATTAAGTTGCATTTTAAAGTGGGATAAAAGTTTTCCTTCTTATTTTAAACTATAGCAAATAAATGGAACTGGATTATTAATAGCAATAACCAAAGAAAAGCAATATATTTATTTTATAACTAAGCTGCTATTTTTTCTGTCCATGAAACTCATTTTATTGTTGTTTTTTTTTATGTTTTTCTTCTATTTAAGAAACAGGCCTTCTTTTAATTTATTTTATATTTAAAAACAGTTTTCTTACCATTTTTTTTTTTTTTCATTTTTAAAGAGAAAATTGATTTTTAGTTTTAGCGCGTAATAAATTTAAAAAGAAATTACAATTTTCATTTTAATTACGGCATTAATAAAAATAAATTGTGGAAAATTTAAAATCATATCTCTGAAAGCAAAAATGGTAAATTTATTCTTATAATTGCTACTGAGAAGTGACTAGAATAGAATCCAACACACAATTATTCCTAGGAATTTGATTTCTTTTCGTTACAGCAAAAAGATAAACCATTATTTCAGATGATTCTCGGTTCCTTTACTTGTCACTCAGTTTAGAGAAAACTGACGTCAAACATACTGCTTATTATTTTATAATCATCCAGCTGCTTATCCCGCGATTTCCGCGGATTGGCAATCAGTCCATTTTCTATTTCATCCCCCATTTTTCTCAGTTCAGAATGTTTATTTTTGCGATTACAGATTTTTATTATATAATATTGTTATTGAGTAACATAAAGTATCAGATCACTTTGTTTGAAAAATATTTGAACTTATTTGAAAACAATGCATCTAAATATTGATTGTAAAAAATTACGCAATCAAAGGGTTAATAAAAAGTTGACTTACACTTACAATATCTTATTTTAACATCTTCAGTATTTTATATTAAATCTAAAACGAGTTTTCTTTGTTCACCACGGAATCGCTCAGAATTTTTCTAGGAAGATTTATCCGAATATAAATATTAATTTTTTTTATTCATTAATTTTTTCCTTTTTAATTTATTTTTATATAAAATGATATACTCAATATCATTTTATATCGAAAACTTTAATTTTCATTAATAAGAGGAAAAAAATCGCAAAAGAGGATAACTTATCACAAATTGATGACATCACGGAACTGAGATACAACTTTCAATCACTATATGTGATATATGTAATTAATAGCTTATTATTAACAGTAGTATAAACATTAATAGTATTAATATAGCTAGTATTGGTAATAACCATTAATTATTAGTAGGAATTGATCTTTATAAGAAACCGAAAAATTATTTTGACTTGTAAGACGTCTATTATAATTAATGTAATTATCACTGATTAATTAGCTTAGCCATAATGTCTGTGCTTGTGTTACGTTAATGTGATTAATCAGATGATTATACCTGACCTGATTTATAATCACCAGTTTCTTACATTTACCGAAACAAATATATTAAATATTTGTTTGTTTGAATTTCATATTTCCACAACCCTTGGCATTTTGAAAAGAGATTTCCATCCAGAAGGATTGATTAAACAATTAAATATTTGCTATGTGACCTGTTTAGAGAATAAAGAAGAAAAAATGTTTTCTACCTTCGAAACTATCACGGCACAGAACTTTTTACAATATTTCTAAAATCAGAATTTTAGCTCTAACACTGATTCTATTCTTGAACAAATTATACTTTTTTAAAGAAATTCTTCCAAATTAAACTAAGCATAACTAAGCCTAATTATATCAATTACTTTCTTTCTACTTTTTTTGTTGAAATCTTTTACTTATTTCACTGCTCAATAACATTTATCATTCGCACCTTTGACAATGCAAGTTTTTCTTCAGAGATATACACTTTGTTTTTATTGTGAAATGAATGCAGATTTATTAGACGCACTTAATAATTTACTTTTAAACAATTGTTTAAAAAAATTTTGCAATTTCTTTCACTGCTTGCTTTGTATCGTATTTTAGCACCTTTTAAATTTTTAATCATCCATTCGGCGTATACATACATGTTTCTTTCTTCCTTTCCTACTTTTCGTAATTCATTAAATAGGATATATTACATCATTTAATTGTCAATTTTTATTGAATTATTACACAAGATAAATACAAAGTTTTATCCCAATAGCTAAATAGCAGCATGTAATAACCTTTGAAAATATTAATACAAAATTTCGATTCTTACACAGCATTGTTCTTAACGTTTTTTTCAAATCAATGAACAACAGTAGCATCTAATCTTTAAATATAAAATTGGATAAAATTTGATTTTTAGCGAGTTAAAGTTTAAAGAAAAGACACAATAAGTTTTATCAGTCCTATCTATTTGCACTCAAGAGGATTTAGTCGTGTATTTGACCGTTTACTGTGCCATTTTTTTTTTATCTTCAAATATGTCTTATATAAAGAAAGCTTGTTGAAGAGCTTTGTCTTATATAAAGAATATTGAAGAGTATGATTTTGGTATTTCATAGATTTGCAAGTTGGAATTTATGAAGCTAATTCAGAGTAACTGAATCTTAAATTACAAATTTAAAATAGGAATATGCAATAAATAAAAAGAAATATAGATCTAATTATAATATATTTTGCTCAGCAAAGCTTTATATTCAGAGTAAGACTTTTTGATCACCCTGTATATTTTATTGCTCCGGCTTTCATGCTTTTTTAGAATGAATCAATGGCCATTTTCCTCCTAACTTTGCTTTTTTTAATAGAGAATTTCAGTTTTTTATTAATTTGTGATATCTAGAATTCAGATGTTATTGTTTCCTGTTATCCAGTGCTGGCGAATTATCGGCGTTCAAAATCTAACTTGGACATTGAATCTTTGATAAAATATTATAAAAATCTGAATATCTATATATAATCAGTCTCTTGAAAAAGAGCGGATGCGAATGCAAATTATTATTTTGCACTGACTCATTACTTTTTCAACACTTAAAATTAGTTACAATTAAAATAATTTTCAAGATATATGCTTCTTTTTTTTACAATGAATTTATTCCACGAAAATTTCTCATTCGCGCACTGTCATAATTTTAATTGCTGAAGCTCTATTTTTAGTAGAACTATTATTAAGATATTTCTATTTGTTATTGTATCAAGCATCAAATTATGGAACTCATAAGTATTTGAAAAAGATTTAGGTTGTATTATCTGACACTGTTAATCTCTAAAATTAAAATTTAACCCTTTGCAGTCTGAAAGATAATTCAATACATAATTATTTACTTAATACTTGGACCTGTTTATTACGCAAAGCTAAATACAAGCAACTGCTGTAAGTTGAGTTTGTTATAATGATGTAGATTCATTTTTCAAGAATTTTAAAAGTATTTATAACAATTAAAATAAAAAAAGATGGTTAAATAAAATGTCAAAATGATACATCTTTTTGAATGGTGCTATTCGATTGCGAAGGATTAATCTTTCGAAAACAGCGAGTATAAACTCAGTAATATTTCTCCAACGACCAATTAGGCATTTCCAAAATCTAGAGTCGGAATTCTGAACAATATTTACATTTATTGATTGAACGATAAGACTAATAATGTCATTTATCTGAAGGCTAAAATCAGTAATTAATTAGATTTTATTAATTAATGTCAAGAGTTTTAACTTCTTAAAATTTAATATAAGAACTTGTATCTGAAAATAACATGAAGTGAAAATATATGCATTCTGCATTTTTTTACATACATATTGTAGGAATATCTACAGACGGAACTGCGAAAACTACAACTAGTACAAGATAAGAAATAACATAATTAGAAAGCGAATTATCAGTTAATTGTGTATTTAATAAGTCAATAAGCATAGACAGGGCACATGTGCCAATCTCTTTCAGGCACATCATCTTTTCTACGAAGAGTAATCAAGCAATGCAACACATGCTCTAATGTCCTAAGCTAATCTACTGAGCAATCTATGAGAATAGTAAATAGGACGGTTCAATGTCTTTGCAAAGCCGCTTTAAGACTGACAAGGATCTTAGAAGGATTATTGAGATCATTAATGCATTTGCTCACAAAATCCTGAACGTGTACTGAAGGCTGCATTTAGAAATGGCTACTTCACCCCCTCGATCTTTTGCAGATTAGAATTTTTCACAAGACAGGCTTTGCTTGCCCTAGTGATATCAAAGCATGAAATCAATTTCTATTGCATAAGTATAATTGTTTTCAAATCAGACGTGTTATATCTACAGGCATGAATATTTAAGGTATTTGCTTTGTAGACCTACCTAAATCGGTGCAAATCTATATACAGATTCTGTCACATCTATAAGAAATTCTTAATATGTGTTTATAGCATGATAACAAATTTTGGGATTTTTCAAATTAAGTAGCGTGGACCATCATTCTTAAAGTGAGAGATTTGCTCATTCGTAGAAACATCAAATACCGAATGTTTTTTTTTTCTTATCTAGAATTAAAGATATTTAAAGTTAGAGCAATATTATAGATAAGACAATTATAGTTTTATAACACAATGTTTCCATAACAAACAAAGTACCTAAATAATAATTTTGAGAATCAAATTTCATTTTTAGGATAGTCATGAATTTATCCTCGTTTTTCAACAATTTTTTACTGTTATTCTTTGGTTCCAAGAATCCAGAAAATATTTTTACAATACTGAACTTTTAACTATACAAATATTTTTTTACTTTTCAAAGATTTGAATTTACGTTACGTAATTTTTTCCAATGATAAACAGCAATAAATTATATCTACGTTGGGAGATGTAAAGTAAACAAGTTTTTCCCTTTTGTGTTAAAGAAGTATCTATCAAATACAGAGTGATAAACTTTATATCTTAATGTAAACATTTATAACTAAATTAATGAATTTTATCTGCAAATACATGAGTTGATTAGATGATATTATAAGTAACATCTTTTTAAGTTGATTGTTCCGAATTTAATATTAATTCCCTATACTTAATTTCCTTATAAGGAAATTGCAGACTTCGAGGAGTTTTACCGAAAGTTCTAACGTATGCTGAATGGATGCCGGTCGCAAACTTCGGCTTTCTTGACAAGTGAGCAACTATTTGGCAACTTAGCGACGAATTTAGTGACTTTGGTGAAGAAAATGAAGGAATTAGAATGAGAAACTTGGCGATATTTCCATTAAGGTGCGAGTTCTTACATTTGTTCTAGAACGTTCGATAGCTGGACGAGAGAAAGCTATATGTCGAGTCGAGAGGGAATAGTTGAGCGAAGAGTGTCTTTAAAATATTGATTTTCAGAGAATTATCTGGGTTCATTTTGTGCTAATTAATAGATATTGGTTTCTGTTGTACTTCTATTTATTGAAAATGATGATCTTTTTGTGAGTTTTAGGTGTTCGTTTCAATGCATTTTCTGTATATTCAGATTTTTTTATAGAATAAAGCGTTTCCGTTTCTTACTGTTGGACTTTTCTCCGTACACCCACCGGACAGATTTTCTTCCCGGATTGTAAAATCCTTATCAAACTGAGGGATTCAGAAATTCTTGTCAGTACCATTAATTTGGCTGAATTGTTAATATGCTCTGTATGAGTCAGAATTTAGTTTTGCAGTAAAATCTTCAAACTTAAGAACATTTGTATGAACCTCAAACTTTGTTACCTTGAATAATATGTTCATATTACACACAGCATGCAGTGAAGTCTCATGAAATTAATACAATCCTTGCCAGTTTAACCGCAACTTTTCTAATAATTCGAATACCCTTAGATGTTCATAAAATATATTCTTTACCATTTTTTTTATAATTAGAAAATAATTACTTCTCCTTCTAATAATTCGAATACCCTTAGATGTTCATAAAATATATTCTTTACCATTTTTTTTATAATTAGAAAATAATTACTTCTCCTTCTAATAATTCGAATACCCTTAGATGTTCATAAAATATATTCTTTACCATTTTTTTTAAAATTAGAAAATAATTACTCCTCCCAAAATTTCGTGGTTTGGAAGAAAGCAGATCTTATAAAATGGTTCCATTTAACCCTTCTTTTCAGGATTTTTGTGAAATAAGTCAGGATCGCATAATTCTTGTTCTAGATTAAAGGAGTTAAATGTTTAAAAAAATTCTAGTATAAATAAATAATATAAAATAATTGAAAAACAGTTTGATGGAAATATCCATCCTCATGCAAATTTACATATTAAACTCATTACAAAATCTTTAATGTCCTCTTCTAAATTTCTCCACTCATTATCACTTCTATTAGCAAAAATTATCTCAGATTTGTTATAAAAAAATCAAGAAATCGCACGTTTCTTCCAACTACAACAAACAGCGGAATGACAGGTTCAAATCCTATAATGACTAGCATTTGATTTTTTTTCTTTTTGTCAGCTACGTTCCTTATTACGCAATTGTCGTGAAAAATGTTGTCAGCAACAACCAATTAACAGTACACCTGTTTTGAGTACAATTTGTTGTTCACTAAATGTTATGATGGAAATTACCATCAGCGTGCAAAGAAGGATTAAAGTAACTACGAATAAAGCTATTCCCCAAAAATACATCATGAAGAAACATTTTAAAAGTATTAAAATGCTCATAGACGGCATGGCATGATAAATGAGGTATAGATTTTACAGAAAACATAGTTCCAAGCAATGCATTCCATTGCATCTGACAAAAATAAAATATAGTTTATTATATTTACTTAAAAGGAAAGTGTATGATGCACTTAGTACGCCATTCTTCATGGGTTTTAATACCTTTTATAATTCAGTAAAAGTACATTTTGGTCAAAAGAGAAACAGAGAAATTTTCCTCCCTTTTCATCTACAGATTTAAAAGAAATAAACCATTTAAACAGTGTGAAATTCTCATTACATTAGTATGTTAATAAATATGGTTGAAAATGTGTTCAGTTGTCAAATAAGGTTTTCGTTTTGTTTTATATAAAATATTCATAATGTAATAAAAATATTTCGCAAGATAGCAAATAACCCACATTCTGGAATTGAAACATCTAATTCTATCCAAGTTGTTTCCCGGAACACTCTACTTTTTATACAAAGGTTTCCCATCGGAATAAACACTCCCACACAATGCATCGGCGGACAAAAGAAGTATTCAGTCCATTTGCTAAGTACTGCGAAATGTATCTCCCAAAGTAGGCTGGAGTCGCCCATTTTGTTGTTTGCATTCAATAAATCAGGCTCCCTTCATTACAAGATAGTTCCGGTTCATTAATTAACCGCTGCTGATTTCGGAGCGCTAATGAATAATTATCGGCGGAATCTTAACTCCTCGATATTTTGGAAATGGCGTGATCGTGCCTCCGGACCGCGCGCCCTAGCTTTTGCGTTAACTCAATCAAGGGGCGGCGATAATTACTTGGAGCCAGTTATCGTGGCAAAAATAGAGAAGATTTTCGAAAAATGCGTGTGGGAGGGCATCGGTGTGTGGAACGATGATAAATATTACTGTAGTCTGGGATTCATCAAATCGGCCATTGCTTCACTTATTCTACAAAATGGCGGGGAAGTCCCTTCTGATACTCCTATGCTTGCTCTCATAAAACGTCTTTCTATTTGTACTTGCGTGAGTAAA
The DNA here is from genome assembly GCF_947563725.1 of Argiope bruennichi. Classification (NCBI taxonomy): domain Eukaryota; kingdom Metazoa; phylum Arthropoda; class Arachnida; order Araneae; family Araneidae; genus Argiope; species Argiope bruennichi. The sequence continues at coordinate 35,598,016 of NC_079152.1, read as the reverse complement.
AATACAATCACTCAAGTTGAATAGAAATACATCATTATAAATTTACATAACAATAAATATCTATATACATATAAGGCTTCTGTAAGAGAAACATAAATCTTTATTATTCATTGTTGATTGACAGCAGTTAAATGTAAACACACCGTCAAACGAACATTTTAGATTGCTTCAGTTATTACTTTCATAGCTGCGCTTAATTTGATACTTTGCTTAGCTATTTAATGAAATTTCAGTATATTATTAAAAAGGCTTAAAAGAGGGCTCGCCATGTCATTGATGCCTATTTTCAGGCAGAAGAAAGAAGATGTAAACGAAATCAAAATAATAGAAATAGCCATCAAGCAAGTTTTATTCGAATGCGAAAAGAGCTTAACTTCTGATAAATAGATAGTTGCTACAATTTGCGTATGGCAATTGATACTCATATCTTCCAAAGCTATTATTTTACCGAAAAAAAGCTATTTTATACAATCTTAAATCAAAAGAAATCCCTCTATAATAATTTCAATTCCATTTTCGTACATTTTGTTGTTTTAAATTTTAATTTTATACAAAATTTATATCTTATCAAAGTTTTTTTATATCTTAATGTAATTCAAACTCATCAACAAAACATTCATTTGCGTGCTTGTGACAATGTTAAAATTATGATTTAAAAATATATATATTATCTTTTTAGGACATATTTTCTCAAGTAGGATTTACATTTCCCCTTTTATATCGTAGTATATGCATTTTTTTTTTCATTTGCACATGCAGTTGCTGATTAATTCAAATAGATGTGTGTGTGTTTCAGTATTATTGAAAAAACAAGACAAAAAAATGAATTACATCTTGATTAGATGAAACATCCAAAAATATCAATACTCTGGAAAATCAAGCTGTTTACAACGGTGGCTAGTTCATGGCCTTAAAGATAACACAAGTTAAAGATAATAAATCCGTTATTATCAGAAATTACGTATGTGATAAGCTCTCAATATTATTCCCTCGATATTATCACATACTTTCAAAATATATGTTAGCGTGTGCAGTGAATACAATTGAATATGCATTTTTATTCTCTTTTAAATAATCGATTTGATCAAAATGTAATGCAAGTCAGTAACTGGAATGTCAAGACTACATTCTTAATTTCATTCTTATAGCTTTGAGTTTCTGACTTGAATCTTTTTGCAAACATTAAAATGATCGAAAAACATGTAGTTTATCCACGTATTTAATCCAAAATATGGTAAAGATCTGCAGTTCTAGTTATAAAACCATATGTCAAATTTCATCCATCTTGTTCTTTCCGTTTTTGAGAAGTTCGAAAGTTTTGGGAATTTCCGATTTAAAATAAAGCATTAATAGTCTTTTCGGCTATATAAATCCTTGTGAGGATATCTGAATTTGTAAGGATATCTGCTAAAAATAATATACTGCGAAACACATACACATCGAATGGTGGATAAATATACAAATTAAGTAAAAATAGAAAACAAAAGCAGAAAAAAATTATAAAATTATTTCATTTGGAACAGAATATTGTCTCTTATTCTATATATATTAATTCTTAAGTTTGAAGTATTTAAATATCATTAATAAATTCAAAGCACTATTCATTTTCAGAAAAATAGGCTTAGCAAATAACCAATAAGAGTTATTATTGTTTAGATAAATTATCTCATCGTAAAAAAAAGTCCACATTAAGTACAGAAACAGATGTTTATCACAAATGCCAGATAAAGCTCTCCAATATAAATGATTGATGGAGTGTTAATATTTTGTTTTTATACTGTAGTTAATGAGGCATTTAATGCGCCATTATTATTGTTTAAAAAACAGTTTATATTTTGTCATTCTTATTTTGAGAGCACGGACTTATTTTTTTACAATGAAAATTGTACAGAGGGATTTATTAATCAAAAAGATTAGAATCTAGATTAAAATGTAAGTGAAATCTTAATATATTTGTGTCAATTTATTTTCATCCGTTTCTTTTAACTGACAAGAAACATTATGAATATAAGTTTATGGTAGCGTTTAAGCATCAGCTTCAGTTTGGAAAATGAAACTGTGTATATCTTTCTACAATACAGAATCCCCAAATGAAGTTGATTTACATTACAGTTCCTTAGAAATTATTTCTACACATAATAGTAAACTTATTAGTTTACATAAAAAAATAAATAAATAAATAAAATTGTATGTAATTGATTAAAATATATAGAAATAATTTTATATCAAATACAAATTTAAGTTTACATATTGTCCTCGGATGCAAAACATGAACATCCTTCCATTGAATATATTTGAGCTGAACTGAATATGTATCTATTCGAAACATTTTTTATTTTATTTATATGTATGTGTACTAATATTTTAATATAATTTAAATCTTAATTGATTTCCTAATTTTTATCTTAAATGATCTCATGTTATTTAATTCTAAAATTATTTTCTGATACAAAACCCACTTTTTTCTTTAAATATTTCTAAAACGTTTTCTTAAGTACTGCGGACTTGCTGATTCCACGAAGGGATAAAAATTCTTAACAACTACGCATTTCATTCAAAGATACCTAAAATTCCCCTTCCTAAGTAGACTGTGTCAAAGAATTCCTTAGAAGAATCTCGCAGTGAAATCACTAAATGGGAAAATTTTTTTTTCTCTTTATTGCTTCGTAAACTGACGCGTAGTGTTATCGTCTTTTTCTTTATACATAAAATGCGTTCCGTAAAATTAATTGTAGAAAATTTGTGCACGCATATCTGCAGAATTATGTTGATATAATTATACCTAGAATAATCACTCGAAATACAATATTCACAAATTAAAATGCTAATAATATATGTATATTTATATATATAATGTATGTACAAATGAAATAAATATAAATAAATTTGAACCTCAATTTAATTTACAATGTTGTCAGAAACCTGGTTCGTGAAAACTATTTTACATTTTATAGGACTAATTTTATAATCAAAATACTGAAAAATATGCCATTATTTCTTTAAAAAACAACGGCCACTTTCTTGAGAAACCCAGTTTGGACTGACAAATTTGTTTCTGAACTTCAAAGAATACCTTATATTAATATCTTTGGAATTGAAAATATTTTTGTATCTAATTTTTCTCAAATATTTTCACAAAGTACTTTTTACATGTGCATAGATAAACCATTAGAAATCTTAGAATAAATAAGCATTTATTCTAAGTGGAATGCAAATTACTGAATTTGTTTCTTTAGATTGACAAAAACCATTTCTTTCAAGTTATCCAATAAGTCTTAAGGTCATTTTATATTTGAACATGAAGATGTGCTCGTCAATACCAGCTATTACCTCAGAAGTCTTATTAATAATATCTCAGATTGGATTTTTACAGATTAACTAACAAAAATTGTTGTAGAAAATATCATAAACAATGGCCTAATTCTTAAAAAATAAAAATAAATTAGTAGTTCCAGTGGACTTTAGATTTCAATCTATACTTATAATAAAGCTCAATGTGCGTGTGTGTGCGCGTGTGTGTGTTGGAGCTCTACAGGCCAGACCATCCAACCTACAGCTACCACATTTGGCACGTGTATACATTGGAGACCGGGAATGTGCACCTGGGGGTTATTTTTTCAAATATTTAATTAGAATTTTATTTATTTAAAATTTAAGCGAAATTTTGGCGTGCTTCTGCAATAACTTCCGAAAATATTATCGCACAAAAAAGATTTTTACATGAAGTTAAAGATCGAAAAATTATCTTTTAAATGATGTCAATGTTTTAATCTTAAAATTAAATTTCTATTTTTAAGGAATTTTTAAATAAATATTTTAACTATATTTTTCAACAATTTTTTTCGTACAAAATAAAAATAAAATTTAAGCTGCACAAGCCCGTTTCGCATTCATGGGAAAAAATTAGCTTTTTTCAAAGTGTTGCCATCACATTGATTAAAGCTCCAACTAAAAATAAATTAAATATTTTTGGAAATGAAATCTGCAAAAATATAATTTTCGGAACGTGTCTGTAGGAAATGAAACAATATTATTTTTTCTAAAAAATAAATTCAAGAAAAATTATTTTATGATCTTTTACACTCTCTATATTATTAATCCAATAAATCAGTTTTATTTTAAGGCAAGTTTTAATATGAACAGGATATCCATTCAAATCAGGAGCACGCAGCTAATTTGTAAACTTTTAGTAAGACACAGATCTGCTAAAATGGTCTAAATGGAAAATGATTATATTTTATGTAACTTGATTCAATAAATGCTCTAATAAATAACAAATTTTTGATTTTACATAAAGCTTCTGCTGTGGAAATCACGAATAACAAAATGTTCTTGAAACACTAATATTTTAAATAAAAAGAGTTAATTTCCAATCAACTAAATCAATCACTTAAACTGTCTGATTTATGAAAATTTGAATATCACTATTCAATAAAAAAAAGGATAATTTTAGATTTTCCATCGATCGCTTCAAAGAAAATACACCAATCAGCGCACAGGTTTCTCAAGATTAATTGGCCTAAGATTATGGAAATGTTGAGTTTTTTTAAATTTTTAACATTCAAAACTTCATAAATAAGTCTTAGTTGATCGTGGAAAATAGAAACATCCATTCATTTATTTAAAATTTGGTGTGTCCAGATAATTTCTCAGAATATGATACCTTACTGCATTAAATTTAGACTTCATAATTTTTGAAATATATTTATAGGCCGGAACAAAATATTATTATTGATTTCATTTCAATCCTTTTGAAAAAAAAAACTGAATTTTATGCTGAATCTGAGAAATTTTTGTTGAATTATTGTTTGAGATATTACATAAATTATGAAAAATATTTTGTAGTTCACATAAGACTTAAATACCGAGCGATTCTGTTTGCAATACTCATATTCAATAATAATAATAATAAATAACAATAAAGACGATAAATAAAATAAAACGCTTGGTTTTATTAAAAAATATCTTTATATTAATTGCAATTTCATCATTTCCACTTTAAATTAAAGTTGAAGTTTTACCGGAAATGACAACAAATTAGCAAAATATATATAGTAAATTTAACGAAACGATCTAAATAACAGTATAAGTTTGGTATGATTATCAAAATTTGAAGATTAAAAATGTTTTGTTTGAGAATCTATTAAGAGACTAGTTACTTAAAATATTTAATTGAAAACTGTAGAGAGCGGTAATACTGGGGAACCGACTGGTCTCCAAAGGCGGCTAGTATATAATAACGTTAGAAATTTCTTCATACATAATATCCAAGAGTAGCCAATTGAGAACTAGTTACTAAAACCGTATTCAAACAAATATTGATCCGTTAGCAGAAAAAAATACAATGCCGAATACAAAATAAAAAGAAAAATGGTGAAAAAATATTAGCAATAATCTTTAATTTGATCCATGAAAGGATAATAAAATAAATGATAAAAATTGCTGACCTTAGCTCATTGCCCTTTTCTATTTATCCATGCTTAAGTGTATTTGCATACCGATAAAGCAGTCAATTTAAACACACACACACACACACACACACACACACACACACACACACACACACACACACACAAACACATACACTAAATCTCAGTAGATAGACACCAAAATAGTAGTGTTCGAATTTTTCATATTATAATGATGCAAACTTCCAGAATGGGAATACTTTTAATTTCCAGTCAGCTTTACAGATGACGGTGGACAGTTATATATACCGTATCTGCAGCTTAATGACTGTATGTGAAAGAAAAGTTCTACTGGTATAAATGTATTTTTGAATGAAGGTATTACAGTGCATGGCTAGAATTAAGAGTTATAATTCGAAACTCATTCTGAAATTACCATAAGAATTTAATTTAAATGCATGCGGGATTTAGAAGTATTTGTATGATGGATATATTTATGATTTAGATGCCAGAGATAATTTTAAAAAATAAAATGGGCTCAGATTTTAATATTCTGTAGGAATTTCTATCTTCATGAAAATAATCTCACGTTTCAGACAGATTGCAAAATATAATATTTGTAAGAAAAACGTGATAGTTTTCCGAGACACACTTAGAAAGAAGATAAAAAAGTAAAAGACGGTGAAATTGATTTTTTTTTTATTCTATAACTATATCTCATTTTAAAAAGGCCCCATATTATCCTTTGTAGAATGCTAAAATTTAATACTTTACATCGTATTTTATTTACAGAACGAAATTTATTCGCATTTATTTTCTTCCAAACTATATTGAGCTGTAATTTAAGTTTTCAAAATGCATCTATGGTAATACTTTACTTTTTAAAATTTCATTCATTTATTTTATATAAACACAGTAGCAAAAAAAGGGGCCACCCATTTTTATTATACTGTCGCTCATCTCGTATAATAACTAAAAACATTGTTTCAAAACTAGCAATAAATACTAAAAGATGCTATATCTAAAATTTTTGTGTCTGAAATGTCAACATATTTAAAATTGCACAAATATTGAAATGTTCTGTGCCAACAACTTTTTTTGATATCATGAATATATTTCTTATAGAAAAAGTAATCAGTCAAATTTTGATTAAAATACAATCAGTATATTGAAATTTTGATTCAAGAATTACTCCCGTATTTTAATGTGTAATATTTACATATTCTCATGGACAATAATATTTTTCAATTTTGTGACGCTTTGAAAGCATCTGTAAAGTTTCAATAATCATGTTAAAATCGGTTGCCGTTTTATATATAGCAAATTATGTACAGTGAAGAGTTCTGGAGGTAATTTGATACTTTTCTGCAAAAAAATATTCGAAAACAATATAATATTATATATAAAATATTATATTATACTGTGTATTCTACTGAAATATTCTATATAAAATATTAGAAACAAAGAGTGACAGTTTTGTTTAAATTGCATTTGATCTCACTGCTATTACATTCAGGGTATCAAAATGGAAACTTTTGTTAAATGAGTAAAAGAAATAAAATTCAACATATTTATATTGTTTAATAGAAATATTAATTTAGCATTTTAGTATCAAAATTAATCTTTCCAACAGATAGGAAAAATATTAGTTGTTTATTACTTTTGGCACTTTATTTCTGTATTTATATATACTATTCTTATCATTTGCTTATAATAATAATTGCCTAATATTATTGCTTATTCCTAAATTGACACGAAATGGTATACCACTTTATTTTATGAATGTATGAAAAAGGTTTCTTGCATGCTTTATCCAATTTAATGTTTTCCACAAACCTTTTTGACAACTAAAGATTTCATTTTATGAAGACACAAATAGAGGATATATGTATGCTTTACAGACGTGGAACACAAACCGTAGAACATCATTATAAATACTCATTCCTTTATAGCACATAATTTCCAACATTGTTGCATTTTAAGCTATTATTCATCATATATTTTGTTGCTTCTGGTATGAATAAAATATGAAAGCAGGTATCTCGAGATTATTATGAACTCTAAGTTTCAGACATCCTTAATTTTAATAAATGCATTAAAAATTGAAATTTGGTATGTGGGTACTCCAAAGCTTCCGATTTTCATCATATTTTAAACAAATTTCGTTCAAAACAGTCCTTGTGAAGTCCATGTAAATACCATGACTAAAATATAGCAGATTTATTAAATCCAGTGTGGGATTTTGACATCAAAATTGTATATCTACATTAAATTATTTTTAATCCTTCTAAGAAAATATTCAGAAAGTATACCCATCTCTATTCATTATACGATGATTCTAAACTTAGAGAATGTTCGGTGTTAAAGCAGTCGAGCTGGTTTCATAAATGTCTTTCAGTTTATTGGTTTCATAAATGTCTTTCAGTTTATTGGTTTCATAAATGTCTTTCAGTTTATTCGTTTCATAAATGTCTTTCAGTTTATTGGTTTCATAAATGTCTTTCAGTTTATTCGTTTCATAAATGTCTTTCAGTTTATTGGTTTCATAAATGTCTTTCAGTTTACTTGTTTCATAAATGCCTTTCAGTTTACTGGTTTCATAAATATCTTCAGTATATTTTCCTTTATGATAAAGCGTTGACTGAATTATGTTTTGTATTCTCAGAGCTATTACAATAGTAATTATTTATTTTCCATAAGTCATACATGTGTATTTCTCTCACTTCGAATCATCCTGCCTGTTGTTTATACGTTTATCGTTTACTACATTGATTTTAAGTATTCCATTAATATGAATGCTGCCACAAGAGTTCAAAATGAAGAATTGCTTCATATTTTTAAAAAGAAATGTCTTTATTATATTTAATTAAAATATTTCAAGATTTGTGTAGCCTTTTCTTTACCTTATCTTGGCTATTATAAGTTATTATTATTATTTCTCTGGTATGCCGGCGTCCTGGCATAGGGGTAGCGCGTCTTCCCCGTGATCTGGGCGTCCCGGGTTCGAGTCCCGGTTTGGGCATGGTTGTTCTTCTGTTGTTCTATCTGTGAGATGTGTGAATGTGCCCTCCTGTAAAAAGGGGTTGTGCAAGCGAATGAGTGATGCGTGAGTAGCAAAGTCGTACTCTTGGCCCTAGTTGGCGCTGCTATAAAAAAATAAGAGACGTTCCCCTCAGGCTTAAATCGCTGTCTGTAACAGCGGGCTTGTCAGTGGCAAGTGCCATAAGAAACAAACAAACAATTTCTCTGGCATTAAAACTGATTGGGATATTGTGTATGAACAGAAATAAACTGTCATTCTTTTCAAATTCTGAAATGAGTAATGATTTATATATAGCTTTTTTAACACGAGTGCCATGGAATTAAATAAATCAAATTTGTTTCAACATTAATTGCTTATTTAATTAAAAAAAAACATTGAAAAAATACAGAATTGTAGCTTTAAAGAGAGGAAGGTTTGCAGGCACAATTGGTGAAATGAATTCAAAATCACACTTTTGCTCTAATTTTAACCCATTCATTTCTGTAATCAAAATTCCTAATGTCCCGAATTGCAGATGAACATCCAGATAATACTCTGGCAGTGTTATTTATCGGTTGAACCATATGCACCAGACGCATCGTCATTTTCCATCGGGTATTACAAGCGATTTAACGCTAATGGGTTTCTAATGCTTGTAACGGATTAATACTAAGTGGAAATGGATACTTTGTAGACTCCCCACACATTGTATAAAGGTTTTGAAATGCAGCGAAGCCCATTTGGGGAGTAAACACTGCATTGTGTCCCAATATTCGCTTGTTATTCAACTTAATAACTCTTCCTCTTTATATTTAACAGTTTCCAGAATTCGTTTCCTTTTTCAAATAGCTTTCTAAGAATATTTTTAATACTTCCTTCTTCTAAATCGGTTCCTGTACGTTCCATTAACGATATAATAATTATCTTCGGATTCGATCATTAGGGTTAGACACAGAATAAATATGTTAAGCGGAGCTCTAGAGTAAGAGCATGCATGCCTCAATTAATTGTTAAACACCTCCTGCCATTAAACATACTTCTTTACTGAAAGGAATGAAAAAAAAAAAAAAATAAGAACATGAGCGGAAAAAACTTTTCGCTCACAAATTGCCTATTTCGTGCTTAGAGTGAAAGTTCATTTGAATTGTGATTTATATCTTATTCGTTATCCGTTACAAAATAAATGTTTTAGTCGCTGAACGAAAATTAATTAGTCTCGCACGCGAGGCTATAACAGCAAGGAGATAGAAGATTTCACCTCATAAGTAAAGCTTGGAGAGGGTGATTAAATTCGGGTATTTCAAATAGATGGAGAATAATCAAATGATACGAAAGTTGTGATTATTTTTTGGACTCTCACATAATTTAAAAGAAAATTTCTAATGAACTGAGATAGTCAGTTTTTTCCTCCTTCCCATTTAAATAGGATGGCTATATTTAATGATTAATGCCGAGAGCTGTAAACTCGATTTTCGAGTTGCTCTCTCTCTCTATAAAGCAAAGTATTTTATCAGAGAAGTATTTCATTGAAAAATAGCAAGTTAGCAAGTATTTGAAAAGTAGCAAGTACTATATAATAGCAATCAAAAATTTCATTGAGAAATAGCAAGTATTTTATCAAAGAAATATTTGATTGAGATATAGCAAGTATTTTATCAAAGAAATATTTGATTGAGATATATTTTATCAAAGAAAGACAAGTATTTTATCAAAGAAATTTTTGATTGAGAAATATCAAGTATTTTATCAAAGAAGTATTTGATTGAGAAATATCAAGTATTTTATCAAAAAAATATTTGATTCAGAAAGAGCAAATATTTAACCAAAGAAATATTTTATTGAAAAAGAGCAAGTATTTTATCAAAGAAATATTTGATTGAGAAATGGCAAATATTTTATCAAAGAAATATTTGATTGAGAAATGGCAAATATTTTATCAAAGAAATATTTGATTGAGAAATAGCAAGTATTTTATCAAAGAAATATTTGATTGTGAAATAACTTAATCGACAAAAAAAAATTGAAAAAACTTAAGACACTGTTCTTATTCCTTAAAAAAATTATTCTGTTCTGCAATTTTTGTTTTCAGCCTGCCATGGTCGAATCCAAAACGAATTATTTCTCGAAATACATAATTTTTAATTCTCTCTTCAGACACAATGCTTGAAAGTACATTCATTTAATTTTTGAAGAAATATGATTGGTATTTACTTAAAATACTGTTTTAACATTCTTATAATATAATTTAAGACGTTACAGTAAGAGGTAAGCTCACTAGGCAACGGGAATCACTGGGATATAGCAGAAAGTAGACTAATCTTCAACCCTCTTAAAAAACAGTTTCCGAACTTCAGACATTGTTATTTATCTATAAAAATTTATTCTTTACTGTTTTAATTATTTTTTGCCATGAGTTTATCATATTTATTTCCAAAAGTCTAAAGATTTTATTTAAAAATTGCTATTTAAACAAAATAAACACTGATTATAAGTAAACTTTTTCTGAAAGGAATTGCGTTGCTGTTTATATACAGAACTATTATGTTATAATATGACTTAAAATTTTAAAATAAGAGGCAATTTCCCTATTTCAGGGGTTGCAACCTCCAACCTGTTTAAGTCGCGGGGTACGGCCTAAAATGTTAACGCAATATACTGAAGTAATCTTATCTGTACAAATTGGAAATCAAAATTTTAGTTATAGAGTAAACTACTCAGTTATTTGACATAGAGACTTAAAGAGGTGAAGGTTTCAGAATAGAATGCAATGTAATCGGCATATTTCACGATGAATATTTGCATAATTTTACTTTTCAACAGTAATTATTGAACAACAAACATTATTTGAATATGAAAAATAAATGTAAATCTTTAATTCCATAATCGTTGTAAACCATCGTACCTTTGATCAAAGCTCATTTTGCTTCAAAAGAAAATCCCTTTTTATAGGTATTAAATCTGATAATGAATTGTAAGTTTTCAGCTGATTTAGGATAAAAACACATACAAAAAATGCCGATTCATGCATCTTCTGATTAAGTGGTCTGTTTTAAAAAGAAAATGCCATGATAAGAAACCGTAACATTAATCCAATGAATTGCACCATAAAGTATAATTCTTAGAAATGATAAAACTACTATTAAAGTTTGTTTTCCATTGAGAAAAAAAAGTCCAGAATCTCCTGAATTCCTGCGATTCGCCGACTAAAAGCCAAGCAAGCAATGATTCAGTTTTCATATGATGCGAATCCAAGTGCTTTCCTCTCGCTTGACCTACAAAACCACATCTTAGCAAGTGAGATCCTTTTTTCTCTGGCTGCTTTGCTAGTTTTCTTTTTTACCCATTCATCTCTGGATGGCGTTCTCTGGACAGGCTCCAAATTCTGTACACCGCCTTTCTCGGGATTAGGAAAGATAACACAGAAGCATTAATGCTGCTTTTCTGGCCTCTGTGCTCTTGTTTACAAGTGATCTCAGCTTCAAGCAATGATCTTATATAAACCATCCATGCCTAGGGATTTCGGTTATTTGAACTAACCCCGGAGTGAATACAAGTAATTCGAAAAAGAAATTGGTTCTCTCAAATGAAAAAAGTAAAGATTTCAGAAGTACTCTAGAGAGGAAAATAAGTGGTTTTCCCAAAGTATTTAATTTCGGTGCATTTTGTGAAAATAAACTTTTTCAGATCTTCTAGAGGAAAAATATTTGATCGAAAGTCATAGCAACATTACAATGATCAATATAAATTACGGAAATTAATGAAATTTGTTGAGTTACTTATTAGATTTATGTATTTATAAATTGTTTAGAATATTATGTAAAATATTTTTATATAGCTTTTAAATATATTTCTCTTTTTCTTGAACATTTATATTTTGAATTATTTTAAAATTAATTTCTTTTATTTTACTCATTTTTTTTTACTCAAAAATGTACTAGTTTTTTTGTTTGTTTGTTTTTATTTTCTACAATAAAGAGATTCTTCATTCAAGTTTCCGAACTTAGTACGAAAAATATATAAATGTTAGGGTTATATGTAAAATCTTTATTTCAAAGTTAGAACAAAAGCAGAGATTTAAAAAGTAATCGAATTTTTAATTTTAAGAACGCATTTTTTCTAATTAAAGTGTGCCATGAAAACTTTCAAAACATGTCGTCAGTTTAAGAGTTTTATAGCTTTTAATGTATCTAAAGGAACTTGCTTTCATGGGGAAAAAAAGTTGTGAACTATGAAGTTTTATGTGATCATTTGTAAATGTATTTATTAGTTTTCTACTAATATGTAAAATTTTAAATTTATAAATGCATGAAACATTATCTACAATTTTTTAATAAGTACTCATATTTTCAATCTTTCATATATTGCAAATTTCAATTGAATTAAAACTGCCCTATGAATTCAAAGGCCCTGTATGAATTCAAAGGCCCCTGTACAACTTTCTATTTACAAAGTCAATACTCTTTGTTTTATCTACCATCAAAGCTGGAATTAACAAAAAAAAAATAAAATTTCATATTTTATCAAAAACATTTTGTTATTTATTACCAAGTGGGCATCTTTGCCAATCTTTTAAAAATTACATTTAGTTACTACTAAGTTTCTGAAACAAGAAATAAAGGCAATGAAACAAAAAAATATTTTATTGCTAAAAGAAGATATTAAATGCTAATGATTTTACATGTTTCAACTCTTGCAAGTTTTATTAATAAGTTTAAAACGGCGCTTTTACTTTCAATATGTTAAGAAAGCAGTTTTGCAAGCATGCGATATTCAAATAGCAAATTTATTTAAACGTAACTACTATTGGCTTTACTTAAATTAACACTCAATTAATTTTAGAAGAATGTTTTAGATTTATATTTTTGGTTGAATTTCCTTTTAATAATATAACTGTGAAAGAGAGGGACATATTTTGCCAATCTAGAGTTTTGTCTTTGTCTCAAATTTGTTTGTCTTGCAAAATTATTTGATGCAATTATTTTATTGCACAAAGAAAATATTAAATTTAATGATTGTGCACGTTTTAACTCTTGTAATTATTAATAAGTTTTTAATCGATGATTTTGTTTTCAATATGTCAAGAAAGTATTTTTGCAAACAATTTAAGTTGCAGTGAAAAGCTTATAAGCCAGATAACAGCTATGATACACAGGCAATTGCTTCTGTCTTGTGGTTCGCAGCCGAGTAACAAGACCACAAGACAAAAGCACACATGGCGCCACAACAGCTGTACGAAGGTTGAAAGTTCATCTTTCGGGTCACCAATAAGCGAATTAGTATGAGCGAGGATAGAACCTGTTACGTTATGGTTCGTAGCAGAGTTACAAGACCACAAGACAAAAGTAATTGCCTGTGTTTCGTAGCTGTTATCTGGCTTATAAGCTTTTCACCACAAAGTTATTCGAACAGCAAATTTATTCAAACTTAAGTACTACTTGCTTTGCTTAAATCAACATACCAATTAATTTCAGAATTCAATTCATTAAATCATAATTGTTTTCAGATTCAAACTTTTTGGTTGCATTTCAGTTTAACCCTTTGCAGTCGGAAAAGCAATTCGATGCATAATTATTCATCTAATACTAGGAATTTTTCATTGTTCTGCAATATGATTCTGTATAATTATTTTAAGTTGAATTCCCTTCAAAAACTTAATCTACATCTTTTTACCATTCTTTAGAAGATTTTAACAATCAAAATTTTAAAATAAATGTCAAAATTATGCACAGTCCAAAAAGGTGAGTGAGAGGCATCATTTGTGCAAAGGCGTAATAATATAACTTGGTAAAGTTGCACTGGAGATTTGGGTGAAAGTGGAGCATTTTTGTCAATCCAAAGTTTTGTATTCATCTCATTTTTTTTTAATATGTTTTCCACATTTGTTTTAAAAATATCTCAGATACCAGTAAGCATAGAGACCAGGTTGGGAAACCATAAGTATCAAAATTACGATGTTACTTAGTTGCAATCTATTGTTTCCACTGTTATTAATATGGAGAGAGCCAACATTTGAAACTTATAATAGCCCCTCAGATTCATTGAGAATAAAAGAGAAGTCTCCATTCGAAGAGACCAAGACATCAGACTTCACTGAACAGTGATGAGGAAGATGATGCCCTCAGATATGTTCTTACTTGTGTAGATAGGAGAATAACTCTTGATGATCTTCGTAAAAGATTGTTTATTATGGCATAAGTTGGTGGTACTTCATAAACTTCCAAGTACTTCCACAGTAAATCAAATTGCAGGTAACGAGCTCATGAATGAGAGAACGGCCAGAGTAATGGACCGTAGCAACAGAAGTGAATCTACTTGTACAGTTCTTTTTGCATGACTCGTCTCATGTCCCACGGGGGGTGGCATCTTAATTCAGGATGAGAATCTTCTAGCATGGTGGTTTGTTTTCGCCACCTCTGTGGGTACACGAAAAGGTGGGGGTCTGGTTCCTCCCATTGATGACGGGATGTACTTCCTAAGTGAAGGGTTGTACCATGAACGGTGATGGTCCTTAGGACTCATCCACAGTTTCCACTTTTGTTGCTGTTGAGGTGGTCCGTGTCATTTTTTTTTTCGTGTGCCTTCTGGTAGGTTGGAATAGTCAGTTTGTGATGATTCATCTCATGAGCAGGGCGAAATGTTGGAGATTAATGATGAGGTAATTTTTGAACAAGATTGAATTTAGAATATTTGTTGTTGTAAAGTTCTAAAAAGAATGACAATCATCTGATTGGTCAGTCCACTCAATTGTATTAGAATTATAAGTGCGCTCTTCCATATATTATATCTTTGAATGAATAACAGAAGAAAATTGTTTCCGTACTTGTATGGCGGGACTTTACTGAAAGTACAATGCACATAAATTATTCACCTTACAATGAAAACCAAGGGAAACTTATCTTTTCTAATAAAATTGTAAGCATTCCTTAGACTTTGACGTTTGTGAATTTCGAACATACCAATTTCTATATTTTGAATTTTACTGCTCATTTTCTTTAAAATAAACACAAATATGTTAAATCTTTCATAACAAACCTTTTATTTACAACCTTTAGCAACGTTTAACAAACCTTTTTATTTTGTATGTTTTGAGAAGATTTGGATTGGATTTAACATAGTAAAGTTATCTCTTTTTCGCAATAACTTTGGGTTAATTGACAATGGGTTTTTTTTAATATATAAATATTTACTCAAATAATAATTTTTCGATCTAATGGTTTTGTATTACTATCGGCTGATGATTTGTTTGAAACATGTTTATGAAATTTAATTCACAAAGTGATTGAAAAAAGGAAAAAAAAGTGTGACCGACTTGGTCTATATTAAGTTATTTTGCGTAAGCAATTATTTAAGTTGCTTATTTTCTTTTTGTTTACAGTCTTCATCGCATGATCAAAATATAATTTCAATAAGAAAATAACTTAAGGAAACCCAACCCAACATCCTTTTATCCCTTTCTCAAGAACATCATATTGACATTAAATGACAGCTTACATGGCAAATACTGATAAAACATATTTCAATAGCACATGAAACAAATATATTTTCATGATACAAAAAAATAATGCAATTAATCCAAAATAAAATTTACCGTTTTAAATCTCAAATTGCTTGTAAAAACAAAGTTCCTGGGCTGAATAAAATGTTTCAAAGAACAAAATAAAATTATTTGCTTTCATTCTAGTTAAAACAACATTCTTTAAAAACCTTTTTGTCTTTATTTCTATTTTTATTTGAAAATGTTTTTCTCAGACTAATCAAATTAAATATTTCTTAAGCAAGACAACACGAATCGATTTAAAAACGAGCCATTTCGTGTTTCAATAATTATAAAAAAAAAAGAAAAAAATAAGATAAAAATAATATCTTTAAAAATCGAATAACTATTATTTATCGAGATGTATTACTTTAAAAAGATCGCGACGTGATAGTAAAAGTGTAGAATACTTATACTTACTGTCTGGATAATTTTTTTCGAAGAAGATTACTTCATGGAATAGATCTTCTGGGATTTTCTTTTTCTTCGTCTGGCAGATTTCCAAACTTGAGCTGCTTTTTCTTATTCGAGTGAAAATTACGCTGTAAAATAGTTTTTCTTTCGTTTCTTAAAAATTATGGCTTGCTGTGAAGGTAATAAAAGTATATCTCTATGAATAATGGTGCTTTTAATGTCTTTAACAAATTCAGCCTAATGTATTATTTAATCAGTATATTTTCTCGTTGAAAGGTCGACATTCTGGTTTCTTTTTTAAATATGATTTATTTTTATTCATATTTCAGAAACTAAACATGAGAACAAAAGGTATTAATAAGAAGGACTAATTTTGGGAAAAAAAATGCTGATGTATCTTACTATATTTAAGTACTTTTTATCTTAATATTCTTTCATGTACTAAGACGCTTTTATGAATGAATCAATCACCCTTATTAGAATTCAAAGGTTTTAAAATTCTATAAGTTAACTAAGCATTGGATTTATTGTAACTGATATAGAAAATAATGTAAAAAGCAATTCTTAAATCTACAATGGAACACTAAAAATCAATTTTCATTTTAATTATTTATTTTTATTCACAAAGTGCAATTATAAATATCCAGAAATCTTGAAATCAATTAATCTCTCAAATTTTCTACCAGATAACTTTTTGAATGAATTAAAATTTATTTAAATTCATCGATTAAATCATAATTAAGTTCTGAAAATATTAAAATAGCATATTAGGATCGAACGTAATGACGTGCACAAAATTTTAAAAAAATCTAGAGCATTAAGAAGTGATTGAAAAATTGTTTAAAAAATTCCTTTCTAAATACAAAATCAGATACGTTAAAATTGCTTCCAACATAATATTTTGGAGACCAGATTGGATTATAAATCTTAAAACAAATTTGAAATCTTTGGACGCTAATTTACATGAATTTCATACAAATATGTGTGAATTGAAAGTAACTCCACAATGAGATACAACCTCAAAATAAAATTTTTCAAGCCATGGTATTTGTAAAAATAACATAAAGGTTTTCAATGCCGAAAAATAGAAAACTTAATTTCAATATTATAAGTAGTCTGTAGGCAACAGTTAGAAGCTTTTTTTTTCAAGCTGAATACACTTTGGTCCAATCTGAATTCTTACTTTTTTCCTCTGACTCTATAATTTTAACGATATTTGGCCGGAAAAATTTGCTATGATATTTGATTTCTATCAGAAATCACTGAAAAACTTCAAACATTTTGCATTAAATTTCATTCAGTAAGCTCTTAAGAATGTATTGGCTACTGTAAAAAATTCAATATCGCATTCTCATTTTACTAAATAATAAAATTTAGCAACACTGCTCATTTTTCAGAAATAATCATGATGGAATGCTAAAAGCGGTGAATTTCAAACTTTTCTGTATATTTATCCAGGGCCACGGTGGCATTGTGGTAAGGTTCTCGGCTTCCGAACCGCAGGACTTCAGGTTTGAGACACGATTCCGCCGAAGAACCGTCGTGTAAGAAGGTCTGGTGGACGTTAAATTAGTCGGGACCAAACGTCCTCCCTCTTGTGTCGTGGGGAAACCTCGGAGAGCAGAGCGTCAGTTCAGGTGTCGTCCACGTCATCTGACCGTGGCTCAAAATTGCTAGGTCCTTCCAAAAATAGCTCTAGTATTGCTTTAAAAGGAGGACATTAATATAACTAAACCAAACTAAACTAAATGTGGACAATAAACTTAATTAACATTACAATTTTAATAGCACCAAGATGTGTTCAGTATGACTTGTTTTTATAATTATTCATCTTCCTCGCTTTTACGAGTTTCATTCTGGGAATAACAAAATGTGTTCCAGCTTTTATAGAGTCTAGTTCATATCAAATCTCGTTTCATATAGTTGCACTGAGCTTATGCCAGATATCGGTCTATTGTGAATCCTTGCTGGTATTGGCTCTCGAGTTATCGTTATACCCCTTACCTCACAGCAGTAAGGAAGAAAATTATTGATCTATAAATTTTAATCAAGTAATTGAATGAAACTGATTTTTTTATCTCGTATAAACCAATCATTTATTTACATATTCGGTTTCTTTCGGTTTATTAATATTTGCAAACCAATCAAATTTTGTCCTAAAAATTCGGAAAAGATAAAAGAAACCTCTTGATAAGCAACGCAAAATCCAAAACACGATTAAAATTCTTTAACAAACCAACCGAAAAAAATCTTAAATTACATTCACTTATTAAATGTGGAATTCAATACAAGATTTTTAAAAAATACAAGAAGTGGAAGAATTCATTGAAGAAATGAATAAAAAAAAGTATTCAATAAAAGAAGAAAGTAATTTAACTTATTCAAACTTAAAGAATTTTGAAAAAAATGCAGTATAGTACAAAGATAACAATGTCTGGCTAATAGCGATGCAAAATACTCGCCGAATAAAATTTTCATTTTGTTATTAAAATCAAAAATGGTTTTATTTCTTTTAAAATTCAATTCTTCTTCGGGAATTTACTTTTTATAATATTGAAATGTGTAAAAATGAACCATCAAAAGCAATAATTAAAATTAATTTCTGAGGTTCATCGTTAAATGGGAAAGAGAGGGAGAGAGTCTAATTTTGAGGCAAGTTTTCGCTGTCAGTTCCTATTAGTCATTCATTTACAACAAAAGGTTTCAAGCACACAAATCAACCCAAAAAAGTCTGAGCGTTGGGGAGCAATCTTGGCGACAAAGCAAGTTCAATTATAACTTTTAAGATAAATTTCTGGTGAAAAAAAAAACTCCATGCCTTATATTTCATTGCTTAGAGCAGAAGGAGGGGAAAAAAAAGATATCCAAATCAGAATCAGAAGGTAGAACAGAAAAAAAAATCAGGAGCTAATCAAGAATTTGGCGCCTGTTAATTGACTCACTGATAATAATAAAAACAAAAACTTTGCTTTCGACAATGGAGTTAATTTTTTGCGCACATATTTATAATTTAATGAATAAAAAAAATCTGCAAATGCAATATAATTATTAAAACTTGTTCCTCGGTGGAGCTAGAGTGAACAATCATATCTTAGCGGGGAAAGAAAAAAATATTTCACTGAATCTAATTATTTTAAGAAACATGCCGAAGTCGAGTAGGATAGTTTTAATTCTGGTTCAAACAAAATGTTCAATCGACAGTTCTAACGAGTTATTTTTTAAGCTTATTTGGCTCTGGATACCTAAAGCTATTTACATTAATAGAGATTCCTGCGAAGAACTGATTTAAATAATAAAAATCCAAACTATGCTTTATTTTTGAACAGTCCTCAAAAACAGATCTTGTTTTCGATCACAATTTTTTTTCCTTGCAAATTAAAATGAAGAGCACTTTTATCTGCTGGTAGGAAAGAGAAATAAATTTCAAGCTCCACTTTATCGAGTATTTTTTTTTTTTTTGCTTTTTTTTTCTTACATCTGCAATAAAAATAAATTGGAATGATTGTTTTTTGCCTGAACTTAATTAGCCACGAAAATAATTACAATTCCAACAAAAGGAGAATGGGAAAATTGTGTAAAATCGATTCACGCGGGCAATAAACTACTGATAAAAGTTTCACGCTTCTTGCACATATATATATATAGTTTGTCCACAGTTTATATTTTTTTCTAGCATTTGTCATGTGATCAGTTTAACTTGCCTCTTTTATAAATGCGATAAGTTAGCAGAAAAAACAGTGCGAACATTTTGTCAAAAATGTGGCGGATATAAATATTTATTATGTGGTGTAAATGTGGCATAGCACTACTGATAAAACATTAATAATTTTCCTAAATCGGGATTCTGAATTCATGTCAATGTAATTATATAAAAATGAATACTCCATACTCATTTTATTTATTTTAAAATATTTATATACATACTAACATACTTGAAAAAGAATATGTAGTAAGATCTATTTTCAATAATTGTCATTCTTTTAAAAGCAAACTCGAATTTTTAAAATGTCTATAGTAAATAGAATAAATATAAAATAAGCTTATTAATTCTTTAAATAATATCATTTTTTTACACACTGCCTTTATCATATGAAATTATATATATATATATATATATATATATATATATATATATA
The DNA here is from genome assembly GCF_947563725.1 of Argiope bruennichi. Lineage (NCBI taxonomy): Eukaryota > Metazoa > Arthropoda > Arachnida > Araneae > Araneidae > Argiope > Argiope bruennichi. The sequence continues at coordinate 35,577,502 of NC_079152.1, read as the reverse complement.
TATATATATATATATATATATATATATTGTTTTAGTTAACATTTTGAATATTACTATTTTTTCTGTAAAAAAGCACACAAATTTAATGGTAGACTTCATTCATTCCTAATAACAAAATCATAAAAATATGTTACAGGAGAAGGCATCAATAATTTTTCCTTTAAAAAAAAACTATAAATTCACACAAAACAAGCAAAAAAAAAACTTGAATAGTTTTATCTGGAGAGTCTTACCCAGATAATCAGTTTTATTAACTATATAAATTATAGAATTTAAAATCTTCCAAGAAGAAAGGTCCTACATTTCATTTATGCAGAAAAATTTATGTATCCTATTCTTTTAAAATCTTTTTAGCTTTCTAATAACTCAATACTACTACTCCAATGTCCGTTTAAAATTCAAAAAACGACTTGGCCATAAGACGTAAACATTATATATTCAGAGAAAATTATGAAAAAAAGTATGTTGATCGAATTAAACTAAGCAATTTACATCTATATAATGCACTTTTGTCGCAACTCTAATTTATAAATACTCAGAGAAAAGAAATGTATTCAAATTTATCGTTAAAAATTTTATTTTCTAGTTTTGTGGTGCCGAAAAAGTGTATAATTTTACACTATATTGTTAATTAATTAATTCAGTTTTCTTACTCATTATTTCTTGAAAGTCATCCCAAAAAATTTTCTCGAAGAGAAATCAGTAACGTTGGAAACTGCATTGTTTTTATCGAAAATAACATAAATAAATGTAAGTAGTTATTTTTCACACTACATCCTGTCAATGATTTTAGAGTCTACAAAGTGAAGTTATTTTAGTTTTGTAATTTAGAGCGCTGAATGTATATATGAATTGAAATATTTAAGTGTTGAAATAGGAGAAAAATTTATTTAGAAGCGCAAAATCAAAAGAAAGATCAAACAAAGCCTTTTTGTGTCAAACACTTGACTATAAATATTTATTGTTAATTAAACGTTGATTTATCTTACTCTCGTTTTGTTTCAGAGACTTAATAATCCTTCGCATACACTATACATGCATAAGATTTTATTACTTTGAAATGTTGAAGTTAAAATTTTAATTATTGATTAGAACAGTATAAATGGCACTCAAATTTTTATTATACCATTTTGTTGTAATATCTAATTATATAACCAAAAATAACTTTCCCATATAAAAAGGTAAATACTTTCCTTATTTATCATCAAAAAGTTTCTTATTTTCCATTTTCGCATTGCCAAAAAAAGCATTAAACTTAATCGGCATTATTAAATAATTAACACAATATTAATCCTTGATTTAATTAAAAAAATGTTTTATGTATGAAAAAAAATGAATTATTTAAAAATTAATTCTGGACAAAAACACTGTTCCCAATCTTATTCAATTTTTTTTTCATAATTTTAAGCTGTATGAAGCGAAAAGCAAGATGCTTCTAAATTAGTTTAACATAAAAGAATGTCGAAAAAGGTTTCTTAATGGGTAATTCGAAACTCAAATTATTTTTAACAAGACTTTTCTTTTTTGTTTCAAAGAATTTGAAATAAAAGAAGACTTTTCCGAAACTAACTACTGAATAAAACTAATTTGTTTTATCTTATTACTTTGTTACAATTTCTTTAGTTAAAGGGTAACTTTACCTGATACAATCTAGAAAAATACTTTGTTTTTTAAGTAATCATTATATTTTTTTCCTTTTTTAATTTTCTATTATTGTAGAGGTCATTTTTTTATATATTACAATCCCGAATATTTTTTGCGCAGACACGTTATATCTAAATCTAAGAGTATGAGTTTAAAAGATTATTAATTTCAATTTTACTAAGATAAATAATTTATTCCATATATTTTTCTTTGCTTTTTTAATACTTTAAAAATTAAGCTCTAGATTTTTATTTCATATTTTTAATTAGAAAGAATCTTACATATTAAAACTGATTAAAATTATACATACGTTCAGCTTGACGTCTCTAATTCAAAATTTACAGAATTTAACTCTTTAAAAAATAAATTCCGCAGTTAATTCTTTAAAGTCTCTCAAAGAAAATCTCTCTTGTATTTTTTGTATTTATCTCTTTTTATATTACAATTACCTTGTTGTTATTTCTCCTTAGAGAACGCAATTCCATAATTTTCTCTAAAATATTCTTTTATAACTTATACAAGGACTATATCAAGTGGGAACATGGCAGTCGTGTTTGCCTGTTTTTGGCTATGCATACACGTGGAACACAATTACTTATGAAATAAAAATTAGTAATAATTATTCTACGAGTTAGAAAATATCCTGTTTGACATTCTAGCAATTGATGACGCAATATTTACTGAATTACGCTTAATAAAACCGCGCATTCCTTTTTATTATGTATTAAAATGAATTTCAAATCTTTCTGATGTTGAAAATAGATATCTTTAGTTAATATCAAAATATTCCTTGCAGTCTGGTTATCATCAGGGAAAATTAGATTGAAAAGTAAACTATTTTTAGAAACAAAAACCTCACAATTTTTTCTATAATATTAGATGAAATATGCAGTGTGCATTTGCAAAATTACATTTACAAATTTAAAAAAGAAAAAAACTTGCGTGACACAGAAATAGTTCTCTTTGGAAATCATGTTGATTGAAGTCTACATATAACATACTTTTTTTTTCAAGGGCAAAATTATATTTGGTTGACTGTTTCGTAATTCGTATATGTTTTTTTCATTGCGAATCTCAACAGTTGACTACTGCGTAACTCGTTTACGTTTTTTTTATTGCGAATCTCAACAGTTGACTGTCGCATAACTCGTTTATGTTTTTTCCATTGCGAATCTCAACAGTTGACTACCGCGCTTACATCATATGTTTACTTTGAAGTAAACGCATTGACTGCCGCATTTACCTTTCTGCGTAACTAAACAGTTAACTGACACGTAAGTTAAATTTAAGGTTCTCACCTGAAATTTAAATGCACTGAACTAGCTATCTAATTAGATGATCCGCATGTCTGTTTTAATTAAAAGATAGCAAGAAAGAGGTCATTCTTATCTAATAGATAGCACGGATATCAGGCATGAATCAGGGCAGTCAGTGAGCATGTTTACACTTGCCAGATTGGTAATCATCATGATTTGGCTTACGGAAATTATTGCTCATATCTTCCATAGCTGTTATCTCTCAGTAATGAATTTGCATTACCTTTAAACTCAATTACGTCTTTCACTACATTAATTTTTTTTTTTTTTTGTACAATTTCTTACTTCGCTTTCAACATTTTTAAAATATTTAATTTTGCTGCACAATCAGCAATAATGTTTTCAATCTTATGATGAAATTCAAACTCATCCATCAAACCATTAAATTACATACGTTTTCTAGTATCAAAACTAAGATTTAAAAAATTGCTTTCAGCGGGCAATAATTCAACAAAAGTAAGGTTTTCGTTTTACACTTTTGTTTTGTAACATACACTTTGTTTAATCTTCACGAATAATAATTTGAAATAGATTGATGTATTTAAATTAATGCTTATCAATTTCATCAAGTAGCAAAAAGATTTTTTTCAAAAAAAAGCATGCATTTTATATCAATAAGTTTAAATCAAGATAAGTTGAAAAAGTTATCCTGCAAAATCAATAAACTAGGCTAATAAGAAGATTGTTAATACTAGCCAATAATCAGTAAACAAATTAGATACCGTGTAAGCAATTCCAATGATAATTGAACTAATTTTCAATATACAAATAGCACTGCATTTCTAAATTAAGTTAGGCCAATAATTTTCGCTTGGCTCTTTCTAAACACTTCTTTACCTATTTATTTACTAGGATCTTCATAGAAATAAAACTGGAAAATTCTTTAAAAATTGTCACGCATTAAAACTTTCATGCCTTTATTTTTTCAGAGTTGTAAGGGGGGGAGGGGAGGACGAATTCTTGGCATTTCCCAAACTGCTCGAACACCTTCATTTGTATTGGATATTGTCTTACTTCTATGAAAGGAATTTCATTCCATCTACAGATTAAAAACAATAGACAAAAAATTTTTGCAATAAAATCAATTATGATTTTAAAAATAAATTACAAATTTTTTTTTTCTTTCAATAAAATTTTGAAACACTCAAATATTTTAACTTCATAAAGTTGCAATTCTTTTAAATAATTTATATTTATTTTTGTATTTTTGTTAAAACCGAAAAAAAATGATTTAATAATAAAATATTCACGTACTTTTACAATTTTATCTATTAAAAATGCGTTGATTGTGTGTGGGTGGGCTTAAAAAATTACTTCTCTCCCATGACCATAGTAAATGAAAAAGCGTAAGTTTCGAATTATTATGTTCGCATTATGTTAAATTTCATGTTGCACATTAATTTACTTTAAGAATTCCTCTTATTAAAAATGACTGGGAGTCATTCCTCTTGGGTACATCAAAGATTTTCCGTTTCATCGCCTTAAAAAGTTTTAATTTTTAATTTCAAATTTCTTGTGCCATTTTCTTTCATCATGAGCCAACTTTTATCTTCTCCTTATTTAATGATACAAAGAATGAATTAAACTCAGATTTTTATATGGAAAAAAGAAGTGAGTGAAAACGCATTAATCTGAAATTTATTACTAAATTAATTTTAGCGCTCTGTTGGGAGAAAAACTATTTTTATTAAAGAAAACTCTTCGACGGCGTCGATTCCATTAAATGTTGCATTAACCATTATTAATGACTTCCCGTATTCTCAAGGTGTGTTTTAAATTTTAATTGCATGTCTCACTAATTTTAATTACCTCGACAGTGCGTGTGGTTGAGCTCTTCTGAATATTCATGAGTGGAAATGTGTAGACTATTCCAGAAGAGGGGAATGAAAATTGGAAGTCTGTATAATTATCAGCAATCAAACGTTCTTAGAATTTTAAGCAATTTAAAAATTAAAAATAATGTGAATGTATACCGAGAGTTGATAAATATATTTATCTAATGATAACTTAATGAATTTTAAATTTACCTGATGAAATTTCATCGTAGTTTTTCTTCATGGATGCGTTATTAAAAATCATAATAAATACGATTGTATAATATTTTACATTTTAGATAATACTTTGATGAGGCAAAATTTTTATTGAACAAAATGTTTTATAGTAGGCAATATTTAAGGAGGTGACTATGTTGAAATGTCGATATTTTTTGCGAAATTATGAATTAAAATTAAAAATTTATCAGTCGAATTACAATATTCAAAGAATGGATAAAAATGTAGTTTAATTTTTAGTTTAGGATCTGGATAATTTATTTCTTAAGCTATCTACAAAATTTTAAGCAAGTATTTTGATAATTATCTAAACTAGAAAATTTTTACTGTATAACGCTTTTTCGGGGATAAAAAGCCCTTTTTTCCAATTTTTAAAATCTTTTGCCATGTAAATGGCATGTTTTGCTTTCATAGGGGATTTCTAAGTCTTTTAAATGCAAATGTTCAAAAACATAATTATTTTCAAAAAAATCATTCCGAACGTATTCACATACTTTAAAAATCTTTCTTATAAAGTAAACGTAATACATTTTTAAAATAATACCAAAGAGATTATTTTACATTCAACTTCCAAATATATTTAAAAGAAGGTACTCGTTTTTTAAAAACTTTTTATTTATTATTATCTTGCATTTTATCTTACATTTTTGCGCTACCGTGTTACTCTGAACAAAGACAAAAGACATGCAGAAATAATTTGACAGTTATTTGCTGTTTGGTGTAAGCTTTTCATAATTGGAAAGAGAAAAAAAGATAGACAAAGTTATAGGATGATTACCGGATTCAAGAATGTCTAAAACTATAAAAAATGTGTTGGAATCTGAAGATTCATTTGTATGAAATTTACAATACTTTCTCTTTAAATAATACTAACACGAGAAAGCAAAATAAGTTGTTCTAAGCCTTTTTTAAAAATATTTGATGCATTTATTACAAAATTACATTTTTCTGCAAAATTATATATATCCTGATGATAAATTTTATCCTTCATTTGTTGAATATAGGAATCTATTTTCTTTCTGCAAAAATATTTATAAATCATTCTCGCACGTCGTTTCCTGATATTATACAACGATTGAATAATACATTCTGTGAAATTTTGATTTAATTTATGGTATTTACATAGAGATGATACCTCATTCACATGCGGCGACACGTACTTTAAGGAAAACGTGCGATGGCGTCTCTTTCTCACAATTGAATTCAAAACAGTTTTGCTTTAAAAGAAGATTGCTAGCCATATTTCTATTGGTAATAGGTATTACAATAAATTTTGGGTAGATACCAATTGCTTTCTAAAGTTTCGTTACTTTTCAACATTCTGGGCTGTAAAATAAAGCAGAAAAAATATATTTTATCTTAAAATAAAAGTGATAAAAATAAATGCATATCTAGAAGAAATATCATATATTTTTCTATGAAATTTCTATGAAAATAAAATTTTTCAACAGAAAATTACATAATAAAAAAGACAAAAACAGATTAAGCATTAATTTTTTCAAAAAAGATCTATATTCAGTGATTTTAAAATTGTTGTAGCTTAAAACAATCAGTTATTTTATTTTTCACCCTATTTTGTTATTTAAAGTATATTTCACGAATGCACGAAATGAAACGTTTAAGAGGACAATGTTTAAAAAATATTTAGAAACGATATCATAAAATGAACAGACGTGAGAATTTTTTATAACAATTAAATGGCTCCAATTAATCATATCGACCACTCCACAACCAATTATGGGCGATTTCACAATGATAATAATGTATAATTAGTTTACATTCAATGTTATTAATCAGATAGAAATAATAATAAGATATCAAAGTCATGAAACTGATACTGTTATTAATAATAATAACTGCTTATCACGATACCCAAAACATTTAAAAATATATAGATAGATAATTATTGTTATTGTTCAGTAAGTGTTCTCTCCAAATTTGTCTCTAACCACTTAACTGCCATTTTCATGCTCTACAATTCCGTTGAATTAAATTAAAATGTCTTTATTCATAAGTGCCATACTTTGCTATGAAATTAACTTAGAATCCATAAATCAATATTCAATGGTTGCTGATAACGTCGTTCTGACCAGGTGACGTAATCTCAGCTATGTGATTTAAAGATAACTGATAGGAAATCAGATTCAAAACATAATCTACAAACGATAGAAGATCATAATCAAGATCTTGGTTAACTTGGAGGTGCTGTCATAGTTACAAGACGTATCATTATGTCCTGTCAAACATTTGAGAAAGGTTCTTAAAATATTTTGGGAGTAAATATATTTTTGAACTGAATTTCATTTTAAATTCCATAACTCTTATTTTTAATTAAAAAAAATTGTATCATAATTTTTTACCTAATATAATATCTTGTATGTTACAAATGAATCTGAGATCTGTTGTCAAAATAATATTCCTAATTTCATGTAAACTTCTCCTCCTTCTCCTTTTGATACAAGAAGTATCAATATCTGATAATTCTTGTATCGAAAGCTAATCTTAATGTATTCCTAAAATATCATCTATTAGTCTCAAGAATATAATACGTTCAGATATATTTAAATGTTAGTTTCTAATAAAAAAAAGTTATTTATTTAGAAACAATAGCCTAAGCGACCAGCTTGCATGCAGAGAATGTTAGCTATATATATTTTCAGATAAATCGTTTAGATATAATTTCATATCATGATTTCGATAAATCGATATATATTAAAGCCGCTTTATTTTGCCTTACTTAAATTCTGTTTGTTTTCCAAGTAGATCTTTTCAATTTTGACCAGTTCCATAACTTCACAGCGCAATAAAAAAGAACATTTTCTTCTATATTTTGATCAGAATCCTTCTTCTATAGTTTTCAACAAAGGAAAAAATCATACGTTTAAATATTTGGTGAAGCAATGAAAGCGGTTTGAATTTCATGTCAATTATGTAATTTATTATAGGAATTTACATTACAAATAAATTGGTATCATTACAAAGATAATATTTTAAATTTTGAAACGATGTAAAATTTATATTAATATTTATAATATTAATATTTTTAGAAGCTATCGCGTGAAACACCAAAATTTCGATTAACTTTTAATTATTTAAAATTCTAATTACAATTTCAAAAAAAGCTTTATGCTGCAAGTCACATGTATAACAGTCTAGCCTGTAGAGTGGCAACACACTCGCACACATACATTTTAATATTATTAGTAGTGTAGACTTATGTGGATAGATGCTTGCATATTTTTTTTTATTTTTTAAATGGTAGCAGTAACATGAACTATTTATTGTTCTGGTTTCATTCACATTCAGTATTTGTATTATTCTCTTTGTGATATATAACTATACGCGGCAAAATAACACTCAAACACAGGATTGAAAGTAAAATAAATACTAGAAACTAACATTTCGTAAAATAAATTCAAAGGAAAATATAGAAACAAGAATTATAATAATTCGATCAAACAGAAAATTTTTAAAAGGCAAATACTTTTACTAGCATTTCCCTAATTTGAAACATTTTTGAAAAAAAATTGTTTATAAATGCCGAAATAAATTTTCTTTAATTGGGTAAATTATCAATGACAAAATGCTAATTCATCGGTCCACAAAAGTGAATATTTCTTTCTAGTACTATGCAATTTTAATTAAAATATGAGATTTTTAAAAATCTCAAAGAGTTAAATGGACGATTTAAACTATTTTTGTGGGCATTTAGTATAGATACATTGTTAGCACTATGAAGATCAGTAAAAGAATCGTTTAAATCAAATTATCTAAGAATATTATTTTTTTTATTTGTGCATGTTTTATTACTATAAAAATTACTTAAATGAATATTAATGTTTTACATTTTTCTTATGATATTTATGTTATTAATGAATATTAATGTTTATCGTTTTTCTTCTTTTCTTTAAAATGCCTCAAAAATACATCCTATTTTATGTTTTTTATCATGGAATATTTTTTTGATTTTATAACAAGAAAATAAATACTTGAATGAATATTTGATGCAAAGGAAATTTTTTAAGATTAAATTAATAAATTTAAAGCAAAATCAAGCTTTACAAATGTTTAAAGAAATATTTTCAACACTCAAAGAACATTTACGTAGATTTTTCATCGAATCAAGAAAAGAAAAGAAAGAAAAAAAACCGATTCAGTTCCATGTTAAATGATTATTCAAATTTTATCTTCAATTTAGAAATATAATGATATATTCTTATAATACATTAATGTACAAAGAGAATACATAGAATATCGTTCAATATATAACAAATTATTTTAGTTTTAAATTTTGTTTCTGAGGCTAGTATAAATTTTAATGTAAAATATTACGAACTTTAGCTTTAAAGGGGCTAATTGGAATTATATTGTAGCCGAAACAATTATGTCAAAAATAATATTCAAAATAAGATATGATGCATGAAATTATTCTGTATAATATCAATGTAAAATATTTATTCTACATTCAGCAACTCCTGATAAATATGTACTAGGAGAGTGGTTTAAAAACATTACCATATCTTAAATTTTATATTCCACACGCATTAAAAGCTTTGCATAAGGGATACTGTTTGATATCTATGGTAATATAATTCGTAATAATGTTAATCCGTGCAGTACATACCAAAGAATTTTTTTAATAGATGTAATAATATTTAAGAACTATCTTCAATACATATTTTAGTATTAATAAATAATCATATATGTTTTACCTTTGGAAGGGTATTAAAATTATTTTCTACAAATGGAAATTCAACATTCATAGAGCATTAGTTAATTCAATTTAATGGGGCTGTAATAGAACTTTGCAATAAAATTCAAACATATAAAAAAATGGGTCTAAATGCAAGATGATAAAACGCAAATCTTTCAGTTTTAAATAATCTGAACTTTTTAGTTAATTTTTAATATTTAATAATTTAAAAAATAAAGACATAAAAAGTAAATATGGGTAAATAAATTTTAATTAAGAAATGATTATTATTATTATATATTTTAAAAACATAGTAAATTTAGTAATAGTAATTTTTATAAATAATATTTTTTTATAAATAACTTTGATGTGTTAAATTATTTATCATATTTATAATAACTATACAACAGACAGAACAATTTTCAACTAATGTGTTCTGAACTTTAAAGAAAATAACAAAATCTTAGGAATTTCGAATGAATGTATTATGATAAAAAAAATAAAGCAATTCAAAATGAAGCAAAAATATTATACATATGGTACGGATATATTTAAATAAAGAATGTAAGACGCAAGGACGAGGAAGTTATAAAAAGAAACATTTTTAATATTTACAGTTATTTACAAATAGTAATGTGGAGAAGAAAATTAAACGAAAACATAAACTTTACTAAAGGGTTGTGCACAACATATTATATCTTTCGCGTCTTAACTAACGTTTTCTCTCACACAAAATTTTCAATACTGCTCGGAGTTCTTTAGTTCATTCTGATGGCATCGCCACCTGCCTGTAGTTCAGAGTTCGGCAAAATATATGAGTCACAAGAAGGCAATTCAAAAAATTAAAGTATTAATTTCATTTTGAAATAAATCAAATACGATTGAAACCATAATTTGTATTTCAGTATTTTTTTTATATGAAACTCGAGGCATCGAAGTAGAATCGTTAATTATCGTTGATTTCAAAGTAAAGACTTCTGATTTAACCAGATTCCCTTATAGTATATTTTTTCATTCTTTTGCAAATAGATTAGTCCAAAATCATGATTGAAATGTGTGGATATTCATTCCTGCATCAGTACATGAAACTTAGAAAACAGTCTGAAAAATGATACAATTTATGATATTTACACAAGAGTGATGACTCGTTATCATGCAACATCACCTTTCTAAATACATCAAAAATTCTGCGAAATGGATTTTATAAAGATCTCTGCCTTGGTTTCAGTCGGGGGATGATGACTTTTCATCTATTACAGCTCCGCCATATTAGAATCTGTTCCGAAAATTTTCCGGATTTCTTCCGGAATAAAATAAAACACAAATTCCTAATACAAGGCAACGCGTGTTATTAAGCTTTTCTGCTTTCTTCCGAAAATATAATGGGGGCTGTGGAATGGAATAGAAGAATGTCTTCGAAATTTTTAGGGAACGTTTTTCCTCAGAAGAGTCTTTAATTTTTTTCCCCTTCTCCAGAAATTATGCGTCCACCATCTCGTCTATGGATGGAAGTTTTAATATCCCGTGGCTCCGGAAAAAATTGGAACCGTAGTTTGAAGCTCGCGGAACCTGTAAGCGCGAGAATTTAAATCTGAATTTTTGAAATAATGGGATTTTTCCGTAAAATGAAATTTTTCCTCTTTAGTGGAAAGAGAATAGCTTTGTTTTGCAAAGAACAGCATGTCGTAAAGGAATTTTCGAAGTTGGGGTATTAAAAAGCATTTCAGTATGGAGATTAGTGTGTGTCTGTCGTATAAACAAAAAGTGCGATTCTGGATGAGAAAGAAGTAAGGATAAATCACGCTGGGATTGAATAAGTTGGTGTATGCAAATTTCAAAAATACAATTACACAGAAATACGGAAAAGAATATTTGCTTTACTCCTAATTCAGGTAATGCATACTATTTATGACCTTGTAACATGCATACTATTTATGACCTTGTAACATATAATTCCTTGGAGATTCCTTATCCATCGACTGTGGATATATTGGTTTGCGTCTTGATTTACATTTATGCATTTTTAATATGAAGAAAAGTCATTGTGATTATGCATGTATATTCCATATCTAAGAAACAAGGCTTAATTTAACTATATTTTGTATGCTTATTACATGAAGCAAGAGAAAAAAATGTTATCAAGTTTCAAATTTAATTGATCATTCAATTAATTAGAAATCAACCAAAATTAAACAAGCGTAAATAAAATCAACATTTCTCATACTTGAACTGTTTTACCATTATTTAGAAAAATGTCTTCTTTTGATAATACTTTTTTATTGATCTTAAATTAGTGACTTAACCAAGTTTCATAGCAAGCTTAAATAATTTTGTCCAACAAAGACAACCTTTCTTATATTCCAAAATTTATGAACAAAATATTCAATACTAATAAAACAAATATTAATAACTTATGAAGATAATTAGTTATCGGCTTTTTCAAAAATTGTTTTTTTTAGCTGATGTTCTAATTTTGATTAAAAGAGATTTATGCTATAAAAAGATTTTGTATATTATAACGCCTTATAAAAATATAGATTTTTCACTAAAAACCTCGTACATAAAAGGATTTTAAATCTTAAAATATCTAAGTATATCCTCTAGTTAATTAATAAAAACAGGCTCAATGCAAATTTTTTTATCTTGCATCAAAAATAAAGTATTACAAAAAAGTAATTAAATTTATAGGCTTAAATTCTTTGTTTTTATTTACTTATTTTTCAACTGTATGGCTTTCTCAACGTACTCCTCTCCTCGATTCGTATGTTTCTCCGTACAAATTTTCCACTATTCGAAGCAGAGCTTCAAATAGTTTTCTGAAAGCCCTTTCATTGCAAATACAGTCGCACACTTTGTTCCTTTAAGTCGCTACTTCGCCGCGGTAAAGGAAAGAAATTATTATGTCAAGGATGGAAAGATAATAAGTCAAGTACTTTAATTATTAAGGAGATTCCACACTTGAATAAAACTCTTGATTAACATTGAATTGTTGGTCGAGATATTGTCTGGGCGTAAAACTTTATTCTGCAGTCGTTCACATAGTGTAAGTAATAAGGATGTTTGTAATTTTATTGATTAAATATTTGTTAAATTAACCCACCAGGTCCTATTTCATCATTAATGACTTCTATATATTCTTTAAATATTTTAAGAGAGTAAAAATCTTTTAAAACTGATAAACTTCTAACATAATTCTAAACACAATTCTCTGATTTTACCTTCTTTAAGACATAATTTTATCGAATCATTTCCAACTAAGTCTCAATCATTGGAAATAGAATTTCGAGTTGAAAATTAAAGTTTTGTTCTTCTAGAATATCATAGTCACACGGCCCTATCATTTACTCTTATCTTTATCATTATTTAACAATTATATAAGCAATCTGGTTATTTTCTAACAAATTTTTTATATATGATCAAATTAAAAACAGCTCCCTACCTGTTATTCCTAACATCATTCTAAATCAGACATTTCCGAATATTGAAGCATCCGAATCTCTCTTTCAAAGATAAGAAAAATCCCTTAACACAAAAACAGCACTAAGCACGTTTTTTAAGGATTTGATATACAAAAGAAGATCTTGCTTAACTTACGGCCACTAAGCAATGAGTGCTCAGACATCCTTTGGAAGTTCTTTGGAAATCTCTTTCTTCCCCAAACCCATCTTGGCTAGGGTTTCAAACGAGCAAAGCAGGTCAAATCATAGCAATTCAATCAATCGTATTTAATGAAGGAAGTGGAAATTTTGCACTGATATTCAGGCGTCTCGAGCGATCGTCGTAAATTTCGGTAAACGAAGGTTTGGGGCCTTTCCGTTTCCAAAGAGTTAAAACGCAGGCACAGCATAAAACTTCCTAATATCAATTGAGTCAAAAATAAAAATCCACAAAAGCAACATCTTAAAAGTACGGAGATCCCCAATAAAATATATAAATGAAATGAAATATCGCATTTCTTTTCTTATACACATTATTAATTAATAATTAGACTTTCAAATCAATTACACAATAAGATTTGTCATTAACTAAAATTAAATATATTTAGGAGCAGATTCACTTTCAAACTTGTGAATCAGAATGAGTTCAAAGGCTTGTCATTTCTCCCAGAAAGATACTGAAGTTTGTCAAAGGTAAGACAAATTTGAATTATAAATGTTCGCGTTCAAACCAAATAAGTTAATAAAACAAACGTGCCTAGATGCAAAACCTTCAAAAAAGATAACAATATAAAATAAATCTAATAATATTTGGAAAAGCCAAATCTAATTTATTCCTATAAGGTTATACTATCTGATAAACCCAACGTTATTCGGAATAAAATTTACCTTAAAGCTGAGGCTTTAATTATTTGTAAAATAACCTTTATTCAGTCCTTGTGTATTCAGAAATTGTGAGAGATATTTGCAATATAACGTGAAAGATATTAATAACTATAGTTAAAGTTATTTCAGATCAAATCATCTTCTGAAATACTAAACGGAATGCTTGTGTGAGGGAAAATAAAAATAAAATTTGTACCAACCAGAATTCCAACGCACCCATGGAACAGCTGGAGTAGTTTGCCCCGAACTTTCTCATATACTCCTTACAGTATATGAATACATTCAGGATGATATTTTTTCAAAATACTGCAGTTTTTACATAACATTCTTTGAGAAAATGTCTATAAAATGGAAATATACTAGTTTAAAAAAAAGTGGAAAGGGCGAAAAAAAGCATAATGCAAAAGCTCTTTTGTTTAGAAATTTATAAAAAAAATTTTTCAAAGTCCTACAGATATCTTTAAAAATATATTATTTAGCTCTTGAGCTATAAAAGTTACATTCCATCCAGTTTCTAAGATTGGGATTCGGCAGATAAATAATATGAATTTCCAATTCTTTTCACATTGCAAAATATTAAAACAACTACAAATATTTCAAAATAGACTTCTAAATGAACAACAGGCTCCTGATCAGGAACATCAAAACATAATGTGAAATTTTTATACCAGATTTGGAAAGCAAAATATGCGTTAGATTCTTATTTATAAAGTTTACCAAATTTAAACATTTGAGAAAACATATTTAAAGAAATAAACAATGATTATAATGTGCATTATGCAAATATGACAATAATATAATTTTCCCCACCCAAAAAAATAAAACCAAATTTAGAAACCAAATCCAAAATGACTTATAAATATTATTCAAAAATTAACAAATATTGTATTCTTATTCCACAACAAAAAAAATAACAGATGGCAGTGCACTTAAGTTCTCTTGAAATTTATGCAGAAAAGATTTCTTGTTTGCTTGACAGTCAAGAAAAGTAGACGCTCATGTGAGTATGAGCAATGAGTAGCTCTCGAGGAACAGCAGAGCAAATTTATTTTAACGATCAAGCTGAAACCCAGACAGTTTCTTGTGAAATCAGTAATTTATAAAGAAAATAAATTTTATTGTTTTTAAGAAATATTCGTAACCTTGATATGGAAGTGCTTATCGGAACTTGTATAAAAATAATTAAAGGCTCGATGTGAATAAATAGATGACTAGTCAAGAAAATTGTTCCCTGATTTTTCTTGAGTAGAATCTTCTGTTTTTTTGTAAAGAGCAGCATAGGGTATGTGCTCACGAACAGTGTAGAAATATTTCGTTAGGGAAATATCCCCTATATTCGACACCGATGTTACAGTTTAAACTCTTACATTAAGACAGACTTAAAAAATTCGCCGTACAACTGATATTTTAATAAAAAAATACATAAGAAAATTCATTTATATATCTTGTTATGCTTTTGTGATATTTACATATTCTTGTATATATGAACTATTAGCCAATTATTTGACGAATTTGATTCAAAGTTCATCGCACTTCTTTTTTAGTGAACCGGTCTTAAATTGCATTACTTCCGTTTTAGGGTTAGTGACTTGAGAAGTACCAAGATCGACAAACAAACTTCCTGCAACTGAATTTTGTTCAAAATCTGATGGAAAATATTAAATTTGGTTGAAAGACAGCTCATAAAACTCAAATTATATATATAATGGGCTAGATTCAGAAGATTTTTCATATAAATTATCATAAGCTAAAATATAAGCGAAATTATATTTAAAAAAATCTCTTATCATCCTTAATTTATTTATTAAGATAAAATATACTTCAATTTAACATATTATAATAATAAAAATATCTCCATTGTTTGCAAATTTGTTTTTATTTAAATGAGGAAATAAACTGCACAAAAGGATTTCAATATCTTGTGGTTTTTTGCAAAATTGCAGTCACTAGCAAATGGCTTTTAAAAAACACACACAAAAAATATACACACAATAAAAAAATATTTATTTAATTTTCTATAATTTAACAAAAGTTGCTAAAGAATGGTAAAATGGAAGTTACTAAAAAATTTATATTTTGATATACGACATATATTTTTAGAACATGGGATAACATTGATAAGTTAAATTTATTTTTAAAAAAATGAATTGTATAGATTTTATGCAAACGTTCCAAGAATAACGTTCTATGCCAATGAAACAAATTTGAAAAATGAAGGATTATCATTATTAATGTAATATTGTGATGAAATCAAAATTTAGACAGCTCAGTAGCCAATGTTTGAAAAAATTGTAAGTTAAGAAATATGCTTCTATGTGGGATTGTTTAGGAAGGATTGGGATTTAGGGATTTATTTTTTCTACTTCTTTATGATTGATGTAGTAGGGATGACAAATAATTTAAAATTATATATATTATAAGAAAGATTTATCATATAATTTCGATATAGTGTACCATATTTATTTATATACTTATAGAATTTTTTTAAATAATGTTAAACATTTTATTTTTATCCAGTTAATAAATAGATAATCTAAACAAATATTACCTAAATCTTTCAATACCTGCAAAGAAAGAACACCAAATATTAGCCTAAGCTTCCTCAAGGCGGCAATCAATTCGTTTAAAATAATGAAACTGAAAACTTTGTAGTTCAATGCATATTAGCCGCAGAAGAGTGATTTTTTTTCTAAATATCACTAATAGTGAAGATAGTCTGTAGCAAAAATTAGACTTCATAATTTTCTCACTGGTACTTTATTAAATTTTATGTTATTTAATTAATATTCTGGTCATTGAAATTATATCTCCAAATAGCACAACGTATCTCTAATCCTTAGAAATTAGTTAGTCGATCTCTTTGTTTCTTGTTTATTTTTTACCAAAATATACAGATTAAAATGTCTCTCTTTTATTTTTTTAATTCTAATCAGTTTGCCTAATGTAAGGAAGCGTCGTCTAGAGAAGCGTGCTTTTATAGAAAACTACCAGTCGTTCTTGACTGGAAGCGTATATCATTTTGAAGACAATAAAAATATAAAATATAACTTTCAGCACATATTTTGATTGTAGATATAACTTGATATAATTTTTAACTACTTTAAATTTGCTTAAAAACACCAGAAAAGAAAGTATATTCCGGATTAAATGATTTACAAAAGAAATTCCATCGCATTCCGCTTATTGCTTTAATTAACATGCATAAAAATAAATAAGGTTTATCACTTAATATTTGTCTATATATCTATATTTAGAAATGTTTTAAGGAAAGATAGAATTTTTTTGCTCCGGGGCATTTAATTTGCTATGAAAATTTAATTTTAAATAAGCAAAAGTTTTAGATTTAAAACTTGTTTACCGATTTCGTTACATTGGTAAATTGATTGAATTTTTTCAGACATATAAATTTATATAAATTTAAATAAATATTTTAATTTAAAAATGACTGAATAAATTTTTTAATGGGATATTATTTCATACGAATTTTTTTTAATGATAAAAAAATTTTTATAATCTGAATCTATTTTTTCCTAATTTATTCGACTAATCAAAAATGATAAAATTTCATAAACATTCGAACATTTTTTCCAAAAAGGTTTCCTGAAAGTTGAAAAGATGTTTACCTCAAATATCGCATATCTTTTCTTTTCTTTTGAATTAAAAATTTAAATTTATTTTGAATATGAATATACCATGCTCTAAATTATCTGACTAAGGAAGAATATTCTGGATTCTGAATAGAAAATACCTCATTTTTTTAAATATATTAAATATATTTTAAACTTTATTTATATACCCGTTTTTTAAATAAAAATATCGTGATTATGTTTTATGATTCTAAGTTATTAATATTTTCTTCAGTATAGTATTAAACGTTTTATAATTTTTATTTCCGTTATTTAAAATTCTTTCAGTA
Organism: Argiope bruennichi; assembly: GCF_947563725.1. NCBI lineage: Eukaryota > Metazoa > Arthropoda > Arachnida > Araneae > Araneidae > Argiope > Argiope bruennichi. Next base: position 35,559,560 of record NC_079152.1, on the reverse strand, counting down.
TATTAAATTTCATATTTTTATTATTTCTTATTGTATCTGAATATTACCAATTATTACACTATAAAACAAAATCTAAAGAAACAAATGTGTAAATCTCCATTTCGCCATAAAATAAATTATGAATAGACTGTGTTGATACTATAGAATACTTTAATATCTTCGATTTTGAAATTTTATTAATTTAAAATTCATAAAGATATAAAAAATCTCTAGTAAACTTGCAAATAATTGCTAAGACACAATGAAGCTGATGGGGGAAAATACAATGAGCTTTTTCCACATTATATATATTAGAAATTTTCTTTTGGCTTTTTTAATTCAGCACAACCTCTACAAAATTGAATTCTTGAATGCTCACGAAACAATCAAATAGGAAAAATGATAACATTTTAAATAATACCCTGGCGTCGTAAAATAATGTAATTTTAAATGATGAACAGATTTTTATTAGATAATTGCTTTTAAGGGAGGAACTGATATTTAATAAAGATTTGTTTTGTTTATTTCTGTCTAAAGAAGTTTTTTAAATCCTTATTTTTTCCTTTTTATAAAACAAATTTATAAGAATGTAAATTGAAAGAGCACAAATACACATACATAAAAAATAACACTTCCTATATCTATGTGTTATTTAAAAATAAGGCTTATTAATAACTTGAAATTGAAAATAGTTTTCAATACAAAACTATCTTGCAGTTTACCGGCCAAGATCAACACATTATTCATTGTGTGATAAGTAAATAGTTCGTTAAAAATAATTATCGAAAAGTATTTTTTTTAAACGGCATGTTTCATAGAAAAAAAATTGAAATAACCAATTTCTTCATGAAGTTCTTTTAAAAATGTAAATTTCACTCAAACGATTTCGTATTTAAATTGGATCGACAAATAAATATAAAAAAATAATAAATCATTTAAATTAATTCCGTTCAAAAGACATTTTTCTAATGATTACTTTGAATGCAATTCTTTATTCTCTGCAGATCTGTTTTTTTTTTCCTTCCTTATTTCTTTTCTAAAACTGAAAAGACATTCTAATTTTCTTGAAATCTTTGCTTTAAACTATATAAATATAATCGATAAGGAATCAAATGGAAATAAAATAAAAACTTGTGTAAAGTGCTTTTAATTTACATTTACTTCAATTAAATGAAACTATTTTTTACTTAAAGTAATAAAAGATTAGTTACTTTAAAATGGTATGAGAATTGTGGATGGAATTTTAGGAATAGAAATATAATGCAATATCCTTTAAGTTTGCTTTATCTATATTTTATCTATATTCCAAAAGTCTCATTTTTAGTATAATTATTTTCATTTTTTTTTGTCAACAATATTTAACATTTCTTCTGTAGTATAAGGATATAATATCTCAATCTTTATTCTATTTCAATATCATTTGCATATTTATCAATGTATAAGGAATACATATTTTAAGAAAATGATATCTTAGGTTATTCGTTCCTATAAATTCTATACACCAATAAATTCTTCCTGAATCAATAGTAGCAAAATTTCTTGAAATATTACTCGAAATAAACATTGAGATGGTTTACTCAATGTTGCATGGGGAAAATATTTGTAAGTTTATTTCCATGAAACATTTTATTCATTCACTAAAAAATACGATTTCCCGGAGGTTAGACTTAGGGGATCTCCATGAAATATTGAAATTCTTCCTCCCGAAAAAATAAAAATGAAGGCTCTCGGACGTAAGATAGGAGTTGTCTATAAACTCTCACCGACATCCTAGAATTCCTCGAGTACAAAACAAGCTACTGGATCACATACTTAAAAAATCATGCATCATCCCTCAAATATATTTCTTCTCCCTTAAAACATTTAAGGAATCTGAAAAGGTTCTCCCAAATATTTCGGTTCCTTTTATTTTTAACCTGACAGAAAGGAAGCTGTTTACTTTGAGCTAAACTGCCAGCTGTAATGAGCTTAGGTTTATTACTTTCTGAAAAAAGAATAGTTTCATTGTTTTTATTAAGAAGAATCGTACATCATTATCTATGTAAGTTTTTATTCCTTGAGAAAATGTGCATTAAAGAGCCAATGTTGATTTTTAGAATGACCCAGATAAACTAGATTTTTTTTTATTATTATTTATCGTGGATACATATTCTTTTTTTTTCTTATAAGCTTCAAATTTCACTTTGTGTTTTCAAGGAATTTATGAAGCTATGCAAGTTTTTTTAGGAAGCAATGCTTTAAATGATCAATCACTTGAAATTGAAAATTATATGTTTAATAAAAGTATTCTTTGAAAGCAAATGATTTTGTTTTCAAATAATCTTTCAAAAAATTGGATTTAATTTGTTCTTTTAAGCAACATTCAATAACTTGAAATTTCTCCGCATTTATTCATACTCTGACAATATATTAAAAGAAGCAAACAGTTCTGAATTGATTTTATCCTTTGGAAAGCCCTGAAAATTTAAATTTTAGCAGTCATATATAATTTCTTCTTTAGCTTTTATGAAAATACTAGTTAAATGGGAGATAATATGCTTGGCATTTTTTTTAAAACAAATATTTTTTTAATCAAACAAAAATAAGTTGAATTATTGAAATAATTAAATCAGAATTATTCTAACTTCTAAATACCTTTAACTGTTTATTAACAAATATAAATAATTTATCAAACCGTATTAATTTCTATATTCTAAAAAACTCTCAAATATGTTAATTTTTTAAATCACATTTGTGTTATATCCTTTGAAATTTATTTTAACTAAAAAACGCTGCCAAAATCAGTACTTTGTTAATAGAATGACACCAGTCAAGAAAACGGTAGATAGTAATTAATATATTTGTTAAAATTAGATGCAACGGATTAAGTAAATTTAAAAAAAATATTATAGATATCAAAACTGTAGAAATAACACTGTTTAATTTCTCTCAACGTACGTATTTCTTCATACTGTTCAAAAGTGAAGCATTGCGAACGGCAAATGAATATAATTATCATTATTTCTTTAATTAATGCAATCACAAGTCATTTCTAAATAAGAAGTGCCCATTAATTCTTCATTGACTCTTATATCGAAAACTGAAGTAGTCCTAACATTTTGTTATAAAATTTAAAATTTTCATTCTGCCTCGAGATATCAAAGTGGGACAAACCTTCTAGTTTTTCTACAGGCTTTAAAGTTTAGCCAAAATAGAGCAGAGAAATAAAATGCTGCAATGAAAGACAATTGTGCAGTAGTACGAAATAATAATAATCAAGTCATTTAAACTTCTGAAAAAAAGCACAAGTGAAATTCAATCCCATATTTACAAGGATTTGCAGAATTTTAAATAGCTTACGCTCGATCATATTCTTTGAAAAACTGAATTTTTATATTTTCAACGATGAATATTTTGGTACTATGAATTAAGATGTTAGGATGAATTAATCAGTTTTGTGGGCAACAGAATGTTTTCATTATATTCCGTTAGTCCTTCTCAAGATCCAAATTGCCACCATTTAATCAACAAACTCCTAAAGCGGTTCTTCAAATGAATGGACCTTATCTTAACGCCTTGGAAAACATTTACTTTTCATTTTACGACTGCACACGAGCACCGAAGAAACTCAATAAATGCCAAACGCAGACTCTTTCTCCAATTTAATTGCTTTCTGCTTAACCCCACTGTTGCTCGAAGCGGAAAGGACAAATACAGAACAGGATGGCGGGTGACACCGGAACGCCTGCATTTGTTCTTCAGAAATAGAAGTGTACTCCTTTTTTTTAATCGTCTGCTACAACTAAAATGCCACCTGCGAGGGAAACTTGTTTGTTTCTGGTTTAAAATTTTTAGAAGTTTTCTCTATCCATGTTACCGTTGGGATTCCACTAATTAATACAAATGCCGCTTGCCAAGTCCGGAGTGTCATTAGTTGAAATTCTACAATTGATTTGCGGAGGCGAAAGGAAAATCGTTTCGTGTTTCGTTTCTTAGATGTGCTTCCTTTTTGTTGTTATTGCTGTTTTAAAACATGAATGTTTTTATTTACCATCATTATACGAAAAGCCTTTTTTTTTATCATAATTAACTATTACATATTTCAGGGGAAAGTTAAATTTAAAAAAAAAGATTTATATAAATCATAATATGTAGGTTTAATGAAGTTGTTTCAAACCATCTCTACATTTCCTGAAGAATTAAAAATAAAATTTTTAAGAACCAAAGAATGAGAACAAAGGAAAATAATATAGATGGCTTTGAAACTAACTTGAGTTTTAGAATTAGAATTTTATTATTATTACGAATTATTGTTAAATTCCAAAAAAAGATTTATATAAATCATTATGTGCTGCTTTAATTAGGTGGTTTCAAGCATTATCTACATTTCCTGAAGGATTAAAAATAAAATTTTTAAGGACCAAAGAATTCGAACAAAGGAAAATAGTATAGATGGCTTTGAAACTAGCTTGAGTCTTTAAATTAGACTTTTGCTTTCGATTTATAAAGAAATAACCCATACCCTTTAGCAACATATCTTTAATATGTTGCTCAAGGGTATGCTTAATATAAAACTTCGTAAAGAACTCTCATTTTTTACTAACTTATTTAATAATTTGCTTTCGCAAATGGAAAACGTAATTATACATATAACAGTTATGGTTACCCTTTAAATATCCTGAAACTGGACTACTTGTCAAAACTATGAATTTCTATGAGCTATATTAAAAGAAAATAGCATTAGCAGTCTTTAAATATATGGCATAATGTATTTTATTTTAAAGAAAATAGCAATCTAATTCATTCAAAAAATATATCGTATGATAACAATGCACTTATTTCTTAAAAATAATTAACTATGCACATTATTTCAATTTAAATATATATCTGAAATATTTAGAAATAACTTTCATATTTGAAAGTTGCATAAATATATTAATAGGAAAGAAAGAATAGTATAGTGTTATATAAATGCTGAACTAAAACTTCCTGATTCGCAGCTTTGCAAAGCATTGCATGAGGCAAAATTAAAGAGTTAAAAAAAAAGAGGAAAAAAACCTTTACATATTTTATTGTTCTGACTTTAGCTGATCTGTTTTAATTTCTCTGGTCTAGATTCTCAAATTCAATGACTTATTTTAATTTCAGTTTCTGTCAAATATAAAATGCAATATCTCACTTATTCACTGTTTAAAAAATGATCAATCTTAAATAAGATCAATGTAATAAAACAGGCGTTCTGTAGTAATTCTGAATAATTTGGATCTGATATTTTAATAGGCAGATAATGTTTCAAAATGCAAGAATATTTTTATTTTAGTGAGGATAAGAGATCTATTTATATATATATGAAAGTGAAAGACTTACTTTTTTTGAGCTTTGGATTTATCTTGAATATTATAAGTTATTTCTGCATAAATATTATTAGTAGTAAATTCAACTTATAATCTGTCTCATTCATAAAATTATGCTTGATTAAGTTCTGAATTAAGGAAAGGGTAATAAATAATAATGGTATTAATTAAATTCTGACACTTTTAGGTATTTCTAACCAGACCAGATTTGTCAGGCAATTGTACATTAGGGATATGTCATAAAGGGATATGTTATTTCATTTCAACGCTTAAATTAAAGTTAAAGCATTAGAATATTCATAATCACGCAATTTAAAAAGCGTAACTAGAAATATCAGCAATAAATCAAATTTTGCTTTACGGTTTCCTAATTGCAATACAAAATGATAATTCATGAGTTTATGATGCTTTTTTGCTTGATTAATATGGATACTAAAATGCTGGCTATTACTAGTGTTTCGGAGCTTTATAATTCAAGTAGTGATTTATACTGAAAACATTAAAATTTATTTGGGAAATCTTAGTTAATATGTCAGTCTAATCTTAAAAAAATGTCTCGAGAAAGAAAGAGATTTCTGATCATTTCACCTTTCATTCTTTTTTTTTTCCTATTTATAGTATTTTTTTAAGTAAAAAAAATCAATTTTTAATTCAATACTATATTATATTAACTATTTGATTATTAAATATTTTACTGAAATAGGTAAAAAATTTTATCAACAAACATTTTTAATTTAATTAAAATTTATATGTATAAAAGAAAGCAAAGAAAACCTTCGGAATATTCGAAAAGTGAAGAAAAAAATTATCAAAAATTAAAAAAAAAAATAAAAAAAAAATTCTGTTAGGATTTTCTCCAACAGTACAATATTAAAAACTTTCACAAAGAGTTCAAATAAGCTTCCTTTTTTATTACAATAATGAAGAAATGAGCAAAGAGTGTCCGTTGCTTTTTGACATTTTTAGAGAAAAATTGCATACTTCGTTTACTTATAAAAGAAATATACATTTTTGTAAATATTGTAGTAAAGAAAGAGAAAAATTGCATACTTCGTTTACTTATAAAAGAAATATACATTTTTGTAAATATTGTAGTAAAGAAAGAGAAAAATTGCATACTTCGTTTACTTATAAAAGAAATATACATTTTTTAAAATATTGTAGTAAATCAAGCTGTTACCCATTAGCAGTTTTCAGAAAATTCATTTTTTTAAAGGTAGCAGAAAATGCAAATCTATTTAAAAATAAATCATAAAAACTTTTACTAGCAACAATATCTGTTATGGTTTTTCGCTCAAGCAAAATAAAATATTATAAAATTCTTTCATAATCATGAAAGAAATGCTTTTTCTTCTTTAATATTGAGCAATGGATTAGCCTAGATGTTTTTTTTAATCCTTTCAAACGATTTCTAATATTTATGGAAAAGGCATATAAATCTATCTGAAGGAAAAGAAAAAAAATAAAGAGCTCCTCTATTAACTGTGGAGCATCAACCTGCCATCCTTCTTTCAAATTCTGAAATGAATCTCTCCCCTCCCTCCCCTCAAAAGAAATAATAATGATAAATGTGACGATAAAACCATCCTTAAAAAAGCATTAAAACTACATCCAGAAAAAGTTCATTCTCTGAATTTTTATCGAAAATTATAACCAAATATCACAGACTTTGTTCACAAAGAGTTAGATAAAATGTATTTTTTCCCTCCTTTAGTATGGTGAACAAAAGATCGGCTAAATATTTTTCCTTTTAAATCGCTTTTGTAAAAAAAAAAAAAAAAAAAAAAAAAAATATGAACATGGTATTCTAAAAAGAAAACATAATAACTATGATGGATCATTATATTCTAAATTGATAAGAATAAGATATCTCCTCCATTAACTGCAAAAACCAACCTGTTACCCATCCCCAGTTTCTCCATGAAGAAATACTTTCTTTAAGGTCAACAGATTGACTGAATGTTGTAATTTTACCTAAATACGAGTTCGCAAAGCTCATACGAAAGCAGCATAATACACCAATGAGTTCATAAATAAAGAATGGCCCTATCAAATCCCCGCAGCATCACCACTCATATCTGATGCATCGTTGAGTAAACTGTAATTCCAAACCACTTTTGGCCAGCCAGCCCTATCTTCTACCTTCTCCAAACAATTTCAATCCCTCGCGTTCTGATTCATCGAGGAAACAAAGAAAAAAAAAATCTAAGCACAGGACGCTGATATCCATAATAAAATTCCCCTAATAAAACATCTCTAAATTCCCCGAGATTTATTTTACATCGTAATTTTATTTCAAGGAAATCCATGATCGCTTTTTATTGGCCTTCACCTGTGTCTTTATCGCATCTCGAGCCATCCTAAATATCTCTTAAATTTTCTTCCCCCGATTCGCAGCCGCTTTACTACTCTCTCCTATTTTATTGGGGCTATTTTTTTTTCTCCGGACCACCCCCTATCCTGAAGACCCCCTTCCCCCTTCCTTCCTTTTATTTCCTTTTCTTTTACTTCCTTTTCTTAACTTCGCTACCTAGCCTATATCTTATTACCGTTACATTGTGCTCCAGACTTTTATTACAGTGAATATTTCTTTTGTGTATTCCTTTTACCTCTTTTCTTATTTTTAGTGTTTTTATTTCGTGTTTTGTTGGAAGCGAACTGGGTTGGGTGACGAGTTTTCGACCTCTTTTCCGGCAATAGGATTTTACATTACGGAGGAAGAAAGTGGAGCTCCTTAACTACTCTTAAATACTACTGTGACCGTGCCAGAAGGTACAAAATTTCGGAAAATATTTATCTAAAGTTTCCTTTGAAAGTAAATATTTTTCCGAAATTTTTAAAGAGTGAAAATGTTAATAAAAATGAAAATCATCTTTTTTCATTTTCAAAGTATTTTTTCACCTTCAAATCTATATATTTCTTACTTAAAAGAACCCTTTTTTGTTGAAATCTGCATTATCAAAAATATGTTTTATTAATATTTTAGTTTATGTATTAAAGGATTTCCATAAATTCAAAGCAGTTATATTAACTATCCTGTCGACTTACATTTTTAAACGAAACATTAAATTTTTAATAACTTCAGTAAAAACAAAACGATAGGAATTGATTTAGAAATTTCTACAGAAATAAATATGAAGCCCACAAAAATATTCAGTTATTTTCAATGAACTTTTTCATTTGCAAATATTTTCTATTTATTTGCCACATTAAAACTTGTTTAATTTGAATTATTTTCGTGGGAAGGCAGAGAACAGAAACATAGAAGTTCAAAAGGATCTATATTTTTTACAACTGCGCGAACATAAAATAAATTCAGCACCACTTACATTCATTATTAAATTATTCATATTCAACATTATTTATTTATAAAATATATTTATTCATTACTCATATATTCAAGTAAGCATTAAAAGTTCAATTTTAATTCCACAGTAACATCTGAGCAATATTTCTAATATTTACTCAATATTATTATGAATATACATACATTAATACATACATTATACATACATATACATTAATATGAATAGTATAAAATTAAACAATATTTATTAAGAAGTAAATTTTGAAAAATGTCATAAAAGTTTAAAATGCATATTTATATCAATTTTTCTACTCCGAATTCTATTTGATTTGAGGTATTATTTATGAAAATGTGTTAAATCTATTTCTTTATGATGCAGAATATTATATTATGCAATACAATGATGATATGAATTCTACATTTTAATGCTGAAAATAATATAAATAATTTTACATTTTATTACAATTGCAAATTCTGTGTTTGATTTTCAATAATACAAAGATGTTAGGAATATTAAAGGCATCTCGTGATTCACCGAGAACGGAAGAAAGAAAATTAAATATTATTAAATTTTTAACTTAAAAGAAGCAATTTTTCACCAACAAAAAAATTCATTTCTTAAAAATTACCTAAAACTTGAACAAAAGTGAAAAATTGAATAATTCATGAAATCAACAGATAGCTGTATTAGCCATTTTTTCACTCATATTTAATTAAATATCATGCATACATTTTTCTATGACTGTTTTGAGTGTTTCAATTCTCTGATGGGCAAGACGCTAAATTGTTAACCAAAATCGATTTGCAGGTTCAAAAAAATCAATAAATATTAAACGTAGTTTACTCAGAGAAAGGATAAAAAAAAAAAAAAAGGTAAGAATCGGTTAAATAGAATGAAGAATTAGACACCTACAGCAAAGTCTTTTTATTCACTCATTGGATTTCTTAAATGTTTATTCGAGGATCCTGAGTCTACCACTTTACAACGCTTGCACTTCGCTATGGAGTAGTTAGAAGAAAAATAAGCCGTTATTATGTCTTCTTATTGTTCGAATGATTTGTATTGATCATTCTAATGAATGATTTCCTCTCGCCTCCCTTTTTTTGATGAAATAAACGTTTTTTGACGCATGCGCAAAAGCGTGGAGGGTTTCAGAATCCGAGAATGAAAAGTAGTTAAAGCAATTAACGATAAAACTTTTAAAATTTAAATTTTAGTAAATTAGTTGCAACAATTGTAATAAAAGAAAAAAGAAATAAGTTTGGAAATCCAAAAGAAAACAATAAACAAGGATATATAAGTATTAGAAATGAATTTTGATAACTACATAAAGCATAAATGTACTACATATTTTAGCACATTCTGAATTTTAGTTAGTCTTTCATATAGAACTATTAAAAGGTATTGAAAGTATTAAAATTTCCTTAATAATGGAGAAAATTAAAGGTGTTTTTTTTCTATTTTAGTAATAAATAATTTAAATTAAAATTACAATATTTAAATTAATAGCAGTTTGCATAGATAAAATATTTAAGAAAACCCAAGCATAGAAATAATTCAGTGGAAAAGCTAGAATAGTTACTATTATCTCTGCATAACAAACTATAGATATGCGTGTACTCACAAAAAGAAAATAAGCATATTTAAACCGCCTTATTTTTGAATTAATTATTATTCTCATTGTGCAAAAAAATACACGAACGCACACATGCAAAGATATTAAATATTCATGAACTGTGAAGATATATATTACTATTCAATAGTTATCACATAATATGATAGAACTAATGAAGCTCTATAACATGAAAAGCATTTGTGTTGTTTTTAGAGATCAGATTCTTCATATGCCTTACACATATTTAACATCTCTAAACACAATTATTGCTAAGAAAAAAATTTACAAATGTGGTATATTTTAATTAGGTTTTCTACACCTCAGCATTGCTTGTAAAATTCAAAAAATTGGGAATGGATATTATAAAGATTGTGCTTCAAGCCGAATTCAAGTTATTAGTGACAGTCAAACTAAATTAAATAATCAAGCAATTCCATTCAGGGAATAAGTTTAGAACCGAAACACGCGATTTGAAAATCAAAATGTATCCTTAAATTTCTAAATATAATGACTCTGTTCTTCTGAGAAAAGAACTGTTGTCATATTAAAAATAAGTAATAATAATAAAAAAAAACTTCTTTAATTTAATTGCTTTGAAATTGTCCAGTTTCATAGTTTCAAGAAAACTGATTAAATAAATCTTTCTGCTTCTTTATTCTTATTGACATTAAATAAAAATCATCAGCTTTCGAAAATTCCAGAAGCTCCGCATACTTTTATTCTTTTTAATGCATATTTATTGCAATTTTTTTTCTCTTGGAAGCGAGAATTTGAGTGTTTGTTTCATCATTATTTCATATTTTTAGCTAAATCAGTTAATATTTAATTGCATTTTTTCTGTGACATTATAAATATCAATATTTTTAGAATTTATTTCCATTTTTTCCCTTAGAGATTTCTAAGAAATGCATTTTATTTATAATAATGTACTTAAATATAAAAATTCCATGAATCGTCCCTTCTCGTCCGACCATGGATATTGTGGACAAATACCGAAAAATTGAGTTATTCCTGGAAGCTATTAGAGAAGCTTGTCCTTAAAAATTATTATAGAGGCTTATTCCTAGAAACTATTATTTTATTATTGTCTTTAGAAACTCTTATAGAAGGAATTTATATCTCATGCCAAAAGGAAAATTGATTTCCAAAGAATTTTAAAACAATAAATAGAGTTGTAAGTTGTTGTTTTGTTTTAGGTAATTGAAGGTTAAATTAGAGATATGTAATTTCAGATATTATTTTTAACCTCCAGAACATACAGCATGATTTTGATCTACGAGGTTACGGGAAACAACTGATTAATTTTGCGTGCGAAAGCATAAAAATATTTACAAAATAACTATTGGAAAATTATTTTTGATAAACATTCTGAAATCTTGCTTTTGAATGTGCAGCAAGTGTGCTTCAAATGCCAAATCCAAATGTGCCTGCTTCTGCTGAATATTCACAGATACATAATTTTAGCATCACAATATAATAGTAAATTTCTTGTACCACAAATTTCAATTTAATATATAATTTTATTTTATTTCATTTCGTGTATTTCTTCTGAAATAAGTGCAGTTACACGAAGGAACAACACCGTATCCAGAAATTAACCCTTTGGGCACACACTTATTTGAAATTTTTTTTGCACATGGAGCACACTTAATTTAGTGGGCAAGTAAGAACAGTCAATTTTATGACATATCAGAACATCATGCACGTCTTTTCCCAAGAAATGTCCACTGAAATACTGTTCAGCAACGGATTGTAAAACCCTCCGCGTTTTTGCGCATGCGTTAGGATGGATTTAATTCATCAAAATAAGGGTGAAAGGAAAGATGAAAGGAGGAGCTGTTTACATTTACTAGTATCTAATAGGGGAAATCCACGATCAAAGGGAATATCGAAAATGCACTCATCGTTCTGCGTCTCACCCCTTAATGAGATGGAATCATCGAAATGTGGTCGTCTCAGAATCCATTAACGAACAGTATTTGGTTTATTCCAGGTTTCTGTAAAAGAGCACAAACACGAATTCACCGATTTTTCAGAAATAGCTCAATCAGTAGCAGTAAGCCATCTTTAAAAAAATAAAGCAAGGCAAGTTGTGAACATCAAGAAGATAACAAGCTTATTTTTTTTCGGCAAACTACGCTTTAATAACGATATCAATTAATTATATCGCTAGTATGGATCGTCGCTGAGCTACAGATGCAAAAAACGAAGAATCTCACTAGAAGCATGCGTGATTCATATGTTCGAAGAAATACACTGTCTATGAGGCATATTTGCTTTATGTGTTGCCATTCAAATTTTACTATATGCCATGTTAATTGTAGCTTTTAGTTTTCTTATTTCAAAATGTTTCCTATACATCCATAATTCATAATTCCATAAAAAGGTGTTTTTTTTTTTTAAATTTTCAATATTTTACCTTTTTTTACAAGAAGTATTTCTTATTGTCTTCAACGATCCTTTTGTAAAGGCTTATTTAAAGAATTAAGGCTTATTTAAAGAATTAAATTCTGTACCGCAAGATATTAAAGAGAGGGGATTCGTAATTCATAGGATGATACAATTTATGTTCATCTAAAATTTCTATGAAATAGGCTTGGAAGAAAAATAATTTAATTTTGAATGAACATAAATACAAAATGAAATTTCAAATTTATGAAACCTATGATTACCATGATATCTAGAAATTGATACTTTCGAGCTAGATTTTACAAGAATAATAGCAAATCAGAAGCAAATTATTCTCGAATTGTAGTATGAAGAATATTGGTTACTTTAACACAAAAAAATGTTTAACATATCATACATTCTTTTTAAATAAAATGTTTGTTAATGAAGATCTAGTTACTCAGTTGAACAACTCAGGTGTTGTCCTCGTTATCTGACCGCGGTTCAAAATTACGATGTCCGTCCCAAAATAATGTAAGTGTTGTTTTAAAAAAAGGTACGTAAGGTTATTATAACAAAACTGACATTCTTAACGGGAGATGTACCCTATTTATTTAATAAAAGCTCTATAAATTGGTTACCATACCAAGAAGGCAATCATGCTATTATGATTAACAGAAACATCGTAGCAATTACTGTGCGATTTACGAATTTTTTGAAGAATTCTCTTAAAAGGCTGACTTTCTCTTAGAACAACAATGTTTGTCTTCGCTCATTCCAGCACGGCCGCATTCACTGGAGCCGAAAAGGGTTTCACTTATCTCCCACCTTAATGCAACTGTATTCAATTCTTAAAGCCCCCTTTTCCTCTGCTCTGCTCTCCAGGCACGCACCGTCTCACATTTCACCTGATATCCCCGCTACACGTCATTCAGGGGGTGGGCGAACGTCTCCCTTTTTACTCTTGCTCAAAAGAATGAAACACAAGAAAAGGGTGGATGGTTCTTTATAAATACACGGGGCTTGGGGAATTTTCAGATACCAGAGGGGGAGGGCGAAATTTTGTCGGATTTTCCACTCCCGCATTGAACTTCGCTCTAGCAAAATTTTATCGCGTTTTCCTACGTGGACTACATAAACATGAGTGAAAGGGAGCAACTTCTTCGTGCTGTGCTGTATCTATTTGTGCGTTGTTTGAGAACAGGGCACGATTGAGTAAAAATTCTGATGCTCTTTATTGTATTCCTTAGTTACATTGTTGCTTTTCATGGGGAGTTTTGTTATTTAAGCAATCAGCAGAGAATGATGGGTCGTTCCTTCTCTGATAACTCTTATCCTTTTGAAGTACATGGAATGAACTGAATTGGGATGTTTACATCAAAGTCCATGAATACTTAAATTTTGCATATGTTCATCTATTCTCTGAAAAATTGCTCATTTTTCTACATTTCTTCCATGCTATATTGTTTTCCACTAAAAATTTATACCATTAGTGATTATATTTATATGAAAATAAATTGAACAGATAGATCAGAGTTGGAGAGATGGAAATGCTTATTTTAGGAATTCGGCAATATTCTTATTTTATTTATCAATCTATTCCATTTTTGACAAACGTTGTTAAAATAGAATAGAAAATTTCGATTCCTTATCTAATTGCTGTATTATGTAGTAATTTTCTAATACAATTTGCTGATTTATCATTGCTAAGCAGTGTTAGCGAGCACAGTTGCATCTAATACATAATATATTTGACTTCTTATCGTCAAAACAACAAAGTAGTAAATGGCATCCAATGCATGACATTTTTTCTGTCCAACATTAGACTTCTCTTTTAAAAATCGAAAAAATAGTTTATTATCTTGTCACGGATGGTATCTTGCAAGACGGGTATTCAAGGAATCTGTATCCATCTTATGGTTGCTATGTCACTGATTATGAGAATCTTCTGCAGATATATATTGTCAATTAGAGTTAGTCATTTGTATCTAGTTGTCTATCATATTAATTACTCATCTAATCCATTAGTAATTTTTATTTAGTTTAAAAAAAAGAAAATCTAGTGCTTCTAAAAATTGAATCATTTCTGAAATATCAAGAATTTTGATCTATTAAATATTTGAAATACTCTTCTGATACATGTTCACCAAATTTAATGCAGTTTTCCACTTACATAACTTATTATAAAATGAATTAATTCTCTCTCAATTTTAATGTTTGTTACATCCAAGAACTTTTTATTATGAGGAACTGATCAATCAGTCACTTAGTTCATGCCAATCACTAGGAATCATGTTTTTTACTACCTTCCATTATGGCAGGAGAAACTGCATCTAGTAAAGGACACTCTTGGCTCTCATAAAAATAATATTATTTTAAATACTAATATCCTTTTCGGTTCTTGTTAGAGGGTGAATTTTTATATATACGTCACAATTTTTTTTATTCACTTCTGCGAAAAAAGTAGTTGTGTTTAAAAAATGTATTTTTTTTTTCCTTCAAATATTGGATTTGTGTTTGGATGAACTTTAAAAGATAGAAACAGTTGATAATAGCTTTTACAGAAATTCTTTTATTTGAAAACCAAGATACTATAAAAAAATTATATCATGTTAAGCAAGAAATGTGAAAAGGATAACGTCTTCCA
Organism: Argiope bruennichi; assembly: GCF_947563725.1. Taxonomy (NCBI): domain Eukaryota; kingdom Metazoa; phylum Arthropoda; class Arachnida; order Araneae; family Araneidae; genus Argiope; species Argiope bruennichi. The sequence continues at coordinate 35,544,290 of NC_079152.1, read as the reverse complement.
TAATTATGTACAGGAACAATAATATAATTGTATGTCGAATATTTATACAACAAAAGCTAATCATGCAACTTTTTGTTTATACAGGATGTCAATAAAATAACGTTCAATTTCAGGGGAAATGTGTAGCTAAAACTAAAGAACGAAATGAAATCACATTTCATACATAAACTGTAGAATTTATCTTTACATGCCTTCTACATTCTGTATATGAAATATGGTTTTATTTCGCTCATTCGTTTTAGCTGCAGATACCGCCAAACAGGGAAAGTTATTTTATCACCACCGTGTGTGTGTGTGTGTGTGTGTGTGTGTGTGTGTGTGTGTGTGTGTGTGTGTGTGTGTGTGTGTGTGTCAATAATTGATTCGGACACCCATTCACTCTCTGCGATTAAGCTTCCATATAAACAACTATGATGCCTTAAATTAAATACATTTAATTAATATTTCTAAGAATTTTTTTCACAATAAATGGGATAAAATCCACTTAAATAAAAATTAAAATGAAGCGGCTAACAATATAATGATAACTTAGATTTTTTTTAATTGCCATACTTTTAAAAAAAGCAGTTTCATTTTCGAAATTATAATCAAATTACAATTATTAAATTTAGCAATTTTTCACAAAGAGCCTTTTGAATAACATAATGAAATAAGAGATTCTTATTTCTAAGGTAATTTAATAATGAAAATTCTTAGATATATCTCCCGTTTCTTCAGGTAATACGAATTGTTCCACTGACTTTGAAGAAAATGTAACACTTGAAACCGTTAATTGATGAGAAAAATGGCTTACAAGAAACAATAAATAATTATTTTTAAAAGCTTTTGGAAATTAAATTTCAATTTTTCTTTTATATGAATATGATATACAGTAACTCTTCTAAAAAGAATCATTCTTTTCCGTTTCACGAATTGATGAATAAATTATGCTATAATATTCGATGAAATAAAATGCATCCTATTTTGAATAAAATGTATAGTCACAAATTTCAGAGAGGATGAACGTTTTGATTTAAACCTTAAAGCATAGATATTTGAAAAGTAGGTAAATTGAATCCATAGATATAAAATGCATTGACTTCATATCTGTTCACTTTTCGCTGAAAGGCAACCTTTCTCTGAAATTACGTTTCCTGGCATGTTTACTTCCAAGAGAAATTTCACGCTCTGCAGAAAGTTGGTAATCAAAATAGTTGTTTCATTTCGTAGTTTGCGAGTCAAGAACAACTCGACAATCACTCTGTTTCTCTCTCATAAAGGACTTTAGTGAGGTACGGCACTCATATTCATTATATAAGATGGTATTGAAAACTATCGAAGATAATACACAGCCATAAGAATGTCTGAACAATGGTTTTCAAAATTATTTTATTAAATTCGAATTTATTAAATTTCAAAATTATTTTATTAAATTTTAGTTTTAGTAACTCTTCTTTTAATGTAAGATTAAATCAATTCAGTTAAATTAATACGCTATACAGAAGATATTTAGGGATGTTTCTAGAAGGATCTAGAAATTTTTAATTCCAGTTAGATGTATGTTTTCCTCTCTTTCCACACTATGTAAATTTCCTCTCCAAATTCCACACTATGTAAAGGAGAAGGTTTTCTCTTTGTCTCTCTTTTTACCCACGATATCAGGTTAAATGTATACAAGGACTGTATACATAATGGATCTTTAAGGGAATTGTATTTCGAGCCTAGAACCGCCTCAATAGCTAGACCTCATCAATGGATATCCTTTGACATTATTTATATAAGAATAAATAAAAATTTACCAGAGAATGAAAACGCTATTTCTGAGATATAAACTCCATCTATATTTTTTTTTAATATTAAATTTGTAACTTTTTGTATTGCGATTGTTCAAAATTATCCTTCTAAAGTGTTGATCAAAATACTAATATTTCTATAATAAGTTTACACCATTTGGATAAAGATTGGAATATGAGGATCAGCTACTTTAGTATTGTGAATTTATTAGATAAAATTATGTTCCACGAATACTGATAATCGGGTTTAACTGGAATTTAATATAATCCATATCATTGAGTTAATTAAAAGAAGCATCCATTTGGCAACATTATCCCTGCTATTTAATATATTTGTGCTATACAGGAAAAATTGTTTATACATTTTCACATAACTCATAAAATTCAAAATTATGGTCAATTCTCGACACTGTATAAAGTATAAGGAAGTTAATTATTCCTTTATTTAGTTGCGTAATCACACTTCTAAAGGGTGTCGCTAAACTAACTCAAGATTTGAAATTACCATCATTCGTGCACTAAATTGGCACGGCAACTCTATTAAAAATCCATTTTACAGCTGATAGTTTAGGGTTAGTAAAAATGGAGCGTTACACGATAGAATAACGTGTTTTCATTGTTGAACAATATTTCAAGAATAATAGCGGCCACAGTTCAAAAATTTGGGAACTGGCCCCTTAGATCGTGTGATTTAACACAATAGGATTTCTTTTTATGGGGTTATTTGATGTCAGTGGTTAAGCAAACAAGCACGCGTATATTGAAGGAAGAAATTCATTCCTGTATCAACGAAATAAAACCGCATTTATGCAAAATGGTCATGGGAAAATTTCAACAAAACAGTGAGTATGTGCCAGCAAAGCCGTGGCGGCCATTTGCTATATGTATTACTCCATACATAACCCTATCCTCTGCACTTTACTATTCAATAGAAATATAACAATTTAAAGAAAAAACATGTTTTTTTTATTTAATTCGAATTTTGAGTTTATACTTTACTCTATCGTGTAACGGACCCCTTTAATAGGGTTACCAACGCTTTACTGCACGAAAGGTGGCAAATTCAAATCTTGCGTTAATTTTCGGATATCCTTTATAACTATATCTTCTGAATATACGATTTAATATACACTCCTAAACAGAATCCATGTGTGAATCAATGTGTAGAGTTTAATTGGAACAACTGTGAAACAAATCAATCTCAGCATTCAAGCGTGAAACGAATATTAATGATTCAATTGCCTGAAGCATATTGAATAAGTGTATCAAATATTTCAGTGCATGTTATTATCTAGATGCGTCGAAATTGAATCTAATAGGAATTATTCTTTGTTTCTTAAATATCTTTAATCGCCGAAATAATATAAATGCAATTCTGAATAGAAGGTTGTTGAAATCAATGGAAAATGCATATGATACAGAATGCACTATGATACAGAATTTGGAGCAAATACTGTGGAGAACAGACAATTATTTCAGAAGCCATTTTTATAAGATTTTTTCTATCAATAATCATCCAAAAATATCCCTTTGGAAGAAAGGGAAAAGAAAAAACCTTGCACTTAGCTAAAATAAAATTCTCACTTACATTTATGAAATAATTAATTTAAATATGGCACAATTATGCTTCGATTATTAATAGAAGATAACAGAAGCGAACAGAGAATTGTTATAGAATCATTTATAATTTCAGGAATTTTTTTCAACCAATAATGTATTAAAAAAAGTTTAAAAGAAAAGAAATCTGGCTTCATTTGAAAAAAACCAAGAAATTGTTATATTTTAATTGCCCACTTTCCAAAAGTCCTTAAAAACCATCGTTTTTCTATAGTAAGTTAAGACTGCCATTACTGAAGTTTAATATATTTTCATATTACAGGCTGAATGGTCTGTCCACAAATCTCTATCTAAATTTCTCTATTATCTAACCTCTACTAATAATTAAGGAAAATGAGTATGTGTGTCGTCTGAGTGTTATCTTGGTGTGCTGTCGTTCTAAAGATCAGAACGTTTGATCTACAGCTACCGAATTTGACAGATATAACTTTGGAGAGCGATTTTTCTAATTTTAATTACTTAAAAATTAAGCTGAATTTTAACAAATCTTTCCTTAATTAGTTGAAGTAACATCATCTCAAAATTTAAAAATTGCCTTTTTAATGATATCAACTTAATAATTGAACAACTTTTTGTTTAATTTTGGCATTTTTTTTAAAAAAATATTCTTTTGCCTAATTTCCAACATTAGATACGTTATTTATATGAAATTGAAATCGTTTTTGTTGTTTCCTTAAATGCTTAACCTCGGTTTTATATCATTGTTGAAATTAAAGAAGAAAGATTATGTTTAATATTTGTGTTGTTTACAAAACAAATTATGCAGAATCAAAATATTTCAATATTTAGATGAACATTTGAATAGCGCTTTGACGTCATGGGACTATCTTAATTAGGAAGGCTCATTTAAAAATGAAAAAAATTAAGTCAATTATAATAACATGGCTTTACAATTTAGGGGAATCAAAAGCATGAAGTTTTATCTTAACCATTTATTCAAAATTAAATATAACCAATATTCCAAGCTACTTAGCTGGTCGCCTAAGGCGACTAACATAAAATCCAGGCTATGGATACTCTAGTTATCGTGAACGAATTAAAAACCATTTGTTAGCTTTGGTAAGAAGAAATACTCATTCTTATACTTATGTTATTCAAATCATATTTTTTATGAAATAATCAGCATTTTAGAAGTACAACTTTGATTAATTTAAAGTAGCCAAATCAAAATAGATCTATTCCATACTATAAATTCTTTTTTTTTTTTTTTAATAATACTCTCACAGAATCTGTTTTGTACCATTTGGGTGACGTTATCGACAGTAGCACACACGATTCGATGAAGTGCTGCTTTCCTTCCTTTTTCTGTCCCAGGATTACTGAGTATTTGCCAATTTCTTTTGCTCGTGCTGCGTTGAGATCCCTTCAGGGCTCTGTCCGTGGAAAGAAGAAGAATAAATGATGTGAAAGCGAAGAGAAAGAAGATATCTCCTTATCCCTAACAATCTGGGCACATATCACGCAGATCGTTGACTGTTAGCCCGGACTTTGTCTCGCTCCACTTAAAAAATAAAATCTGGCCCTGTGAGAGACATTTTATTCCGGCAATATTCATATCCAACATTAAAATGAAGGAACTGGAATAACATATCTTAACAATGGTGTATTTTGTTTCATTTCTATATTCTGCAAAGCGGTTAACGAAATAAAATATTAAACTGAAAATATAGCCAAAAACGAAAAGAACAAAAATTCCTCATCTCGTTATCCAAACATTATTTTATCTACCTTGAATTCAAAGGTATCGTTTTACATGGAATATAATTTCAGATTTTTTCCACTAGATTTACTTCTTTTTTTCCTAATGGATTTTGCCTTTTTAAAGATTCTTCCTTACGGCATCACGAGTTACCTTATATTACTGCTTAATATTATGAATAAATCCAACTCTCCCAAAATAGTTTTGACATTACATTTTTTTTTAATTTCCCACCTCATTCATTATATTTCTTTTATTCATTATTGTACAATTATTCTGCCTAGAAGTCATATCACTGACTCTCCAACCCGCCCGAAGTCACACAGATAGAAACTAAATGACCGATTGCCGCTACAGCAACATTGGCGGGAAATGTGGTTGAGTCCTAAGGACGATCCCCAGCCTTCCCTAAGGAAGTATGTCCCGTCATCGATGGGAAGAGCCAGACCCCTACCTTTTCATGTACCCTCCAGGGTGGCGAGAACCAACAACCAAGCCGGAAAGCTTATCATCCTCAATTATGAGGTGCCCCCCAGGGGAAGATATCCTGGCTAGAAGAAAAACACTTGAAAAAGAATAAATTGAGAGAGAAAAATTGCTTGTTTAATTAGCATAACATTTCGCAAGGATAGCTGAAATTCTTACAAAGTAATTTCATTTCCAGTTGACAAGTTATTTCTAAAAACGAGAGTTGATATCTCAAAATGCATTGATTATTTGCATAGTTTTGAAAGTTTTAACTATTAAATCCAAAAATTCAAATGCTTATTAAAAACCTTTTTACTTAATTTAAAATTTACATTTTTTTTATTCCTCGTAAAGAGAATGAAATAATGTTGAATTTTGTTTTAAATGTATACTAGTTTCAGCACTATTCAAATTTTATATTTTTTTTACTCATATTTTTTAAATAAGTATACATAATATACATTATGGAGAATCATAATAATAATAATATTGATAAATGTTAATATATTTATCAATATTATTTGAATAAAGATTTCATCAATGTACTTAATAATGTTTGGCTCTTAAAAATGAAACATGAGTTATTTTAACATGAAAGTGATTGAAAGAAATTAACAAGTTATTTTTGATATGAAAAATTGATCTACAAATTAATTTCTTTCTGAAATTGCATATTTATGTTAATTTTAATAAATTGTTATATTTTTAATCCGATTTTATCATTCAAAATAAGTAATTATGGTACTAACAATAAAAGTAAGATATTTAACATAAATGCATTTTCTGTATTAGAATTAATTCAAAGAAGAGCACAATAAAGAACATAAAACTGATTCGAATAATATGAAATTCATGTTAAAAATTTAAAATTCAAAGTCCAAATTTAAGAAAAGATTTCAACGATTTCACTTTAAATATTCTGTAAAAATGTTTTGAAAGTAAAGAATGTAAAGTATCAGAAAAATTTCTTTACATATTGAAAAACTTTTTAAAATAATACAGAGGTATATATTTACAGTAATAGTATTGTACGATTTTTTTTAATATATTTTGTTTCTTTATTCGAAAATGTTGAAAACTTTATAATATATGCACGCAGCATCTCGAGCTTTAGGGAGAAAATCATATTCTGTCAAGGAATTCCGGAATAATCATAATCATGTCATGCAATTTCTAAATTCTGAAGATGAATTACAATTGTTATATAGTTTCAAAATTGCTTCCTTTACTTGTATTGAAATTCAATTCTGTTCAATACTGCAACAACTTGCGCAATTTCCTGCTATGTAGTTATATTGATATAAAGGAACACAAATTTAAATAATGAGTTGCAGTTTAAAGTCCCACTTTTTATATCGATATTTTATTTCTGGAATGGAAAACTAGACGGCTGTATTTTTATTTTTTTTAAAAAAAGTTAAGTATTAAAAAATAAATTTTTGGCACTCTGTATAAACCAATATAAACGGTCCCTCTAAACTTTCTAAAACATTCTAATAAATACCCTTCTGCATTTTTAACTGCATACCAAGGGTGAATAGTAAGGAGTCTATTGGAAAATAATCAATGTGTTGCAATTAAGACACAAATATATAGTAAAAACCAAATGTTCTAACATGTAATTGTATATTCATATATTTGTCATTAATTAATATATCATTAAGTCACTAATTTCGTATCTTATATTCATTGAGTTATCATATTTATATACTTGAAAAATTACACAGACACATTTACATTTTAAATGATAAATTTAATGCCAAATTTTAACAATATAACTGGTTTATTATTATCGTGTTAATTTATAATAGGATACTAGGAAAGATAAACTTTCTATGAATGTGTTTCGTACAAATTTTGATAGAAATCTTCCAGTTTGATGTAAAAACATGTACCAAATGTCACCCATCTAGATCAAAGTATTTTTGAATTATCAGGCTCACAGACACACAGACATAATTCCAAAAATGATTCATAGAAATCTGAAATGCGAAGATTCGTCAAAATCTTGAGTTCAAATTCTTTTTATGATTGCAATATTTTTCTTTGTATATTTCATACTTGAGGAAGTAAAAAAAACATATTTAATAATCATTTGATATCTTTATGGATCCATCTTTCAAAGGTCAGCTAAGTTCGAATATTTCAAACGTTCGGAATAATTGAACTAATATCACTTTAGTTGCTGCCAAAATCAAATAATATCACTAGATATATGTTAAAATTTTGCTATAACAATCTGCTTTACAAACATAAAATGGATTTAATAATCATTTCATATCTACATGGATCAATAATCGAAAAATAAGCTACATTTTAGTATTTCAAACAGTCGAAATAATTGAACTTAAGTAATATAACATTAGCTGCTGCCTGATTCAACTAATACCACTAGATATAGGTTAAATTTTTGCGATAACCGGCTACTTTACAAACTTAAGCTCTCATTTATAAATGATTTTCTTCATTTCTTTTTTTTTAAATTGACTGCACTTTGGGGAAAAAAATTCAACCCACTATTACAAATCTTTTCTTGATCAAGACCAGTTGGAAATTTAATGATCCTTCTTTCATAAAAAAGAAATATTCTAATATAAAATAAATGACAGCGGTACTTTTAAAGAGGGTTGGAAAAGTGCGATTAATCGGAAGAACAATACATAAAAATCTACAAATATAAAAAAAAAACTATAAAAAGATAATACCCACGGAATAAAAAAAATAAAAAAAAAGACGAACGCATTGAGCGAAAACGAAAATATCAATACTAAAAACCTCTAGCTTTGATTAATGATGCTTTAGAGATATATTTAAAAAGCAAATAAAGCAAACTAAAAAAAAATTAGGAACGAGAGAATGGAATTATGAGAAAAAAAGATAAACATATTTTTCCGAGATGTTCTTTATTCTCTCATTAAAATATTTTTTTTATTTTCTTATATTTTATATGTTTTTAAGGTTGGACGGAAAAGAATCCTAAAAAGAATATGGGAAGCAAAAAAAAATATTTGAAATGGTTGCACTGGTTTGTTTTTAATGATGGGCGTATGTCATGAGATGTGTTTCAGGCAAAATTGTGAAGGCGGTTTTACAAGGTGTTCAAAATCTCCGTCACGCCACATGAACTATTAAAAGTGATGTCTTGTAATCCCCCCCCCTTTTTTTATATTTCGCTAGAAAAATTTAAAATGCAGTCGGCATTGTATTTATAAAGAGAACTAAGTTTTGAATTTTATGCTTAATCTCAAGCATTTCAAATTTGTGCGTGAGTGTATTTGAGAACTTCTGGACGCTTATTTTTTGAGACGTTTATAGGATAAATGCATGCAATGTGTGAAACAGACTCGCTGCATGCAACAGCTATTATTTCAGTTAAGTGCTGCAACAGATTTTTAAAGCTTTTGTTTCGTTTATTCAATCGGTTATTATTGGAAACAAAAGAATGAGGCTCCTTTATATATCATGAATTATGTCAATATTTCATTCTGATATTAAATGATTCTTCTAATAAAATTCTTTTCTTACATAAAATGAATCAAGTTAGGTGATCATAAAGTATGTTAATGTCTATTTAGGCTTCCATTTAAATGATTTTTATAAGAATTTTTTCAATTTTCTTTGTTAAAAAAATGTTTTATTTCCATATTTCTCGTTTTCTAATCCACATCTTTAATTAATTATATTACGAATTTTAGTATGATAGACGCTAGATAAAAATCTCTACAAGTTTATAAATGCATCTTATCTTGTACTGTGGAGAAACTAGGTTTACGTGACGTGTCATTTTGACGCATTGCATTTGTTCTTAAAGGAAAATTGCCCAAACCGTTCATATTTTTACTTTCTCTTGTACTGACTTTAATCCGATGAACGAGATAAATATACATTGAAGTCAATTTTCTTCAAAAGTTTTGAAATATTGAAATTCTCTATGCAGTATACTTATTCTCTAAGGATGTTCATGAATTTAACACGATCGTAATGTAAATAAAAATTTTAATAAGTTAGTTTTACCCATGCGAAAAAATTGCAACAATAATAAATATGAATGTACCGACTATACTTCAATCTCGTTACCTGAAATGAAATGAAATGAAACAAACTCGATAAGCAACAGTAAAAAGAACAGAGCGCAGAATGTTAATTGCGTCAGAGTGCGAAAACATTTTGAAAATTGCAGTTCCTATTAGTCCGAGTATTGAAAAATAAAATATTATTTTTTGAACTAGTAATATTATTGTGAAATTAAACTTTTTTCAGAAAAGTTTCTTATTTATAATCTAAATATGTCTAGAAGAGGAAATAAAAATTTGAAAAACATAGTCAGTATTAATTATATTGCTTTCTAAGAGGGTGTTTTTCTTTAAATACATGTATTCGTTCATGCTTCAAATTAACGCATGTTCGTAGAGATAGGTATATAAAAAATGTCCCTAAACCTAGTGTTAAACAAATAATTTGAGATATGTAATGGTTATATGTACAATTTTATAAGATGCGGTCGTTTTTATTAGCATTTGTTTATATGATATAAATTATTTAGAATACAAAAATAAATTAAACCAGTTGGAATGCTCTTCCCGAAATGTTCTCGCTATTAGTTTAGTTTTAGTTATACTAACGTCTCGTTTTAAGCAACTCTAGGGCTATTTTCGGGAGGAACCTCGTAATTTTGAACCGCTGTCAGATGACGAGGACGACACCTGAGCTGGCAGCCCCCTCTCTACACCACAACATACCACACCAGCGGAAGGACGTGTGGCTCTGAAGGATTTAACATGCAACAGACCTCCTTACACGACGGTTCTTCGGTGGAATGGGGTCTCGAACCTGAAACCCTATGGCTCACGAACGGAAGCCTTACCACCAGGCCCCAAAATGTTCTCGCATAATCCCTAATAAAGGTATTATCTCCTTCCCCTTATCACATAAAATTGAGGGCGTTTGGTAAGGTTATAAACGGCTCATATTTTCGGAGTCACGCATATAAAAATTGTGCGTTTCATAGTAGAATAAAGAAAACCGACATCCGTGTAATATTAACCATATGCCTTGACATTTGGCATTTTTTTGGCAACTATTGTTGGAATGTGGCTAATATTCAAGAAACGGAAAATCGAATATATATATTTTCGAATAATTAACACCAAAATTTACAGAACTACAACTGTAGTCATAAATTGACATACAAACTTTAATTTACTTATAAATTGAGATTTGAATTATCTATTTACATGCATATAATTAATAATATAAACTGTCAGACGACAAACCCTTGATCGATTTGGTTCCAAATTTGGAACTGATCGAAATAATAAATTTTATCAATTCAGTTTGCTTGATTTTGTAGTTATTGTGTCAGCTTGCATTCTGACAAGACAGATAGACATACTACCACTAAATGGATTTCTTTCAAAATTTGATTGAAGTAAAATTTACCCGAGGTAGAGTTTGTTTACTCTCTATTGATCAATCACCCCTTCTCCTTGTGAATGGACATCTCTGGCACAGGATTGAGAAAGCCCGGTTCTAAAATACAAAATATCGCTTTCATTGGGATTGCTGCTTTTGCTGCTGCGAATCACAGGTGATGAGGCGGACTCCTTTTTAAGAGGCACTAGACGTGAATTGGATGTAATGGGGTTATAATTAGCAAACCACAGTATTCATTAATTCCAAAGATCTGTTCATTCAAATTTATAGGAAAGCTTCGGACCAGTTCAGAAGGGTAGTGATGTTAATTACTAGATATTTATTCTAGAGACTTAGTTATTATTCATATTTTAAGATTTATGTTTTTACTCTCATTAAAAATAATTTGATTGTTCCAAATTAAATATTTAATTCAAAATAAAAAAAAATAGGGATTTAAACTCTTTCCATAATATGTAAAAAAATTCGATCAATAAATATAATTCCCATACAAATAAAATTTTTAAAGAAAACGATCAAAAACTGATTTAAAAATGTTCTTATACAATATATCAGAATTGCTTTCGATTAATTTCCTGATGATTGACTTTATATCTATGGAAATACAAGTTTTCAAAAAACAATCTTAAATAATTTTAAAATTATATGCTTTCCATTAAAATTTGCTGAATGAAAAGGTTAAAAGAAAATAAATTTTGTTGAAAACTTTAATCAAAATTATTTTGAAATAATTATCTTTTGTTTTCATTATATATATTTGAATTCCAAAACATAGATATAAATAAAGTAGTCTTTTTGTTAAATTGCTCAGTAAATAGAAAGAAATTGAAAGCAAAATATATTTGTACTTAGCATAATAGATTCCATTTTGAAAAAAGTATGGAGTTTCATGTATTTTATATATATATATATATATATAATATAATAATATTATATGAGCAATTGATTTTATCGGGATTTATATTGAAATGACATTTGTTAATATGGCCAAAATTAGCGAAAAAATTATGTCAGCATGTCAGTTCTACAATTAAAGATAATCTAAATCGATCATCAAGGTAATTAAAATTTTACAGAAAATCTGATTATATTGCCATTTATGATATATATTGAAGATGGATAGATATATTTTAAGCGATTTTTATGTAGAATTATTAGTAAATATTAGTAAAAAATTTTAACAGAACTACTGAGAACTTTTTGAAATAGTATTTATTATTTAATGGCTTCCATAGAAGAATGTGTATGGCAAAAAAAAAAAAAAAAAATATTATAACTCATATAAAAATATTTATGGTTAATTGATTAATCTCACGATGTTCAATTATACAGTAACGGAAATAAATCATTATTACTAAGTCCCTCAGTGATATACAAAGGCTGATCCATTAGGCATTCAATATTGATGAAATCTTTGGAAGAAAAGATAACTTCTAATTTCATCAAGCCTTTGAAAAACAGTTTTTCTCATGAACAGCTGTAATCGTGCAGGAAAAATTTAGTTTCATTCGGAAGTACCCAATCCATTTCATGATATTTTGAATGTTACCTTTTCTTTGAAAAATAGAGTTTTTCTCATGAACTTCTATACTCTTCCACGAAAAATCTAGCTTCATTCAAAAAAGTACCCAATCCGTTTCCTGATATTTTGAGTTCTACCTTTTTTAGATTATTGAATTCCTGGAATTTCATTGCTCATTGTAATAAATACAGATGAAGCCTTCAGATGCTCTTTTATAGACTGGCTATCTAATCTATGCTAGTGATCTAAGAAATAATGATATTGGGAGGCTATATTTCGAGTATTATGACAGATAGCAGGCCCATAAAAGTAATAATAATAATAATGATAAGTATTTAAAGTCGTTGCAATATATATTGTGGTATTTTCCACTGTATGTGAGACGGACAGAACACAGAATACGAGGATAGGGATGAAATGATTATTTACTCCTTTCTCATAACAAGCGGTAATAATATCCCCATCCGGAGGGAAGGCGATCCCGATGTTGGAAGAAGAGGAATCCGATCGAGGAGGGCAGATCCCGGTATAAAATCCCCATCGCGTCCAAATTGCATTCGCATGCCCGGGTTGAAACCCGATAAGAAAACCCAGGGTCCGTTTTATTGCTCATCGAAATGCGAAGTCCAATAAAAACCTGATCTTTCGGGGAGCGGTAGAAGGGGGTCACCAGACCTGCGGAATCTCAAGAACTCCGTCGCTGGATTGAAGGAGAGGAAAAAAAATTCTGGAGCAGCAATAAAAATTTGGGAAATAAATCCGAAGGAGAGCGTTGCTCTTCCCTCTTTGCCGCGCTGCCAAGCTGCAAAAAGAACAAGCCGTGAAAAACGAGTGTCACGTGATTTTCCCCAACCCATAGGAAAGGGAGGAAGGAAGTGTCCTCGAGCAAGCCCTCTAGGCCGCCGGATATAATAGCCCTCACTTCGTTCACTTTTTTTTTTTTTTTTGCATTTTTTTTCCTTCTTTTTTTGGTAGTGGCTCCCACTGCCTCCTCCTCTGCTCCTTTATTACCCTCTTCTCTCCGTACCTTCATTTCTTTATCTGCAAGTTCGGGTTCCGGTACGCAAGAGTTTTGGTGTCTGCCTGTCTGTCTTTCGAATCCTATTTCCTGGCTCGTCTATCCCCGAGAAAAAGAAAGAAAGAAA